>NW_027125029.1:0-421025 GCF_009768925.1 Cryptosporidium bovis
CGAGATATGCAAAATATCATCTTTGATATCTACAATACTTCCACTCAAACGAAACACGCCATTCCATGGTCGTACATTCATGCTCAACCTCAATACTACGGAAACCGTAACAATACAACACCTCAAAAGAATCAGGCGTGCTTACAGATTCGCAAAGAGTTCACGAAAAACTGCAACACTTAGAGTCACAAACAAACCGTGCGGTTCAACCAAACGCCATTTCAAATCGAAACTGACGCCAACGAACCAACAACAACTGTCAACAGACTACTTCACGAAGGTACCGGGAATTCCAGGTTGAAAATTTATTACCCCGGAAAATAAAAAAAAAAAAAACACCGGGGCAGGTTCTGAGATTTTCCATAAATGAATAAGCAATGAAAGTAAATTAAAGTTAAATCTAATACTACTCAAACTTCGTAAAAGGGGTTATCAATGATTTCATTTCCATCTTTAGGACATATCATTAGAACCTAAAAATAGTTTACTTACTCTAAACCTTAGTTCTATAAACTTACAGTTGCACCCCTGATTACAATTAGCCCTAAATATCTCTTTTTTTCGTTGTTTGTGTTCGAATTATCTAATTATTAGCAAAGAACGCGTAAATTAATTTATTTTGTACTTAATTCAGATAAAAATGATATTTTTGGACTTACCTGGTATATACTCAACAGTTTCATCCAAAACAAGGTTTGTTATGCCGTCAAATCCACGCAAGATTCCAGAAACTTCTCTTCCACCGCATAACTTTACTTTGATTTCTTTGTTATTAAATTTGGTTAGTCCTATTACTGTTTTTGATGACATTTTACGATGTTTTATTTTTCCTTTGAGAAAAAAGTTTTACCGCGGTCCTTTAAAGCAATATTTAATCACACATTATAAGCCTACCACTACATCTATTAATAGGATCAAGTTTATGGGTTATTATTATACTAATAATGTCTTGTTTTGCCAATTTAAAGGAGTTAAGTGGATTTAAAGAGGTTGTTTCTGATCTTTTAAAGGGCGAGAATACAAAATTTTATTTGGACTTGGGGGTTTGTGAACAGATAAATTTTGATAAAAGCCAATACGTTGAATTTGTAAATCATTATTTTATTAATAAGAGAAGAAGCCAAAGATATTTTCCGGACAGAAATTTCTTCAAAATACCACTTTTGATTGACAAAACTGGTAGAATAATGAAGATAGGTTGGTCTGCAGATTGGAGTAGAAATACACTTAATATGGGAAATTCTGAGTTTGTGGCATTAATGAAACAAAGTTTCAGATTCATCTACATATATGTTGTATATGGGATTAACAAAGATGGAAATACTCCTCCAAGGATGACGGCAGGGAATAAATTGCAAACTGAGAAACGTGACCCACTTTCAATTGATTTAAATTACGGTCGTTTCGAATCTCAAGGAACAAGAAGTTATATGGAAGACAGAACATTTGTTTCTCTAGATGTATTAAATACTAATAAAAATTCTGTTAATTCCATTAAACAAAAAATCCCATTTATTGCTATTTACGATGGGCACAATGGTGAATTTTCTGTAGAATTTCTAAAGAATCATTTACATGTTAACTTTTCAATATCATTCGAGAGAAGAAAATTTGATGACTGCGTAAAAGACACAGTTGATGCATTGCTTGATGCTTTTGATACTACAGAGAAACAATTGAAGCAACAGTATTTAAAATCAATTCACTCTAATTTTGCTGATGAAAATGATTCATCAAAAAAAGTAGATCAGATGAACGATAATTTTGAATTCAGGACTGATAACTACCAGATTAAAAATGTTTCCAGTGGGTCCACAGCAATAGTTTGTTGTATAGTTTTTTCTACACTTTGTATTTGTAACCTTGGCGATAGTCGCGCAATTCTTTGTAAGGGTGGGCGAGCGCAGCTACTCACAAAAGACCACAGAATAAAAAGCAACTTAGAGGAACGTGAAAGGGTTAAAAAAGAAGGTGGAACTTTTGATGATGAGGGTTATCTTTCCGGAAATCTTTCCGTATCAAGAGCATTCGGGAATTGGGATAAAAGTAATGGTGCAAAATTACCTGGTTTAAGTTCAATTCCAGAAATATATATTCACACTATTACACGTGAAGATGAGTTCTTAATTATTGCTTGTGATGGAATATTTGAATCAATCACAAATCAAGAAGCAGTTAGTCTTGTAAGAAGATCGCTGGTAGAGTTTAACAACCCGAATATCGCGGCAGAGAAGTTGGTTAATATTGCACTTCAGAGGCAATCCTTGGATAATCTTTCAGTTGTCGTACTTACACTAACATCTCCTAGTTCATCTATTTGTGAGTTAAGTCAAATTAACAATATGGTAAATACGAATAGTAGCAGACAAGCTGATTTTACAAAAAGTTCGATCCAACAGAACCATATCTCAAGAAAGGTTTATAACTTTTCAAATCTTAAAAATCTCTTAATGTGATGAATATTTAATTTACTCAACTAGATGCGTGAATTTTTTTGATTAACCAATGTTATTACCTTCGTAATTTTTCGATATAATCAGCGTATTTTCACTAACAATATTCAACATAATTAAAACAGATAGAGCAAAAAACGTTGTCAAATTAATTATAAGGCTAAATATAAAATCAGGATTCATCTAGTGCCTCTGTCAAAATATCAAGATATTTTAGTTTGGTGGAAACACTATCCATAGGGCCTACTTTAAATTGGTTAGTTCTGTTCTCTCGAAGGAGCTCTTCATTTTGGTTTATATTCTTTTTATCTAATAAGGAACTAAGTTCGGTTTTGGCAGAGTAAATATCAATTGGATTTCCAGAATGCTGTGTAACGTCATTTTCTGCACTATTTGTACTTCTCATTAAAAATGAGTTTGCACTGTCAAATGGTCTAAAGTAGGGTGGAATATTTTTATTATATTCGGTATTCCAGTATTGATATGATTTTATACCTTCTCGTGGCTTGGGGAAAGGAGGTATATCCTTTACTTCAAGGTAAGTATTCCTGGGTGCATATGTTATTTTTGAAAAGCTTGGTAAATTCGCAAGGTAATGAGGTTGGGTGGCAAACGCCATTGGTGAATTTTCAATTGCTCCTGACCCTTGTATTGTTATATACGCTATATCATCAATCCCACCTAAGAATTTCTTTGAATCATTTATCATGAAACTTCCATTTCCTACTTGTCTAAATGTTGACATTCCTGGACCTCGAACTATACCACAGTTAATTTTGCGCTTAAATAGAGGTGAGTAACATGAACTCCAAATTCTCCAAAATCCCCTAGCAATAAGCATTGTGCGATATCTCCTCTGAAGGAGTTCAAAGAAACGACCTATATTTATTGAGCCTGAATTTTCATGTATTCCTTGTTCGTTTTGGAATGTACTTGAACTCGGAACTCCATCTGCAATTTGGTGTGATAACCTACAGGTCACTAACTTCCAGGTAATGAATGCTAGAAACTTCCTTCTCTGAAATGCGGAGTATATACTATATATCAAACTCCATAAATGTCTTGTTACAAGCTCTACATTTAAAGCTATGCAACTACCTGATTCTGATTCAGTATCAGACTCAGATTCAAGCTCGCTTTCTGATCCGCTATCAATTGCATTATCACTCGTTGAGTTCACATTAGACCCAGTTTTTGGTTTCATTTGGCTTTTTCTCTTTGTAGCCCTACCACTCACTATTTTTTCCAATTTGGTTGCCTTGTAATTTTTTGCAAGTTCAAGTTGTAGGTTCTTTACTTGCGAGGACAATCTCTCATTTTCAGCCAATAGCAGTAACTGTTCCTGTCTAAATAAACGTAGTTGTGTTTCATTGTAATGATATTGAGCAGATCTATCTTCACCTATCTTTTTCGCATACGCTATATCTCCGAAAGAAAATTTGTATAAACTTCTAAAAGCCCACTTTAAATTTGACGTATTTACGGAGTTTGAATTTGTTATTCCTGAAAGTATCTCGAGAGCCCTACCTTTGCAAAGTGCCACATGTGTTAGAGCTCTTGCAGCTGATAGTGGAATTGTTTCCTCATGTAATCTTTTTACTTCATTTTCTAACTCAGCCTCAATGGATATGCGTTTCTGCAACTCATCTTGTAATTGCTTAACACTCTGTCGCAACTTTTTGTATTCAGTGTACTCTTCATGCCTTGTATCCATTTTATTAATTATACCCTTTTTAAATCTCAAAATAGGTAGAACTTCGTTACCCAGAAAGATTATTTAAAAAAGTCAGTCCACATGGCATGGTGCGCGCCACAAATATTAGTTCATGTAACTTGAATATTTGATTAACAGATAATCACAACATCACAATACCTTAGTCTTTAAATCATGATTTACCGTTACGTATATTTTTTATTTCTCTGAACATTGCTCTGTTATTTTATAAGTTACCTTTTCCTGAAATATTTAAGTGCGAATATCTAATATTATATAATTCTTTTTTTATTCATTAGTTAATTGTTGATATTTCTAGAATATTGAGACCGCTAATTGCGCTAAGACTTTTGACATTTTCTTGTCATAGATTTTTGACCTACAAATGGGAAAGCATATTAAAAAGAAAAATGTCGTCAAGTTAAGATTAGCATCTTACTCAGGAAACGGTAGTTCAGATCCTACATGGGTTATAGCTTCGAATAATAATTATACTGGTGAAGAAAAACAAAAAATCAAAAGTTTAGTAGGTGGTGTTATTTTTACAGATGAGTATGAACCAAATTTACGGATTGAAAAAGATAATTCAAATGTTTTATCCATTAACAAAGTAAATATTAATTCTCCCCTAGAGATAACAATTGATGAATCTCGAAAAGATGACTACTTTCCTGACGATGGATATGATTATGAACAACATTTATGTAAAATAAATTGTGATAAATTTATTAGAAATGTAAACAAAAAAATTGGCCATAATGAGAGTCGTGAATCCTTACTTTTGTCATCTACCTCAATACTTGATAATTATGGTGCCACTTTAGACGTTTCGCAAACACTAAGTGAATTAAATGAAATATTCGATTGCTTCGATGAGGTTGAAGAATTTGATGAATTAAACGATGACTTTATATTGGATGCCACTGGTTTAGAAAATATGGACGAAGTTGGTAAGAATATTAATGTTTGCGGTTTGTTATGGGGTGAAAATGGCATGAATTTGTCTGGAGAGAAGGAAAAACTGTATGGTGCAAATGATAAATTAATAGTGGAAAGCAACGATGACGAATTAGAGGATTCTAGCTTATCTTTAAAGGTTTTAGATGATACACTTGTTGAAATTTTGGAGGAATATAATGAAGCAAATATCTTTTCAAATAACAATGAAATCAAAGATCACATCACCGAGATAAATTCAATAAATAATAACAAATATTCATACGATGAATACGAGCACATACTTGATGAATATATTGGGCAGGCAAAATGTTATGATGTCAAAAACAAACAGGAGAAAGTAATTGATATTAATTTCCCTCTTGAAAGGCATCAAATTGAGAAAATAATCTCAATAGTAGATCAAACGAGTTTCGAGAGTTCACCTAAAGAATCAGACATAGAGATTTCTGATAATGAAATTGAAAATGTTTCTCAAACATCATCTCCATTAACTCATGGTATTGACAATAGACCAAAAAAAGTTGTGATAGCAAAAATCTACCCAACACTTTTACCGTTGAATAACAAAATAGGGAAGAAAATGACGAGAAGTAAAGTTCATGATAAATACGACTTAATTAACAATAATCCCACACATTCATGCGTTCTTCAAACTAATCGAGATAAAAACGAGACCCAAGAAGAAAAAAGAGAGAGAAAAAATGCATTTAAACAAGCCAGGAGAGAAATAAGAGAAATAAAGAGGAGGAATAAGCAAGATGCTAAAAAATTAAAGAATTCAATCGTCTCAAACTTTCTAGGTGTGAACCCATATGATATTAAGAATGGTTTCAGGCACTTCAGATTCTAATGGCTTGATGCTTCTCGAGGGGCTATATGTATAAGAATACATCTTGAGCGCTAAAGTTCATTTCACTTTCAAAATTAATTAAGATGATAATTAGCTCACGCTGGATTTTGTTGAGTTTATTGATTGCAGTAGATATATACTGCCAATCAGTACTACTAGGTTGCTATATTGAGAATGGGATTTCCACAGATAATGGAAATAGTTTTAACCCAGGTTTAATAAGAGATGGCCTGGAGTGCCCACCGAACCATCAAAATATGCGATCTATCTTCATGAATAAATTTGTAAGAAGCAAACTGGACTTGGATAATTTTGGAAGGTCGTTATATGTTGCGTTTGGTCAATCTCGTGAAATTAGAGGTTTTATGATGACTTCAGCAGGAATGTTTGCAGTTGCAGAAAGAATCTTAATGTCAATTTTCATAATTCAATTGATGTTAAGTATTTTTCTTATTCCAATATTAAAAACATTCACAATAATAATTATTGTATTTCTATTAATTAGAGCAATGTTTGCAATATATAATTTCCCTGAGCTAATTAATATCCATAGTGTCCCCAAATATGGATTGTCTGCACTTCAAACAATATTATCTAGGATTGATGATAAATTATTTAATTATGGAGAGAAAGTACTATATTATTTTGGAATTAACAGCAATGAAACTCATATTTTATAAATCCAAATTGTTATATAACTTGTGGTATTTTCATTTTAGGAAGGACAAAAAGAGAATGATTCTCGCGTTCAGATTCAGAGTTTGTGAGTTCAAGACAGGATTTATGATACCATCTTCCTCTAACTAATGTTGATTTTGGCACGTATTTGAATTTACTTGGGTTATAACACTGTGTTTTTACCGTAGACTCTGTTGAAACTGGAAATGCACAAATACCACATAATGGTATGCTACTTGAGTTGTACAAATTACAGGATTTATCACTGTTTATGTATTCTAGGCCTTCAAAGTTGCTGCAATCAACTAAACTAATATGATCAGCAATTATACTTGATGATGAAGCATCAATACCACATAACTTTAGCTGCTGATAATTTGTATAATCCCATTCAACTTCTTCATGCTTTGCCGGATTACCAAATACCCCCTCTGTTACTGCTTTCGTCGCAGATGAGAATGTAAATTTGTTCACTGATTGTTCACAATTATTCGTCCTCAATGCGAATCTCTTCCAATTAACTGGAGAAGTACTCGGAAGTTCCAGTAACAACAAGATATCACGTAGTTTGTTGGTAACTAGACAAAGTTTGTACAATATAGGATGTAAATTTGCACAAGTATTCCAATATTCATCTAAAGTGTCAAAAAGGGACGTAAGTACGGAGGGGTTATTTTTTAGAAAGCTATTTGCATCTTGACTCAAGCCCAATGGCCATTCGAAGTCATGATTATCACTTCTTTTGTTTAGAGCATCCTTTCTTAGAGCCTCTAATGTTGCACTATATTTGTGTTCAACAATATCTATTAGCTCCTTTTTTGAGTAAGGAACTAGTATAGATGTAATTACTATGATTCTCCATGATGTATTGAGATATTCATATAGACTCTCGAATATTTTATTTGCAAGGTGCGCATCTTTGCTTCGCTCTCTAACGTAGTCGCCGTATTTGGATAAATTTATTATTGATCCGTCTTTGAATTCAACAATTTCGGAGTACAATAGAAGTTTATTATTAAGATTGTTTAATAAATTTCTCGAAACAGGTAGCAATCCATCCAAAAATTTTCGAGTATTTCCTACAGATATTGATAGCATAGCATTGCACCAAAGAGTTCCCATTCTCTGTAGTCTTGTTAGCCTAATAATGTAAGATCCTAAATTAGGTAACATCCTTCTAATAGCCTTTAATGAATTAACTCTTTTATTTTTGTCATGTACTTTATCAATTTCTTGAAACCTATAACCTACTTTTTTTCCAAATTCCGTTTCCTCGTTGTCTACATTAGTTGCCCTATCAATGACATCATTAAGCTTTAATTCATATGAAATCGTGGGTTCAACTATTACCTTTTGTAAAAAGGCGAAAGCAAAAGCGTGACCAATGCATTGATTAACATCTGGAACAACCATTACTGATCTTTCCATTCTACTTAATAATCTTCCAGACCAAGACAATACGTTGGAAAATCTTTGTTTCAGTTGGAAATGATCTTTTTCCTTATCATTTAAATCACCTAACCAATGGAGGTGCTTTGAAATTTGGTTTTTATCCCATTGAGACTGGCGTTCATCCTGGAAACGGATATGCTGTACCTTTTCAGATAATATTCTAAATTCCTCAAGTTCCTCTTTTATTTGCGTTTTTCCTACTTGAAATGAATAATTAGAACTAATTGTGGGATTAAAGTTTTCATTTGGAGTACTCCCCTCCAAGGAATAAATTAATGAGTCTACAGTCTTAAATATTTGATTATAACAATACCAAGAATATGAATAAAGTTGTGACTTAGAAAGCTTTGAGAGTATATTTAATATATGAATAATTTCATCCAGCGTACACTCGCGGATTCCCCAATTAATCATATCAAGTTTAGAAGTCAAAATTCCTAGTATCTGGAAATTTTTACAAGGAAATAGGTATAGTTTCTGTCTCAGGTTTACGTCATTTCAAAAACAATATTATAGAGATCCAAAGCAATGGCGGTTATTAAAAAAACAAAAAATAAAAACATGTAAAATGATAATAAATAAAATATTATTTATTATATCAGCTACTGTTTTTGTCATAACTGAGAGCAAAAAATGTAGTGAGATAACCGCAAGTTCTATCATATTAGATTATTGCAAAAACGGATCGGAATGCACGATAGAAAATATAGGAGATTCAGATATAAACAATAATATTGTTTGCAATTGTTTATTTGGATATAGTTTACCTGATTGTTCACTCCGTAAGTTAAATCCATCACTTTAACTAGTTTATTGTTAATTATTCCTATCAGAACTTCCTGAATCAGATGAAGACGATGAGAACAATACAAAAAATACATGTTGGGTTGAAGATCTACTTCAACTTAACCAGTACTTGAATAACTTTAACATTTACAAACATATATTTCAGGGCTGAAAAGTTTTAAAAGATATTACACTTACTCGTTCAAGTGTTGTTTAAGCTCTTCTTTTCTCAACAACTCAAGGAACGGTTTTATGGTTTTCAATCTTTCATTTGCCATAATAAATGCATTCCTTGAGATCTCCTTTTCAGTGAAGGTTTCCACAGTTAACTTAGATTTAAATAGTTTTATCCAAAACTCCTTTGTACGTATAAAGAAGTTTCCTAAAGACTCGTTAACTAAAGGTGTCTTATTCGAATCATTTAATTCGTATTTTCTGATTAACTCCTCCATATCTTCTCTTGAACGGTTATGATATTCTTTATCTTTGTACACACTATCTTCGAATTCATAAAAAGATTCGTCTGAATATTCGCTTCCCTCACTTGAAGAAAAAACTGTTTCCTGGTCAGAACTTAAGTTTGAATCCGACTCTGATTCTGTGTAACAAAAGTCACTTGGGTTTATACTGGGTGGTAGAATACATTGCCAATTATCCTTTTTCAAGATATTAAAACACCAACAATCATCCAATGTTAATATTTTCTTCCCGGATTCAAAGAGGCCACCAAAAATATAAACACAATTCCCTTTAGTAAACATCCCGCAATTAATCCTGGGAATTGGAGAGGAGTAACTTCCATCAATATATTTTGTATAATCACAACCAAATCCCGAGATGTCGTAAACTTCATGTGTTTGAGTAATTTTTGAATCTGATGATTGAGAACCGATAACATTTTTAGAAGTGGTCGTGATTGTATCAACTAAATTAGAAGTGACTTTTTCCAAGTTTAGTGACTTTTCAATTACGCGATGTTCCCCTTCAACACACTCTAATTGATCATAACATCCTTCATAATCGAGTTTATTTTCAGTTGTCATGTGCTTATTCCGTAATTTAAATTCAGAGCTAATAATTTTGTTCTCTGATTTTCTATCAGAAATATTTACATTGTACCATCTCTTACTATTAAAGTCAAATGTAAATAAATCGTTATAAAAAGTAGAATTTAAGTTTAATCCGATGTTATCTTCTCGATCAAAAACACCTCCAAAAAGTATACACTGGTTTTTAAAACTTGTCATTGAAAAGCCAGATCTAGGTGAGGGTGAATTTCCTTTCCTATTTATTCTCTCCCAAACTGGATGTTTATGATCATTTAAGTAGGGTTTCATATCTAAAAACCAACAGTCAGTGTGAACTTTTCCTATTGAATTTTTGGAGTTATCCTTTATTTTTGAGTAGCCACCACAAATGAAAATTTTATCTGTGTTTGGGCACAGTACCATTTGTACACCACTTCGTGGAGATGGAAGTGTTTCGTATTTTGACGAGTCTATTTTATCCCAATGCAAGTTTTTTGTATTAAAGATATAGATGTCATTAAAGTACTGAGTTTCCCTTACTGTATCATGAAACCCACCAAAGACAACAAAGAAGTGACGCCATACAACCATCCTATGCCCACTTCTTGGAGAAGGAGACATCCCGGTAAACTTTACTTCTTCCCAGAGATAGTTCCTTAGGTTTAACTTCCACATATCTTTAAAGTGGTAAAACTGTTGTTCCGTAGAAAATTCACCGCCATGAATAAATAAATGATCACCAAAAATAACACTTTGGTGGGAGCATCTTGGCTTGGGCCCACCTGAATAAGTGCCTTTTGAAATTTCATTTTCAACCACAACCTTTTTCCACTCATCTTTTTCAATATTCCATTTATATAAATCATGAAAACAACTCACTTCATGACCATCATAAAATTCTCCACCAAATATTATTAATTCTCCACTAATAGGATGTATATTGTAGGACGAGGAAACCCTTGGAGTTGGCCTTTCAGAACAAATTACAATACATTGAATCGGATCACCTTCATTTCCCAATTGCGTATTTAAACCAAATTTCTCAATAGTTTTAATGATATCTTCAACTCCATCTTTCTTAAGTTTCTTCAAATGTTTGTTCCTTGATTTTAAAAGCTGCTTATTCTTCTTCTCATCTATTTTTTTCAATTTTTTTTCCGATTTCTTTGATTTTTTTGTCATCTTTGACTAAAGAAAAATTTGGGCGCTTTTTCCTTTTCTCTACACGCTCCCGTCATTATCACCACATGATTTTTTTTATTACCATCAATGGATGACATTGAAAATTTTATTAACGATCTATCTGAAAACATTGATAATCTAAATTATGATGTTGATGAGGCTAATCTTATAAAATGTACATTTATTTCCATATTCAGTTTAATTGTCCCTGATGTGAAAGAAATATTAAACGCAGATAATTTACTATCAAGATGTGACTGTAATCATGCTTCTTTTTGGGACTCACTTGAGTTAATAATGAAGCCTCAGATTAGAAAGCTTTATTCAAAAATACTTTCTCTCTGTAATAAGACTAATCAGAAAATTAATAATGAGAATTCTATATCTAAATTATTTTTCAACTTAAAACTTATGAGGAAAGATATTTCTGCAAATTTTATCAACAAGAATCGTCTAAAAGTAATGGCACCTGACACAAATGTATCTGAAATAAAAACTCAGTGCAGTGAGAATAATAATATTGATTTATTTGATTACAACGAGATGATAGAATTTATGGAAGGTAATATTGAAATGTCGAATGAATATGCAGGGTCGTTTATTTCTGATTTAAGTGACTCAGATTCTGAAGAGTACGGGAAAAATTGTAAATATAATGATTTTTTCTCAAAAGTAAATCATGAAACAAATCACTACATTCATGATTTGGAACACAGTTTGCCAAAATACATTGATTCAGGAATAGATAACCATTCAGATCAAGTACCACTTGAACAATTTTCGTCCAGTAGCAAAATCCCGCACTATATTTCAGAACTGTCTGAGAATGTAAATAAACTGAATAAATCTAACAAATTTTCTAAATCTAAACTTAAGAATGAACAGGAAAAGGTAAATTACGTAATTGATGAATTGGAAGAAGATATAATAAAACAAAAAGAGTGGTATAATTTAGGTGAATCTTCAACTTTAAACAGGTCTAAAAATAGTCTGTTAGATTTGCACCTTGAAATTCCACGGTTTTCAAACTCAGATAATTATGAAACCGATAAAGATGATACTTTGCAAGACATCAACAAAGAGCAACCAACAGAAAATAAAAATGATATCAATAAATATATCGAGGGTATTGTAAAACAAAGGATAGTGGATGAAATTTTTGATGAGGTGTCAAAAATTGAACCAATTACCGTTGAGACTATGCAGGACACTCCAGAAATTCAAGTTGAAAAGTCCAAGCTAAGTTTATCTGAAATCTACTCGAAAAAGTACGAAGAACAAGTAATTGGAAATAAGCTCAATGATGATATTATTAAGGAAAGAAGGGCTTTGGCAGAACAGTTTTCTTTAATTATGAACAAGCTAGATAGTCTGTCAAACCAATATTTCACTTCGGGTATACCTGCTGTTCTTAATATTGAAAGGTCTGATATTCCCACTCTTAAAGTCGAAGATACAATTCCTGTGATAGTTTCAGATAACACGAGAATAGCACCTCAGGAACTAAAAAAACAAGGTAAATTTGTTTCAGATTCAGAGTTGACACGTCTTGAGAAAAAAGCCAGTAGAGAGAGAAATAAAAGGCAACTAAGAAACAAAAGTAATGGTCAAAAGGAAAAAAAAAAGACATATGGAAAGAGTGCGACATTACCGGAAAACCAAAGAAACATAAAATCATTTAGTAAAAATTCCATAGACCTACCGAATAAACGAATAAAATCTCACCACTTTAATTTAGGAAATTAATGCATGCTTATAGATAGGTTTTAATAGTTTTATATTACAAATTCATATGATACCCCTTCCCATTTGAATTGTGAATTTGAACTATTGAAGGATTTGTGACTAGCCATTCATACCACACTTTGTATTTAGTTGACTTTCTCCAAATACTGAAATCTATTTTGTCACCTTTTTTTACTCTTATAGGGGTGTTAATTGGAAAATAAAAGTCAAACCAACTAATCAAACCTTCAGTGAAGTTATTTCTAGAATTAGTAAAGCCTATTTCATTATAGAGATTACATTCGAAGTATCCTTTAAAACCATGTAAAATTGAATCAGTTTTAGAGATAAAGCTTACCGTACGAAATAACGAGTTGTAATTAATAGTTGGTATTTTTCTCACCGGATGACTAAATGTAAATATTTTTTTTGGTCCCTCAGAAACAAAAAAATTGGATTTGATTTTGGAGACATACGGAGTTTCCATAGGATGATTCCGTTTTAATTTCATGACATTATTCCATATTTTTTTACATGAAATAGGCTCTATAAATGAAGTGTATCTCTGAGGAATCATAATACCACCGGATTCAAGAAATTTTTGAGCTGAATAAAGGCATTCAGGTGCTAATTCATTATCTCCAAATGAACCTAACAATTCTGAAATAATAATATTAAAGTTTTGATCAAGTATTGTGTCCCTTATATCAGAATGAATTATATCAACTTGTTTCCAATAATTATCTTTTTCAAAATGCTTACGTGCATTGAGGGTAATTACAGCGTTTACATTCTTCTCAACACAAACGATATTAGATGGGTTAATAGATAACCTTTTCAATGCTACTATTGAACAGTCTATAAGTCCTCCTCTCCCCGCACCGATAATCAATATTTTTATTTGGCCAAACTTTTCAGCATTTTCGTATAAACATAATTGAATTGCATCCGTATATTTTGTATATTTTATGGGATCGGCCTCAAATACCTCATAGTGAATACTCTTGAGGTCTTGAAATAATGGCTGCAGAGGAATCTGAAGAATATCAAGATAATCATATTCATATTTCTCTTGTTGCGTCAGCGGAGTTAACTTATTTAAATAATTAAAAATTGAATTGTAAGTGTCTTCATAAATTTTATTATCAATTCTAAGTGACGAATTCATAAGTTCTACTGAAATAGGTATCTTTAGTCTTAATAAATCCTCAATAAATTTTGACAAAGCATTTTTATCACTTTTTACATTCTCTATTTGAATAGTGTTTTGACTAAGAACTAAACATTTAATTGGCTCACCAATAAAGCGAGGTAAGACTGTTATATCTGATTCATTCAAGTCATCACTAATATTCAATACAATTCCAACTTTTCCCGAAGATGAACCATTATCTAATATTCCACTAATTAACTGCCAATTTTCCCACTGTTGATCAACCATAGATTTATGGATATATAATTCAATCCAAATTTGCATTCCTGAAATATTCCTTTCTATGAAGTATAGTACTTCTGAAGCAAGTTCAATTGATATTTGTTTCATGGGTATTAAAATTGCGTGATAACCAACATAAGTACACCACTCCAATATACTCTTTAATTTAGAGGTAGTAAGTGTTATTTTTGGGGGAATGGTGCCGATGACACCCGTATTCCAGTCAGATTCTTTTATTGTATAGTGTTTTAAAAACATACGTTCAAATTCATGTACTTTGTGTCCTTTTAATTCAATGCTAGAATACAAAACCGGAACGTAAATAAAGTCGAATCCAATAATTTTAATTAGGTTTAATACCCTCATTAACAAATATGTATCATTAGCTGCTTCATTTTTATCGTCTATGAGACTACAAAATGCATTGCTTATACTTTCTTCTCCAAATGAGAGCCCTATATAAAAAATTTCCGGTTTAATAACAATAGGCATTTCGGACTCTATAACTGGGAGTCTTAATATCACAATATTATGATCTTGGACTAGTCTGACAATTTTATTAGGTAATATTTTAAAATTTCAAGGTAAAATGTTACAATTAAAATAAAATAAAAACATTTTCAATACAGAAATAAATTTTAACAGTATTTATATAATAAATTTCCATTCAAATACAACTTGTTATTTAGATCCTTGTCTTGTATAAGTTTCAGATTATTAAGAAATTTGCGAAAATAGCTTTAAAATATGAAGTTATTTGGATTAAGTGATATAGTTAGTGATTTCTTGTTTAAAAATTAAATATAAAGAAAATGCAATAAAGGTTTATAATATACAAAAACCTATTTTGTCGCGCCGTATTTCATCATTTTAAACGAAAGTGGATTATGAAGTTTTCTCTCACAAATGATGGTTTTAATACTGAAGACTTTGAGGCTAACATACATCAATTCTCCTGGAGGTTACAGAGAATAAATACACAGCAAGATATTATATGTTCATTATCTGAATCAATAATCGATGTTAAGGATAATCCTGTAATACTACAACTCTATATGAGGGTTGTTGAAGAATACAGCTGCAGAGCACCACCTGAACACCTAATACCACTTGTTTATATACTCAACGATTTTGCACAAAAGTCAAAACCTCAAGCTCATTTTGCATCAGAGGCATTATTCAATATTTTTAGTCAAATAAACCTGTACTACACCGAATATATGGCAAAAGCAAGAAGATGTTTCAATATATGGAAGAATCGTGAGATATTTGATCGTGAAACATTAAAGAGGCTAGACTGTTTACTATTAGGTATTACTCCTCCTGTTCCAACAACAATAAGTCAACAAAATATCTCAAATAGTTTTCTTGGAATTCATAATGGAGAAAATTCAATAACACATACAAGGGCTCGACACAATGAAGAAAATAGGGACAAAGAAGATGATTCGAATCAATACAGGGGTTCAGAACAACATGGCTCCCAAAAACCTACAAGCGAATCTGACAATTCATTAAGAGAACAATATCTGGGTCTGTGCTCTAGCTACGACAAGGTTATTAAAGATATTACGAGCGCCAAGGAAAAACGGAAGATAATACAAAATATTCGCATTACAACTGAACCAGTGAAGAAAACAAATGATTATAGGCTATTTAAACTGTTAGAAATGGAGTGGGAACTACGATGTCAAATTTGTGAAGGGCTTAAAGCTACTCTAGATAAAATTGATATCTTCCACACAGAGATAACAAGAAAACTTGCTAATTCAATTGGGCTGGAGAAACATAGTTCGAGCGAAACAAGAGAACCTATTTTAACTCGAGCTTCAAGACTAACATAATTTCTCATTTATTCTGAATTTGTTGGTGGCAACTTTGTTGATCCTGAATTGACCATCTGAAAAATATAACTGTTGCTGTCTTGTCGTCCATGCTTCCTTTTTTTTCTGCTATCTTTGTAAGCTCACCTGCTGCCTCAGTCGGAGTAAGGTTCAACATACTTCCAACTATGTTGGCAAATTCTTCCTCACTTATGAAGTCTGATACCCCATCAGTGGCTAGGATTAGAAAGAGATCGTTCTCGATATCGATATTATGTACAGTTACATCCGGTTTTGAAGTGCAAAGTAGCAGTGGCTCCTTCATGTAAAGATCACCGATACTCCTAGATGTACTTATACCAATACACTTTGTGTTTTCTTCAAACGAAATTCTTTGTTGTTTCTTTACAACTATTCTCCAAGTTCCATTGCAAAGCTCTACCCTACCACCTGCGCGCTCAATCCTTTCTCTTTCTTTCGTATCGTCCGGTCTATGTACTTTGGTTAATCTTTTGGCAGATATTTTGTTGTTTTCATTCCTATATCCAAGAATAAGGACTGAATCTCCACAATTACCAACAACAAGTTTTAAATTTTCGTCCACTGGATCTGGACCGAATATCACACAAACTAGTGCAGTCGTCCCATCGTTGAGTCCTTTCTTCTTAGCAATAGATAAAAAATTGTTGTTTGTAAGTTCAAAACCTTGAATAATACCCATACATAACGATTTTATTTCATTAGAGTTAATATTTCCATAGCTCTCATCAAAATTGTAATGCCTATACAAGTCAATAGTTGAGGGATCATTTCTATTTAAACGGCTCAAGCTATGACAATAAAAAGTAAACATGTTATTTAACATTACTTTCTGAACATATTTAGAACAATTACAGCCCGCATGACCATCAAAAACAGCAGTAATAGAAAAAATCATATTTACTTCAGGGTTTAAGAAATTAGTCGGAAATTGCGCTCGAGTAATATGCCTATCTTCACACAAGTCCATATTCCTTGTAGGATTAGGAATCACAGCAGTTCCTGCATGAATATTCCTATCTAATATTATATTTATCTTAATATTTTTCTTTGTTTGACCAAATATAGCCTCTTTATCGGAAACCTCGCTTAACTCGGAATTTGTATTCATTTCATATAGCTTTAACCCATCAGTATCGATTCTAAACAGTCTCGATAAGGAACTACTATAGTAGATGTCATTATTTATGTTGTATATCGAATTTGAATCATTGTTGACAGACCATCCACTTTCTTCATCGAGATAATAGTTAGAATTGGTACTTTTCAGCACTGAAAAAGTTGACTCAAGTCTAACGTCCTCATTGCTTACATTATCTAAACATTTTGTCTTGTTATTATTCGGCATTTCAAGTACCAGGATATATATAAGTCATCATTAAACTGCATACAAATTAAGACATAAATGCTTATGTTTTCACTTGCACAAATGAAGATCAAACGAAAAATGCCGCCAATAGTTCGAAAACAAATCCTAGTTTTATACCTGTAGATTTATAAAAATAAAACACGAAAAAAATGTCCAACCAAAATGATATTAAACTTGATGGGCCTGATCAATATCTACTGGTTGAGGAGGAAAGAGTCAAAAAGTCTTTGGAATTGAATAATTCTCTTAGACTAGCAATTCAATCTAGGAAGAAGCCCGAAACATCAAAAATGGTAGATACTTTTGACTACATTAATATAAAATCACTAAAAAGAAAGAGAAACAAAAAATCATGTTCAGTTCCTAGAGATAAGATAAGATTCCAGAAAGAAGAATGTACAACTACATCCATCGATACAAATGAAGGTAGCAAAGAGATTGAGATGATGAAACTGCCATGGGAAGTTGTTCCAAAGTACATTGACTGTGTATCGAATATAGATATTTTCTTTATTCATCTAAATAATGAAATTGTACAACTTATAAAGTGGCTAGAACTTACAGATTACGAACATCTTTTAAGAGCCAGAACACTTGCAAGGATCGTAGTAATATCACATTCATTATGGCCGGAATCTAAGGTTCAACCATTTGGGAGCTATTACACTGGACTATCACTACCAAGTGGTGATATTGACGTTTGCATCTTAAATGTTTCGGGAGATCCAAAAAGGAGATTGAGGGAACTTGCAAAAGTATTAAAGGATCTAAATTTATGCACAGGAATAGAGTTGATATTGACTGCAAAAGTTCCAATTATAAAGTATGTGGATTCTGAAGCGTGTATTTCTGTTGACGTTTCTTTGAGCCAAGAAAGTTCTGTCGACACAACCAAGCATATTGCGGAATGCCTCGAAAAATTTGGTCATTTAAGACCGCTGTTACTTATAATAAAACTAATGTTACACCAGAGGGGACTAGATGAAACTTACCTTGGTGGTCTGGGTTCATATTCTCAATTTTGCTTAGTTTTATCATTTTTGCAGCAACATTCATCCTCTTATTCACTTACTTTATACAGGTCAACAACTTTGGGACACCTCTTATTTGATTTTCTGGAATTATTTGGTATTATTTTCAACTACAATATTACTGGAATACGTCTGAAAGAAAAGGGTGAGTACTTTCACAAATCTGATCAAAACTCGACTTTGTTTCTAGAGTCTCCATTGCCTCCTTTTATTGACATGGGAAAAGGTGCATTCAAATACAGTGAGATTAAAGAATCATTTAGACTTGCATTCCTTGATTTAGTGGAGGCCAGAAGAAGATTCAATAAAATACGTCTATCTAAAGATACTAATATTTTAAAGAATCCAGAAAATTTCAGTATTCTTTCTTCGATAATATGTATCGATGATGAGCTTTTCCAGTGTAGGGTAAGACCGGTAAATGAGCTTCAGGAACCCATATCAGCTCCTAGACCACCACCATTTATTTCAAAAGAGATAATCAAACAAGTTAAACAGGAAATAGACAGTATGAACAGTTGATCTATTTTTTTATAAAATTTGGTTGTATCTTCCAATTATAATGACTATGGTTTTGAGAAATGATGGGGTACCCCATTCTTTGACTTGAAAACATTAAGCAATTCATATTATATGCTACAAATTGACCATTATTAGAACGAAAGTTTGTCATTGGGTAGTAACTAATATTTAAGTTTTTAGTGCTGGGGTTTGTTGATGACATCTCCCTTCCCTTTGTTCGTTCGATAAGTTTTCTTGAATGTGAGATATTGTGAATGTTAGTTGTATTGTCTTTTGGTATATTTTCAAGACTATTTAAGTTATCAACTGTTCCATCACCTCCTGTATCGATCTGAATACATCTTACTTCCACTAGTTTATTTCTTTCCCTTAGGTTAGTCATTGCAACATCTACTTGAACCTCAACATCCTTAGTTTCTCTTTTTTTAACATCACATGACTCACCTTTTTCAATTGGATCAACAATAAGTGGACTCTCTTTTAAGGTAGTGTCTTCGAATGAAGTGCCGGGTGACTTATATACTGTTCCCCAAAAGGTGTTTACTCTTTGCTCCTCGTCATATAAGTCAATGCTTCCAATAATTTGACTTTGTTGTTTTTTTCTATACTCTCTCACGCGTCTTCTTGCGGTGTTAACAGCAAGTAATATTTTTGAGAATGCTGCAACTGAAACCTTGGTTGGTATATTGTAATTCATAGGAATATTCATACAACTCTTTGATCTTCCTAATTTATTTAAAGATTTATATTGTTCTATTTTTTCTAATCTTGTATTATTTAGTTCACATTTTCTTTCGGTTAAAGGCTCTCTTGTCTCATTTTTAGAATTATCTGGTTTGTAATCAATATTATTATCAATTGAGTCAATATTTTTTTCACGCCGGTCAACCTGTTTAACAATTGATAAATAACTTTCGTTATTGTAGCATTCACTTATAATTCCAGTATTATTTACTTTATGATTTGATAAATCATTCAAAGGGTAAAGTTCCATTTGATTATTTTTTTCACCTGTATTAATGTCTTTGAGCCAGAAACTAATGTGATAATAAATATCTGCAAAATTAATCGAGTCACTCCCTTTTTTGTTATCCAATTCAGATTTGTCAAAGTTAAGTAAAACATGAAAATTGTTAATGAAATTGGATATTTCATGGAAATCAAATATGTTTCCACTTAAATTGTAAATAGATAGAGCAAGTTCTTCAAAGATGTTAGTTAGCTCTATATTTCCGTGTTTTAAAGAATTAATAATGTATTCAATACCAAATTCTAAATATATTTTATTTAAAAAAGAAGTATAACTATGTAATTTTTCAACTTGTGAACTCAATGGATTATCGCTAATTATTTTCACTCCAAAATTGTTTAGTTGCATATTTGTAGAATCATTAGAATATAACTCTGATTTACTTAATTTAATGTTCAAATTGTTGAATCTTGAAAATATTATTGTGATAAATGTTTTGTTTAGAATACCTTTCACCAATATAGAAAATAGAAATAATGAACTCTTTGATCTTGAATTAATCAGGCTCTTTAAAAATGCTATCAACAACTCTTTGTTTACCTTTTTTTCATAGAGTTCTTCAAAATGAGGTCTGTTGGTTTCTTTCCCAGTTGAAACATAGTCAAGAATAAAAATTTGACTAGACACTTTTCTCAATGTCTTCAATTCATTTAATTCTTTATTCAGCAAAATTGATTCAATGTTAATAATCAACAATGTGTGGAAGTTAGCATTTACTTCACAAGTTTTTTCGAGTTGAAGCTTCCTTGCAATGGTTATTAGATTAAGTAACTGTACTGGCTCCTGAATATCAACTTGAAGAAGCTCGAAGTAGTTGTAATCATCACTAAATGTGTAATTTACTGGGTTAACTAAGCCTTGAAGTGCGTCATACACATTTTCTAAGTTGCAGTTTTCATCCCTGCACACTTTTATCATTAGAAAAGAACATCTGAATTTTGGCAAAAAAATCATATTTTTTTCCATAAAACGACTTTTAATTATATTTGATTCAATAAACAAACTTTTCGTTAATTTTTCAATAAAACATATATTACTTTCATTGGTAACTTTCTCATTACTAGTAGAGAAATTGTCCCCATACTTATTGCCATATATGGAGTTTGTTTTTCCACTACCTTTATCAGCTGAACATAACAAACTATTAAATGAACCAGTTAAACATTTCAACACAATATATTTCACCTCAAAATCACATATATTATTATTTTCACCTATTATTCGAATATAACCAGTATTTTTTTTGCTTCCCATTTTCAATGGAAAAATGCAAATAATAATTTTTAGTTCTCAGACTGGACAAAAAATTATGTGGTCAAAAAATATCAGGAAAAAAATTTATACATGGCACAATTACATGGAAGGCATTTAAATAATTTAAATAGCAATATTTAATATATCTACAAGAGGAAAATGGTATTTATAATCCTCAAATAGTTAATGAGAAAGATGATTATGAGTCAATTGGTTCTTCTAGTTGGCGAATATGGTTCATTAAAAACAAGAATTGTATTATGTTCTTTGTCGAAACAACTACTTACTTCAAAGATTGAATTAAAAACATAGGGTAAACTATCCACCAAATCACTTGCAACAATACTTCTAAATCGTTTTTTGTATGAAATGTGTGCAGATAGTCTTACAAGCAAACATGCACCATATGTCGAGACCATGCCAGGATGCATTACATGCGTGTTGATTTCCGAATTTCGATTCGAGTGTTTAATCCCCCAGTTAAATAATGTTGAAATTACGCCGGAGAGAATGTCACCTTGGCCACCTGATCTCTTAAGCGTTCCTGCAATGTTACAAATTGCTACTTCATTTCCATTACTGATTATATCAATTTTATCCTTCAGAACGATACATAAGTTTCCAAGTTTTCTTGATAAATTGAAAACTCTATCAGCGATCAATAAAAACGATTCTCCAGACGAATCAAAGGATGATTCTGTGACACTTGAGTTTTTTCGATTACATGCCATAACACAATTTTCATTTATTACGTGTTCATAGAAGCACATTCGTAAAGGATTTGATATTAATATGCTGCTCTCATTTAAGGTTTTCGAATCAGAAACGTTTTCTTTGGAATCTTCATTCTCAAAAAATAAATTTATTTCTTCTCCATCATCATGAAACTGTAATTTTGTATTGGTATTTATTGAGGGCCATTCAATATTAGGGGTTCTTTCACATGGAGACTTTAACTCAGAATCCTCATTTCCATTTGTTCCCAATGGTAAAACTCTAGGAACGTTTATGGAAGTGTCCATGTCGTGGTTTACTTTATTGATTTCGTTTTGTATTTGGATGTATGGTGTTTTTGAGCTCACTATGTTTTTATTATCAACACTACTTTTATTGATTTTAGAATAATTACTGTCATCCAGCCCTACCATTATATTATTTTCTAGTCTGGTAAATTCTGTAAGATTAGGGGTAAGGATACAATTTTTGTATCCATTAATTATATCCGGCTGTTTTGAAATTAAATACAATCCATCAGCATCAATAACAATTGGAATTGAAAGTGAACGACATATTTTAATTAATTCTGATATAACTGTCATAATAACCTTCTCTCTTCCAAGACCGCACCCAATAACTATTATATCAAGCTTAGAAAGCCAAGGTCTAATAGCTTCTATTGAATTAGAATAAATTTCATCATCAAAGGTAGATTGTGAGGATGGCAATAGTGGGTGTACAATTAAGTCAGGAGAATAACATTTAATTGGAATTGCTGCTTCCGGAGTACAGAAAATATGACATAAATCTGCTCCTATTTTTAATGAAGAGATTCCTGCGAAATACGGAGCTCCAGAGTACTCACTAGAACCACCAATTATTCCAATTTTTCCAAGGCTACCTTTTCTAAGATCAGAACAAAGATTTGGTACGGAACTCCTGACAGCATCAATGAGCTTTCCCTGCGGGATTGGTGGATACCAAGCGTATCTAGATTTCAGGCTTTCGTTCTCGGCATTTAAACCATCATTTAACGTAACGTCATTATTTTCCTGGGTTTTAAGTGAATCGTTTTTCACTTCTCTCGAAAAAAATGTTAAGAGCCTGTTCATTAGGGCAAAATTAAAAAAATACTTGAATATAACGGTGGGGATCAGGCGTATCTTTGAGCGGAGTTGTAGAGGGCAATCAAAAAGCAACTTTTAGAAGAAAAAAGAGAAATGATGTTAATATAAAATTTATATTGGATTAATACCATTGCTACCTAATTCTGATAACCTAACGCTTGCTGCAACTCTATTTATTAGCTCGTACTGATCAAGAAAGTCGACAATACTATTTACCTGAATGGCAACTTCAGACTTATTACTTCTATAGATACAAGAAATGTTAGAGTCTTTTGAATTAGCGATAATAAGACAGCATGGGAGAGGAGTGCTTTGGATATTATTTCTAATGTTTGAACGAGAATTGTGTTCTACTATTGTTTTAAGAGAAAAATATAGGTATTGCAGTCTTTCATATTCTGCCAATTTCTCACGGATGCTTTGTTGTATTAGTGGTAAGTTATCGCATGGTGGTGATGTGTCCGAAAGAATGTGGTGTACACTAGATATACCTTTCCAAATAATATTCTTGTTACTCTTATCAATAATCCTTGCAGAAATCAACACATTTATCGCATCATATACTCTTCTCCTGATACTTTTCTCGCTAGACTCACGATTTTTCTGATAGACCGGATCATTCACAGCACGCATTGAATCGACCGGTCCAAGACATTCCATAATTAGATTATCAGCTATTTCTGTCTGAGTAGAAATCCTCCATACTTTCAGAAGGGTGCAAATTCTTACTGCAACCTGTTTTAGAGTTCCTTTTGCAGAATGCCCTCCACTCATCGTAAAACACGGCACAGATGTGTTTCTCATATTAGGGTAGTGTTGACTTAAATGCACAGAGTCGGTCTCCGTGGTCAACATTTCAAAGGTATACCCCTGGTTACAGACATCTTCCGGAGGAGGACCCTCAACTACAATGTTTAAGTTCCTATATTCGTTATTCCTAGGACGATCCATGTGAACTTTTGAAAACAACAATTAGATGAGAAAATCTATGTTTATCTACGTCAAGGTAGTCCCGCGGCAAATAACTATCTTTAGAGCCAAGGGATAGATAACTGTGTGACTAAAAATTTGTGATAAAAAGAAAAATTGATAGTAGAAGTCACGAGGATAAACACAAGGAATTTGTTATGTAAATCATTTCTAATTTGTTTGTTAATACAGAGATTTACTAACTAAAATTTTCTTTAATTCCTTTCTAAAAACACATATTTCCCGCCAAAACGCCCCCTCTGAACATTACAATGTTTATCCGAAGGCTGTTTCGAAAACACGTGGATTTTAACGTTTGTTATGGAATCAGACTACTCTTTCTCACTCACAACATTCAGTCCATCTGGAAAGCTTGTTCAGATTGAATATGCACTTAATGCAGTGAACAATCAGGGCCGTCCAGCATTAGGAATAAAGGCAAGAAATGGGGTCGTTATTGCAACAGAAAAAAAGATTTCCAATTCTCTTATAGAAGAGTCTTTCATAAGAAAGATTGAACTCATCACAAATGGAATTGGTTGTTGTTTTGCAGGCATGCCTGCCGACTTTAGAGTCATACTGAAGAAGGCGAGAAAGGTTGCGCAGGTATATTTTAATACGTACAGAGAAGAGATTCCTGTGGGTGAACTAGTAAGAGAGGTTGCAACAGTAATGCAGGAGTTTACCCAGTCGGGTGGTGTTCGTCCATTCGGAATATCACTCCTTGTCGCTGGTTTCGATGGAACGAGAGGACCCCAGCTGTTCCAAATAGATCCCTCAGGTGCTTACTTCGGCTGGAAGGCGTCCGCCATTGGGAAAGACATACAAAGTGCGAAATCATTCTTGGAAAAGCGTTACAACACTGAAATGGAAATCGAAGATGCAGTTCACACTGCATTACTTACATTGAAGGAGTGTTTCGAAGGTGCAATGGACGAAAACAATGTGGAGATAGGCATAATAGATGAGAGCCGGGTGTTTTCTATACTGTCCTCACAAGAGATAAAAGACTATTTAGGAGAAGTCGAATAGAATTTTCATACTATCCTATTCAGATTTACAACTATTTCAGACCTAAATTAGTGTCAGAATTATTGATTGTGATAGCATTAATTTACGAGTTGAAAAATTCACTTTCCTTATTCGATGTGGGGATCCTATTTTATCTAGGAGACGCCGGAATTTGTTTTGCGTACCCCCCACTTTACGCGACCTACATTATTTTATAGGAAAAGAGATTGAATTACTTTCAAGTAAATTTATTTATCTCATTTGTGCAAGTATGAATCTGCATGTAATTCTTGTCCTTTCTATTTTTTCAATCTTCAAATTATGTCTATGTGGTGAATTCACGGGTGTTCCTGAAGGAGCTGCGTTCAATTCCAATGATCTACCAGACTTTGGCGATTTTGGTGGCATGGGTGGTATTCCGGGTGATGATCCTGTTCTAGACGAAAGTACACCACCTCCTTCGCCGGAACTATCTAGTGAGGATGAAGCAGAAATCCAAAAGTCTAGTGAGAGCTATGAATTTCAAGCTGAGGTATCGAGACTTATGGACATTATCATCAATTCTTTATATTCTCAAAAGGATGTATTTCTCAGGGAGTTACTTTCAAATTCTGCAGATGCCCTGGAGAAGGTCAGATTTATTTCGGTTACTGATGACAGTTTTTTGGGTGATCAAACTGAATTAGAAATACGCATTTCTTATGATTCTGAAAGGCGAACCTTAACTATTAAAGATACAGGTATTGGTATGACACACCACGAATTAGTTACCAATCTTGGTACAGTTGCAAAGTCTGGAACGGCAAATTTCCTGGAATCATTAGCAAAGGGTGGTGACCTAAATCTCATAGGGCAATTTGGAGTTGGTTTCTATGCATCTTATCTTGTTGCTGATCGTGTCACTGTTATATCAAAGAATAATGATGATAAACAATACGTTTGGGAATCAAGTGCGGACTCTTCATTCAGAATAAGCCTAGATCCGAGAGGAAATACTCTGAAGAGAGGTACTTTAATCAGACTCTCATTGAAGGAGGACGCAACCGAATTTATGAACTTTTCTAAGCTCAAGGATCTTGTATTGAAGTACTCTCAATTTATTAATTTTCCAATATATGTATATAATCCGGATGAATCACCGAATAAATCAGATGGTGGAGAGTCCACTGATGTTGAAACCAAAAAAGGTAGATGGGAACTTGTAAATGTTGAGAAGGCAATATGGTTGAGACCAAAAGAAGATATTACCAAAGAAGAGTACTTTGGATTTTATAAGAGTATTTCACATGATTATTCAGAGCCATTAAGATATCTTCATTTCTCTGCA
Source organism: Cryptosporidium bovis (assembly GCF_009768925.1). NCBI lineage: Eukaryota > Apicomplexa > Conoidasida > Eucoccidiorida > Cryptosporidiidae > Cryptosporidium > Cryptosporidium bovis. The sequence continues at coordinate 26,483 of NW_027125029.1, forward strand.
GAAGGTGAGATAGAATTTAAGGCACTCCTTTTCATTCCTTCACATGCACCATTTGACATGTTCGATACCTATATGGGTAGAACTGGAAATATAAAATTCTATGTAAGAAGAGTATTAATAACTGATAAAATTGAGGATCTACTTCCAAAGTATTTGAACTTCATTAAGGGTGTGGTTGATAGTGATGATATTAGTTTGAACGTTGCAAGAGAACATGTTCAACAAAGCAGGATAATCAGAGTTATAAGCAAGAAAATCGTCAGGAAGGTTCTTGAGATGCTTAAGCAAATGCAGACTGAACAAGTTAATGCAGAAAAGGAGAATTCAGATAAATCTGAAGAAGAAAAGTCCAAGAACAGTGCACTAGAGATTTATAACAAGTTTTATGATATGTTCCACAAGAACTTGAAGTTAGGTTGCTATGAAGATGATTCCAATCGTTCAAAGATAATAAAATTGCTCAAATTCTATACATCAAAATCAGGTGACAAGTCAATATTCCTGTCTGAATATATTGAAAGGATGAAACCTGAGCAAAAGAGTATTTTCTATATTTCTGGAGAGTCAACATCCTCGTTACTTAAAAATCCACTTCTATCTATCTTTCTAAAATATGATGTAGAGGTACTATTTTTAACAGAAGGTGTTGATGAGCCTTGCATATCAAGAATACCGGAAATAGATGGGTTTAAGTTTGCCAGTATCGAAAAAGGAGATGTTCGTCCTTTAGAAGAGACTGAGGATGAAAAAAATTTGCACAAGAGGTTAACAAAGTTCTATGATTCTCTTTTGAAATTCATCAAGGATGAGTTTCCTGGCGAGTTTTCTAAGGTAGAGGTCTCAAAACGATTGGTAAATGATCCAGCTGTCATAACTTCTGGCCCATGGGGACAATCTGCATACATGCAAAAAATTCAAAAGGCACAGACTTTTGCAGGGAGGCCAGACTACAAGAATAAGCATATGGAGATAAATCCTGATCACGCTCTCATCAAAAAACTAAACACGTTGATCACAGAGGACAAAGTCCAAGCGAAAGCCCTCGCTCGCATGATAATCCAACTCTCGACCATTGCGTCCGGTTTTGATTTAGAAAATCCAAACGAATTCACTTCCTCTGTACTTGATTTAGTGCTGAAGAATTCTGGGATAGATGCGGAGAACGCAATAAGCCCAGTTGAGCTCCCACCAGAGGTGAACGAGGTAGAAAAGGAAGATGAGAACAAGTTTGATGATGAGGAGGATGAGGACCGTAAGGAGAAAGATGAGCTCTAGTTGAATTAGAACATAGTTATTTTCAATATTCTACTTTCCATTTCTGGCTGTTTTAGTGGCTTCTACGCACTGGTGATGCTTCTAGTTGTTTCCGGGCATAAGCGTTAGTAGAAAGGAATGAGCACCAGATACAATAGGTGAGGAAGCGCTGTGCGACAGGTTATGTTCTTGTTGGGACTGATGCTGAATGAATGGGTTTGGTGGGTCGTTCCTTATGGGGAAATAGTGGTGATTTCTAAATGAGGATAATGTCTTGTTTCCCGAGAAACCGCTTCCCCCGTTCTTTGGGTCGCGAATACCTCTATCTGTTTCGCCGCACCTAAATTTACTTTCGCTGCTATGGCCACTTTCAAGTTCTTTCATCATGTTAAGTATTATTTGCTTCTCATTAATATCCTTCGTGAGGTCAAACGCGATATTTAGGTGTCTCAAAGACTTGTCTTTCCTCGACAACTGTGAATATGTTTTACCAAGGTACAAGTGAATGTTTGGTTCATTTGACGCAAGGCGATGTGCGGCTGTGAGCATCGTTAGCGCATCTTCATACCTTTCTAGTTCCAAGAGCACTATTCCCGCGTGGTATTTCAACCAAGGATTTCTTTGGTCCTTTAAGATACCCTTTTGAAATGTATTATAAGCAGAGAGAAAGTCATGGGTTGTGAGATAGCAAAGCCCCAAGTAGTGAATCAATGTTGAGTTATTAGGAACGACTTTAAGAGCAATAGTGAAGTGTGTTTTCGCCTGATTGTACTCTTCCCTCTTGAACCAAACATACCCAATCCCCCAGTGTGCCCTGTGGCACCTTGGATCTATTTTAAGTGCTTTCTGATACATCTGTATTGCTTCATCATATTTCTCTATTATGGAAAGTTCATGACCAATAAGTGTGTATGCGTAAACATACCTCGGGTTATGTTGAATTGCCCTCTTAAAACATTTAATTGAATTCTCATATTCTTTGTGTAATGAGAAACAATTTCCTATTACAATCCAGAGTTGTGGAGTATTTTTATCTACGATTTTAAGAACTAGATTTGAAAGATTGATCAATTCAATACTTTTCGAAAGTTGCCAGAGGCAAGAACTATGCAAATCCAAACAATTAATCCAAAGATTGTAGTTTGCTTCATAATTAATTCCGTTGCATACGTTCAAACATTCTTGCCATTGGTTAGATTCAAACAATGCTTTTACTTGCAATTCAATTACATAACCGATAGTGGAAATATTATTTGGAATACCTTCTAACATCTTAAGGAAGTTTTGGCAAAGATACCATTCTACTTGGTACGAAAGCTTTGATAAAGTGTGTAACATATAAAACAATGAACTATTGATTGAATTGCCTATTATAAATTTTTCACAATTTTTTTCGAACAATGGCAAGCTTAAACTATGATCTAAATAATCTGCAGTTTGTTTACCGAGAGATGCAGTTTTATTAAATTTCAGTGATTCAGAATCAATAATATATGGCCAACTCGGTCCAAAACTATGAATATCGTTATCTGACTCCAACCACTTGTTGAATGCAAAGTTCCTTTGCCTCTGTCTTTTTTGTGTTAAGTCACCGAAATTATAAAAGAAATCAGCAATGTCAAATACATATAACTCCTCACTGTCTGCTTTCCCCGAAACAGTAATTAATATATTTCCATCTTGAATACTTTTTATTTGCCATAAATCTGCCTCATTTTTATAAAGCGTAGATAGCACCAGGTTACCATTGTTACAACCAACGTATTCCTGGCACTTTTCTCCCCAGTTGTTTAAACAACAACATATTTTGACAAGCTCATGAGGAAATTGACATGAAAGGTTAACTAGCCTTTCAAAAGACTTCCAAAGGATTGGATTCCAATCAAGTGAAATTGCATAGCAATATAGAGCAGCAATTTTCATGTCCAGTTCTTCCAAAACGTTACCCCATAGATATAACCCTGCTGAATTTCCTGGTACGCGTAACTCTCCAGTATGTATACATCTTATTAGCATCGTTGGATTTACGCAAATAGTTGAGAATAAAGATGAGAGGGTTTTTTTGTTTTCATTAACAATTGGGGTTCCTTTCCAGGATTTTGGGGAAATTGAGGGAGAAATTGTGCAATTATTAGCTAATTCCACTAATGGTTTTGAACATATTTTTAAAATAATATTTTCCGCCTCTTCTATTTTACACATCTTCAAATGGTATTTAATTTTTAAATATTCACCATATAAATCTATATCACTTAAATTGTATACATCTTGAGTTGTGTCCTTTGATTTATCTTCAAAATTAGTTAAATAATTCAGTGCTTCTTGTAAATTAACATCTTTAACGAACAATCTAGAAACTTGTATCTTCGCTTCTTTCGTATCGAGTAATTTGCCAATGACCTCTCCCCAAAATCTTGTGTGGTCATACAATTGCCATTTATCAAGAAAAGATAAGATTGCTAGTAGGTCATGATTCATCTGAAATTCTTTTTTAAACTATTAAATTTAATTAAATATTGTTTTTTATTTGACCTGAAGCTGTACAATAATTCATGTAAATAATCCAAGTAAAAAAAAAATCTCCATTAAAGGCAAACCCCCACAAATGGATAGGTAGTGCGCCAATATTTTGTTTTTCCTGAGAAAAATGCAACCATTGACAAAGTTTGCCAAGCAAGTGTAAATGATGTTACTTAAATAATAATTTTACTTATTAGAAATGGATGCGGATATTAAGGGTTATATATCAACTTACCATAGGCATGGCCAAGCATCTTCACGCAATTTACTGGAGGGAGTTAATAATGTAAAAGACAAAACATCCGCCCCAGTTCAAATTACAGTAGAACAAATACTTAAAGAGACCTACTCTGGATATGCGGAAAATAAAAATGTACAAAGCTCTTATAATGAAAGAAATGAGTTTCATGAGTTTAGAGATTCCGATGAATTAGACGAATATGTAATTCGTAGAAGGAAGGAATTTGAGGATATCATCAGGAAAAAACGATGGAAAATTAGTTTGTATCTATCTTACGCAAAATGGGAAGCCTTGCAGCACAATTTTAATAATTCGAGATCAATTTTTGAAAGAGCATTAAATATTAACTATGAACATACGAGAATTTGGAGGGAATACATAAATATGGAGATTATCAATGGTAACATCAACAATGCCAGAAATTTATATGAAAGAGTCATAAGATTGTTGCCAATGGTCGATGAGTTTTGGATAAAGTACGTTCAAATGGAACAAATTCTAAAAAATTACATAAATGTTAGACATATTTTTAATAATTGGATAAAATGGAAACCATGCAAAAATATTTACTTTCAATATTGTAAGTTTGAGGAAGAATGTGGAGAAATTGAACTTGCAAGAAATATTTTAAATAATCTAATATCTTCGTATCCAACACAGGAAGCTTTTCTTGCCCTGGCTAGATTTGAATTAAGATATAATAATATGGCATCAATAAAAAAAATATTTGATCAAATGGTCTATTTTTACAAATCATCAAGCACTCAAATTAACCCAAAAACTGTTGTATTCTTTGCAGACGTTTTTGTTAATGAAGGAAAACTTGAAGAGGCAATAAATATTTATAATCAGGGAATATCACTTACTGAAGCGCAAGATAGGCAATTTTTAAAAGAAAAGCTATTTATTGTTTACAAATTAGAAAAGAAGCAAAGGGTTGATGACACTGACGAATGGAAGTTAAATAAAATAAAACAATATAGAGATGTGTTGTCCTGTAACCCTATAGATTTTGATCATTGGTTTGATTTTTCTATATTTGCATTTCAATATTTAAAACCTGAAGATGTTCAAAAAATATTTGATGACTTCTCAAAAGTATCACCTCCAAAGGACGATATTATAGAGTTTGAGAAATACATTTACTCTCACTTCCTTTACCTGTATTATTTTGAGACTAACATAAGCAATTCATCTACAATTATTAACAAGACTCTAAACTCACTTATTAATCAAATTGATGCATTTAAGGAAAACAAAAACAAATCTATAAATAGTACCAGTAAACCAATTAATTCGAGTTTGAATGAAGAATGCTCACGAATTTTATCGGAAGTCTTTATTTTCTTTTCCGGAAATCAAATAAGGAACGGAAATCTGCCTTCCGCAAGAAAAATTTTAGGTGCTGGTTTAGGTAGAATTCCATGTTCCAGGCTATTTGATTATTATATTAATTTTGAACTTAAACTCGGAAATTTTGACCGTTGCAGGTTGTTGTTTACCAAATATATTGAATTCAATCCCATTTCTGCTGATACCTGGAAGAAATATATGAAATTTGAATATAAACTTGGTGAAATAAAAAGATTTATTGGAATTGCAGAAGCAGGGATTTCTATGCCTGAGCTTGACTCTCCTGAAAACATCTGGGAATATTATATTGAAGTTATGACAAAAAAAGGTGATTACGAAATGGCAGATAATATTTATAGACGTCTTTTAGAAAAAACACAACATCATCAAGTTGTAATGGACTATTCAACCTTTATTGTTTCTAAATTAAACGACTTAGAATATAACAGAGAATTTGTTCTTAAAATATTAAATATTTACAAACAAAACTCAATGGACTATCGAAGAATGCTTATATTGAAGTATTGGCTTTCTCTAGAAGAGAAAATTAGTGAAACAGAGTACGCAAATAATTGTGAAAATTGGATTAAAATAATCAAAAGACTCACTCCAAATATAGTAGTAGATGGAAATTCAAATGAAAAACGTTATATTTTTAATGAGGAAAATTATGAGCTTTCTTATTTGTTAAATTTTGAACAGTCAGAAAAAGCAAAAGTAGGTGAAGAATTGAGAAGCAATGTTCCCTCTGGACTATTAGATGCTGCGAGAAGTTGGAAGAAAATAAAACGTTAGTTTGTTCCTATTATCAATCAATTTCACCAATCTATGATACATTGTATTCATTTTTAAGATTTACCTCGAGAATAATTCATGTATATATGTTTTTTTAAAATAATAATTATTTTTAGTAAATATAGATAAATTATATTTCATTCCTGAGTAGAAGCGTTAACATGCTTTATATTATAAGCTTGTATTTGTTTTTATTATTGTATCTATTTTTTCGAATTTTTTGTTACCTGCTCCCCTTTCTTTGCGGCTTAAACCGTTATTAATGGACAGTTTTTTTAGTAAGATTGATTTACTAGGTTCTAATTTCGACGCATCGTTGGCAATTCAGAATTTGGACGTAGTAAGATTTCCAAAAAATACCCATGCCCTTGATAACTTAGCGAAAGCGAAGTTATTATTGCCATTTGGAGTGCAAGAGAGAATAAACAAAGATAGCTCAAATATCAATGAGCTGGAAACTAAAAACTCAGAAAAAGAAAAACTAAGTGATTCTATAGCAATTGATGTTAATTCACTGAAGAATATAGACTATAAATTTTTGAAAAAGAAAAAGTTTATTGAAAGCAAAGACGTTTACTTCTCTGCTATCAAGAAGTTCACGGGATTAAAGGGGGACCAAATTATACGACAAAAAGTTATGGTAATTCCAAAAAATAAAACAGAACAGGTAAGCTATGATATCCATATTAATTATTTGTATTATTGAAAGCTCATTTTAGTATACAGGGTTGGTGCAGTGTTGCGACAAGAATTATGTTATATTAAAAAGTTATGCGAAACAAAATAATAGTATATCTAGTAGTAATAAAGAAAAAAAAAGTAGTTGGAAAATATTCTCCATTAGGAATAACTTGTTCTATTAGAACCTTTCCAAGAACACCTTGTTTATTTTGTCATTTATATTCAAATGCTTAATTTGTGGATAATTCTCCCAAACAAATATAGGGAAATTCTGGGACAAGCCATTGAAGTTGATTATTTCAAGTGAAGAAATATTTTTCATGTTATTAAGTAGAAAAACCAGCTCTTTATCGTCTATTGTATCGTTCACTGAAAAAGACAACTCTGTTATATTGGAGAAAAAACTTTTCAGTTTGATTTCATTATCCATAAAATATCCTCCCGGAACACTTTGTAAATTATTTATAACAAGTTTATAGGGTCTAAATTTCCCACTGGAAATGATATCAAAACAATCACTTGAAAATCCCAATCCTGAGTTTGATATCAATATTAGTTCCTTTAGATTCAAAAGGCAGCAATCACCAATCAAACATTCTAAAATTAGACTTTGATACTTAATTGACTTTATATATGAAATATCGAGTGAAATTTTTTCTATATTTCTGCAATTTGTACAAACCTCCTTAAAAGAATCAATTAGCAAATCACTAAGTTCGTAGATACTAATTGACAAATTCTTTAAGTTAATACAGTATGTACCAATATAATGAATTAAATCACTTGTTATGACATTTTTCAGACCATCTAATTCAAGATCAACAAGGGAATCGGAATTACTCTTAATAATACAACACATAGACAGTGGGGTTAACCCACCACCCATTAGTTTGGTTTCAATCTCCAAGTCCTGGATTAATTTCAATACTTTATCATCAATTATATCCTCTTCTAAAACAAATGATTCGTATTTGTTAGTTTTGTCGAGTTGAAATACTGATTTGTCGTCATTGGAATGATTATCAAGTGTTTCATCATCATTCAATGTCAATTTTGGTATCTTAATCCCATTAGAGTTCTCAAACATACATTTATGCGGATTAAAATTCATTCCTAAATTAGTACTTTGGCTTAGTTTGAGAGTTTTCAATCTACACACATCTTCTTCTGAATACCTAAGTGCCAGATATTTAATAGTTGTTGATGTTAGTAAAGGACACCAAGAAATGTCAAGGTGCTGAAGTTTCTTAAGATTTTTATCTAAGTAATAGAATGATTTATCAGAAATATTTGCACAATTCTTAAGTTTCAAAGTCTCTAAATCTTTCAGATTTAACGTAATCTCTTTGAAAACCTCATCGTTCATATTAATATTGAACTTCAGATCGAGGAATTTTAATTTTGTGAATGAAGAGACAATCTTTTCTAAAATTTTCGAAGATAACTTTGATCGTGAAATTGTTATTTTTTCAATACTATTATTTATACTACAATTGAACTCGCAACTTCCATCATTTATGCCATCACAGGATGATATATCAAGTTCTTTCAAATTAACACAACATTGGACGATGTCCTCTAGTGTTCCAAGTGTAATATTCCTACAAGAAGAAATATTCAGTACTTCTAAACCAACTGAGTGCTTAATTACGTTATGTAGGTCAATTATTTGACAACAGTTTTTAATTATCAATGACTTTAGGTTGCATAGAGAGGATTTAACAGGGGAAAACAATTCTGTTTTAAATGCAGAATCAGTAACTAACTTGCAACCAGAAATATTCAACTCCTTAAGCTTATTGCAATTAGAAATTATGCACTTCACAACCCTATTATTAACTTGGTAACAATTACTTAGGTCTACTACCTCCAAGTTGGGTGAATTAAAAAATAAGTAGTTTAGTGAACTAGCCTTAATACCATTACAGTACGGAATTATCAATTGCTTTCTATATGGACCACTAATTCCGTATATAAACGATTCAGTTATTTTTATTGAAGAACGTTTGAGCACCTTGTATATATTACAAATTGTTTGATCAGAATATTTCCTTAGTCCTTGTATAGACAATTTTCCCTTTTTTACTTGAATTTCTAGAAATTCTTTACTATCTATAACATCTTCTAAAGTTTTTCCATCCCCAATTAAGCTCAACATTACAAATAGCTTGGTATCAACATCTACTCGGAAGTTATATTTTTTTAAATATAGCGGTCTTTTTTTTTAAAGACAATTCGTCTAATTTCAACTGTTATTTCCTATAAAAATTAGTGTTGACAAAAAACAATATTCAGTGTTAATAAAAAAATATATGATGAACAAAAAACACGAGAAATACTATATTATAACAGAAATAGCGCATATATCAGGCTCAGAACACGAATTATTCTAAAAAGTTGACTTAACACTTATTTCAATTGAATCCGAGTCAGAGCTCACATTAAAGATAAAAAGCTTACAGGAATAATCTTATCAAAAATATCTTAAGCCTTATTCAAACTACTGCTTTTTTTGAAATCTTAAACAGACAATTTATGCAGTTTGTAAGTGTATTCTGGGATATATTGACATAGCCATTAATTCTTGAAGAAGAAGTTTACATGCATATGGTAAGCAAATTTGACTGATATGTGACTTGTTGTTGCATGCTTTGCACTCAAAGTGTTGTTTTCCCAAGTCTGCAATACAAACAAGGCCACATAAATCACAAATATGAACACGATATGCATCACACTGATCAAAAAGTCTTTCTTTCAGCATTTTCGCTGCGCCGTGTGAAATCATACAATCACGTTCCATTTCACCAAACCTAAGTCCACCCTCTCTAGCACGGCCTTCCCTTGGTTGTCTTGTTAACATTGTCACTGCTCCTCTTGCTCTAGCGTGGATTTTATCATCGACCATATGTTTTAGTCTTTGATAATATGTTGGGCCAATAAATATTCTTGACTCCAGTCTTTTTCCTGTATGACCATTATACATAACTTCATTTCCATTTTTCTGGAAGCCAGAGTTATGTAAACGTGCAGATATCTCCTCAACAGTTACTCTTGTAAATGGGGTTGCATCACCCTCTAGACCTTGAATAGCACACGCCTTTCCAAGAAGACATTCAATCAAGTGGCCAATTGTCATTCGTGATGGAATAGCATGGGGATTCATAATTATATCTGGAGTAATCCCATCCTGAGTAAATGGCATATCCTCCATTCTATATGTTATTCCTATTGTACCTTTCTGTCCATGTCTTGAAGCGAATTTATCCCCAACGTGTGGTATCCTTACAGTTCTAACTTTAACCTTTACAAATTTAACGCCTTTGCTGTTTGTGCTGAGCAAAACCTCATCCACTACACCATGCTCGGATGTTCTGATTCCCACTGAACAATCTCTCTTTGTAAGCTTTTGAATACGTACATCACGATCTTCAGGATTTATGGGGCCAACCTTTCCGATAATAATATCGTCACCTAAAACTCTATTACCAGGTTCAATCAAACCATCTATATCCAAATTTCCATAATTTCCGAATTTAAGGCCACCTACCTCCTCAGGGTTAGGCAGTTCAAAAGATTCTATCAGATTACTACCAACTTGCTTCTCTTCTGAAACATAAGTTCTGTAAAAGACTGATCTAAATAGCCCCCTGTCAATAGAGGATTGATTCATTATCAAACTATCTTCTTGGTTATATCCGGAGTAACACATAATTCCAACAATACAGTTAATCCCTGCAGGTAATTCACGAAATCTCATATATGTCATTGCTCTTGTCGTTACCAATGGTTTCTGAGGATAATAAAGTACATAACCGAGTGTATCCATTCTAACATTATAATTACTTGTATAAACTCCCATAGCTTGCTTACCCATAGCACTTTGATAGACATTTCTTGGACTTTGATTATGATCAGGAAATGGAATAATACTCGCACAAATACCTAAGATCAAAGAGGGGTGAATTTCACAGTGAGTGTATGTACTGCAATATCCTCTTGCCGTCCTCAAGTCATTAATAAACATTGCAATCATTGATGACTCTTCTTCTTCACAATCAAGATATTCTATTATTCCTGTGTTAACTAAATCTTTCCAGCTGTACTCTTTAATATCACTGTTTCTTGTTTTGTCATAAAGGTATGTACTTTCACTTGATAAAAGTGAATTGATATGATATTTCTTTATTTTAAGCTCGCCATCTTCTCCGACAATGTAAAGAGGTCTCATAGACCTACCTGAATCCGTAAAAATTTTAACTTCTCTATTAATTACATCTAAAACTATAGAAGTTTCATATGGTATTTCTCCACTTCTTCTAATCATTCTTAAATTAGATATTGTATCTTCTGAATCATCAAAGCAGCCAATCCAATTACCATTAAGAAACACTTTTATTTTTCTTTTTATTCTTTCCGCTGGAATTTCATCTATTGAATCCATACCCCATTCATCCAAAAACGTTCTTATTGCAAAAGGTCTGTATCCTACAGATATCTCGCACATTAATGCCAGGTTCTTAACAAGTCCTACTGAATGACCCTCTGGAGTTTCAGCAGGACAAATCATACCCCAGTGTGTATTGTGTAACTGACGTGGTTTTGCAAATTTACCCTCACGCCCAAGAGGCGTATTTAGACGACGTAAATAGGAAAGGGCAGATGTGAAGGTTAAACGGCTTAAAACCTGAGATACACCTGTTCTAATAATCTTTCCATCTTTGTCCTTTCCCCAATTGCCAGTAGCGAATTGGTACTGTATTGTCTGTGTTATATATGATGCAGATCTAATAACACCAACTAAGTCAAATTCTTTTCCATTATCAATGTTTCTTTGAAGAATTCTGCGTACGTCCTTCATCATTTTCCTGAAGCATTGGCCAAACGATGCTGCAACCAATGGGCCAGCTAAGTCCAAACGCTTCTTACCGAAGTGATCACGATCATCTTCAGGAACCCTACCAAGAGCACCTAAACATAATTTATGAACCATATATCCAATAAAATATGCCTTACGTGATTCATTACCAGTGGTTACACCCACATGGGGAAGAAGTTCCTTTTCAAAAAGCTCACGTGCATACTGTATACGTTTTTCCCTCGCAGCACCAACAGTAGGCCCTCTTTTACCAATAAAGTCTAGACAAACATCTTGGGTAGAGAACTCGAATGTTTCAATAAGAGATGGCTTTATTAATGCTAACATCTGTGTGTCGCTAAAATCGTATACACACCTGGAAATTATCTCCTTATCTGATGAAATTCCTAATGCCCTAAATAAAATAGCAATAGGTATATCTGTTCTGATATACGGAATCGACGCAACAATTTGGCCTTGTCTTCCATTTGCACCTCCTCTCAACTTCACTGAGAAACCAGATGTTGCCTGCATTCCTTCTCTATTACTCCTGATTTCAGCAATCCAAGAATATTTAGAGGGTTGACGCTTTTGAAAGAGATATACAAAGTTGTTTGCCATTCTTTCCTGCCCAACTAAGACCTTTTCCATTCCATTTATAATAAAGTATCCTCCTTGGTCATAGACGCACTCTCCTGCACTCTGAAGTTCACGTTCACTGATGTTATGAGTCCAACAATACTCAGATCTGAGCATTATGGGAATTTTTGCAAGTGGCAATCTTGTATAGGTTGTTTCATGTACTAAAGTTTCGGTTCCATTTTCCTCTGTTCTATATACCTTTTGTTCAGCATCAACAAAAACTGGGCTAGAATACGTTAAGTTTCTTAGTCGTGCTTCGTTTGGCCATAATCCTCTTGCAACACCTTCTCTTTCTTCTACGGATGGCCTACTAAGTGACAGCTGCCCAAATTTAATAACATAACTTATTTTAGAATCTACTTGCTCATTTGGCCTATACTGTGGTTGAGGTTTAATAATTATAGGTGGGTGTTCATCAACTATTTCCTGTAATTTAAATATGGTAAAGTCATTAAAACTTTCCAATTGTTGGCTAACAAGACCTCTTTCTCGAAAATATGTTCCAACTAGTGCCCAAGAATCCTCTTGTTGAATCTCATTGTCTTTATAGTCTGAGTTCATTTGGAATCTGTTTTGTACTAAAAAATGAAGTAAATCCTATTTTCTTATTATCCTCAGTACCTAAAATATTTCAAAACAGAAATATTGACTTTCTGGGACACACGCGCCTAACATAACTAATTTAATTGTTAAAGTCAAACGAACAAATTTTTGTTGTATCATAATGATCTAATCGGTTAAAAAAATCTGTCTATTTATTTATATGTTAATTATAAGCCTCAATTTTCTTAATAATTTCCATAATTGTTTCTATATGTCTCACATCTCCTTGGAATTTGTTTTTATTTCTCAATTGCTTGAAGAGTGATTTTGCCACATCTTAAGTGAGCATAATATTTCTTGTCTTATTTTTAATCTGTTGCTTCAAGTATAATTTATCAAATATTTAATCTTTTTAAGTAAAATCAGTTTAATGTCATATTTTAAAGGAATACATGTAGTTAAAGATGACTATATGACAAAATAACATATTTTTAGCTGTTCTTGAATAATAATTAAACTCATTACTTGGTATTTTGTGTTGATCTATAAGTTTTTTATTTTCTGATTTTATTTGATTGATATTTTATTTCTTTAATGAAAACAAAGGTAATCCCCTTTTACAAATAAAATATACAAGTACTTCAAAAAAGCACTAAATATTGCACATCCTCAACTTTTTTTTAAAGATAAACATAGAAACAATTAGAGGTTAATTTCTTTCCTGAAAGTTTTATCAAAAAGAGAAAAATTATCACTAAATATCTATGAAAAACTAATTAGTATCAAATAAAATTAAAAAAATAAGTTCGGAAAAATTTAGTTTATAGATCAATAATTTGGTTATTAACAAAATTATTTAAAGGTAATCCTTATAGAAATCCACGCTTAAGCCATTTATTGAATATCCAGACCTTCCATTCACGTGCAAAACAACATAACCATCTTTCAGAGCATTTGCGCAATTATATATATCATCATCTATAAACAGTACTTGATCAGCGGAAAGGTTTTCATTTTCACAAACTTTTCTTAGGTGGAATGTTTTAAAAGGTGGCATTGGAGCATCCAAGCCTAAATTGGAGTACTCACTCCTTTCCTGCCAAAGTCTCGGATAAAAACAATAGTAATCAGAAACTTTAAATTTTGCATTACTATTCTGAAGGCAAATATTAATCATCGACTTTCCAGAGATATTTGTCTCTATTTTTTCAGATGGAATTAATTTCGGATCTGAAAATGTTACAACATTTATTGATAACCCAATTTCCATCGCAACTGCTCCCAAAATATTAAATTCACGAGACAAACTTTTTAAAAACAGTCTTCCTTTGTCACTTTGAGGATCAATAAATCCTCCAGAGTGCATCGTCATCATGGTAAGATCGAAATCAGATGCAATTGTACGTATATCAAAAGTGTCACAAATATAGCGAAGGAATCTCCTATGGATTTTAAACAACTGACTTTCGCCACAATTTAAATATAATTCTTTTTCCTTAAAGATGTTAAACCATTTGTAGAAGTTAAATTGCTTATCAGATAGCATTTTTTTCCTAAATTTTACAAACCGTGGGGATCGAGGGGGCGCACTATGAAATAAAAGAAATTGTTAAATGAATGCACAAAAGAAAGATGAACGCCATTATATTAGAGGAAGAAAAAAGTTTGGATTTATCAATTTACAATAATAATGTCGAATATTCTGATGTAAAGAACGAATTCTGCTCATCAGTTTCAATTATTCAGAAGTCTCTAAATAGTTGCTCGAATAAAATGAATTCTATGAGGAATGAAGTTTTATGCAATCTAGAGAAAGGCTTAGAATGTTATTCACAGAGAGTTGAAAAGTTGCCTTCAGAAATTAGAAATATTAGGGATCTAAAGTGTAAACTACAATCTGCAATTCAAGTAGTAGAAAATATTTTATCCCTGAAGAAATGTAGTAATGATTTTAAACTTGGAATGTCTAACAAGGACTATTTATCGTCTGCACTTTGTGTAAATAAATATTTAAACCTTAGAAACTCATGTATAAATCTTGAACATGATTTGTGCAATGAAATGGAAAGCGGAAGAGGAAAATTGTATGAAACGATTTGTGATAATCTAGACAAATCACTTTCAAATGGGGATATAGAAGATATAACTTACTTTATTAAATTGTTTGTTCCAATTGGAAAAGCAGAGGAAGGCCTTGAAATATACATAAAATTTATTAGGGAGAATATTAGTGAGAAATGCATGGCAATTTACAATGAATCGATAGCAAAATCAAATAAAACAGGTGAGAAAATGAACTTTTCTGAGATGATAACTTCATTATTTGTTACAGTGTTTGACTGCATTAATGACTGCCAAGAGAATACTATTGATTTTTTTTCTGAAATTGAAGGTGGAAACTCCGATAATCAAAATGTCTCTCTTAATAAATGTACAGTGCTACGCCAAATGTACTCGAAATTAATGGAAGAAGTAGATATTCAATGTTCGATAATATTCAATAAATTTGAAAAACAATATTCTGCTTATCTTGACAATAATTGGAATGAAATCGAGGAAAATGGCGTACTAAATATGAGTATTTCTAATTTTGAACTTGACAGATTCTTAGAAGAGGTATCATACATATGTAAGCTATATTTCAAATTCAAAGTTCGTATTAATGATTTGATTAATTCTTACATGAATATAAATAATAGTCATCTAAGCAACTTCAGAGATGAGAGAGTAGAGGAACTTAAAATTGTAAATAGAAATGAGAATACATTATCAAGTAGGATTGAATTATTGAGTTTTAAATATGTTTCATGCGAATACGGCTATTTGTTATACTCAATCAATCAAGCGTTAAATTATACAGATGAAATACCGTGGAATGACCAGGATATACTTAATTCAACTCTGGTAGAAGACATTTTTTTTCTTTTGTACAAAACTACGAATAGATGCATTTCTATAGGAAATGCTCAATCACTAAAGCTAATTATTGCTCATATAAATCACATATTATCCAATATTGTAAAAAAAAAGATTGCAGAAAACCTACAATATTCCAAACCTTTTTATGAAGCCTCTCTTGGAAGCAATAATGAATCTATTTCTTGCTATTCACACAAACATTTACTAGACTTAATACAGAGGAAAGAAGCAAGTATTTCAAATATTAATTCAAAGTATTCGTGGACACATTCATTGAATAATCTTCAAGCGTGTATCGAAAATATTGAGATAATTTCTAAAACAATTGTTAGAGATTTTGAAGAATATTATAGTGACTTGAAATATTTTGAAATGTGTATAGATAATCATCAAAGAGATGGAAATGAAAATCAAAATACAAGCAAATATTCTGATAAGTTTGAGGTGTCTGAATATATTGAAAAATCATTTGAGCAAACAGTCAATGAATACAAATCTGTTCACGAATATTACTCTAAGATTTCACTTCAAATTTTAAGTAAAATATCGATTTCGCCTATTTTGGTACACCTACATGAGGAAATTACATTCGAAATATCAGAACTAGAAAGCAAAGAATATTCATTGAATAATTCATTTATTCCATCATTATCATTATCTCTTAAAACAATCAATGACCATTTGAGATGTTATTACAATAATCAGAGTTCAGAATTTATTCTATCACTTATGATAGAAAGAATTGTTAACAAAATCGAACAAATCATTGTTAATTACCCAGAAAGAAAGAAGTTTACGATATACGGTGCTCTTGCGTTTGAAAATGATATAAGGAATTTGCTCTCATTTACAAATTCTCTCCTTTCAATTAGTATACGTCACATGTTCCTAAGACTTTTAGAAATTTGTGATTTGCTCAATATAATATCTCTTGAAGAGCTTAATGAACTACTCATAACCGATTTTCCATGTAGAAACTGGCACCTTTCCAAATCAGACATCGCAAAAGTTTTGTTTTTAAGGTCTGATGTAGACCATGATAAATTGAAAACTATAATTAAGTCAAATATTTTCTTTAAATAGCGTAAATTTGTAGGATGAATTTTTAATGTTGCCCAAAATTGTTAAATAACTCATGTAATTCTATTTTATATTTTTTTATGTAAAATACTGTGCGGCCGGAACTTTGACTTAATTTCGAGAGCTGGAATCTATTATGTCATGAATGACTGGTGTGTGTGGGGAGAATTATTTTTTTAATTGTTAACACTTTTGAAAAATAAGTTGAAATCTGAGTCATTGTTGAGATGTAATATTTAATGATGAAAAGCAAAAAAGCAGAATATATTAAGCCATCTATAGTGCATCCTTCAAAATTTTCTAGATTTGAAGTAGGTGATAGAGTTGGGAAATATGTGAAGATAAGAGAAGTAAGTGGCACTTTGAATATTTTACATGCTATTCAAATAATAATTTAACTTAATATGTTATTAGGTTGGAACTGGATCATATGGAAAAGCAGTACACGTCAAAGATATATCTAGGGGAAGAGACTATGTGATGAAATCAATCGATATTTCCAAATTATCTGAAAACGAGAGAAAAGTTGCAATAAATGAGGTAAAACTACTCAGTAGCATTAGACATCCATATATCATATGTTTTAGAGAATCTTTTGTTGATGGAAATTACTTGAATATAATTATGGAGTATGCGGAAGGTGGAGACTTATTTCAGAAGGTTAATACTCAAAAACAATTAAAAAACTATTTATTAGAAAAACAGATCGTCAGATGGTTAACACAAGCACTTCTAGGACTCGCTCACTTACATAGCAGAAAAATATTACATAGAGACATTAAAAGTCAGAATATGTTTATTTCGAATAATGGGTTAAAAATAGGAGATTTTGGAATTGCAAAGGTATGTCATATAATAAAAAAAACGAATCAATGCCAACGTAATTCAATAACAGGTACTTGAGAATACGGGAGCATTTGCTAAAACAACAATAGGAACGCCATATTATTTATCACCAGAAATATGTTTATCTAAGCCTTACTCATGGTCGTCTGATGTCTGGGCACTTGGGTATGTGAATAAATATTAAAATAATTGCCTTTTAACTTATATTTGCTCTTTAGTTGTGTCGCATATGAAATGTGCACTTTAAGAGTACCTTTTGATGCACCAAATTTAAAAGTGCTTGTAGAAAAAATAACACAAGGTATGTTTAAAAAATTAAAGAGGTTTATAAATTAATTCTTTTAAATTCTAGGTAAGTTGCCCCCTATTCAGAATTCTTATTCAAAGTGTTTGCGTGAGATTATTATGGATATGTTGGTGACGAATTCTTTACAGAGACCAACTGTAAACGAATTATTAAATTATCCAATCATTATGGTAAGATAACCTTTTCATTTTGATTACTTTTTTATATTATTGTTATATATAGGCAGAATTAAGACAAATGAAAGAAGAAGCAGTCTTTATTTGTAAGAACAATTTATGTGAGAAAAGCATGGTCAATAATGCAATACTAATAGCGGATATTATAAGGTAAGCATATAAATTCATCAAACCAAAAAATGAATAATAATTATTCTAAACAAGTACTTTTCAAATGAAATCGAAATCAGAAAGGCATCTAAAGAATCCCATAGAGAAAAGTGATACCCAATCTGTGATTTCAAATGCGGAAAGTACAGCGACCAATGAATTTGAAAATTATGAAGTCAAGTCAAAGAATGTACAAACTAGCAGTCAGACTGGGACGTTGAAAACTATTCCAAGTTTAATTGGCAACTCTTCTGAAGGCATTAAATCGAAACACAAGTATATGCAGGTAAACAATTCATGTAAAGAGGTAGAAATAGTGTCTGAAGCATCAACCGACACATGGACATCTTCGTCAATCTCACATAAAAACACAGATCACGGAATAATTTCAGAAGAAAAAGAAACAAAAGATTCATGTATCGTCCCGAAGATGAAGTACAAGAATATGTCGCTATTTCCAGTTGAAACATTATTACAATGAAAACTGTTTAATGTTTTGTCTAAGCGGTCTATGCCATCTCCTTATACCCCCACCCTCACCCACTTACCCACCCACCCATTCTTTTTATTAGAGTTGAATCGGAATAAATATTGAATTTACATACTCCAGAAATGGCAGACGAAAATTTTCGTCCCGATGAAAACCCAAGAAATAATGCCAACATAGATGACTCTGTTTTCGCGGAATGCACAGAGGATTCGATTCAAAACTTAGTTTCTGATATGCAATCGCATTTCAAGACAATGTCACAGACAATACTTAACAGAATAGATGACATGGGAACTCGCATCGATCAATTAGAATTTATGTTGAATGATCTAATTTCTGAAGTAGAGGCAACCGAAGCGAAAAAGGAACAAATTCAGACTCAGAATATGACATTAAACAAAGAGTCTGAACTTGAAATCCAGAAAAAAGGAGATGAAGTTCTAGGACTTTAAATTGTAATAATAAAACACACCCAAACAATATAGTACTTGTTTCAAAACGCAATAATTAACTATGAAAGACTCCTGTTCTTCAATTTACTGTGTTAAATTAATGAAGCAGTAATAATACTTATCTTATTCCCCTTGAATTTAATGTAAGGTCGTTTCAACCAATATGATCTGCCGATAGAAATATTCTATTATTTGAATCTTATTCTCCCCATGTCATGCAGTTATAAATTTATTTTGGTATTCCTGGATTATTATACCGGCGCCTTGTAGACATGACAGTTACACTGTCTATAATTTAGTAGTTGGTAATGTATCTTTGAAGACATTTATGCGTACTAAAGGAAAAAACGCAAATAGCTCGAGGTTACTATATTTAATGTATTAAGGGATGCATCTTCCAAGTGATAAAAATATGCGGTTGAATTTTAGAATGACTCGGGGGAGATATAGATGGAAATAGGAGACTAGCTAAATCATTTAAGTAACATTACTTGGAGATTTACAACACTTTCCTCTGACTTCTGAATACATTCTACGTTTTAAATTTGTCCAAGGGGGCATATATGAAGAGTTAGAGTTGGTCTCTTTGAGACCTATTATTCCGGTTACTGGAGATACTATTTTGGATGAATACCTGCCTGAATTATCTTTAAAAATTCAAGCAAGGTCCTTTCATCCATACTTTGCTTTGTTATGGCAATAACAAAATTATGTTATCTGGATTTCAACCAGTTCATTTTACTCGACCTCCACAAGATTCAGTCTCAAATTCAAAATGTGGATTCCACCAATTTAGCTCATACCTAACTAACAATTTAAACTACTCAGACAGCTGTAAGAGTAGTAAGTTTCTATTTTCATCAGATGGAAATAATTGCGACGATGGTGTTGATTCTCATAATGATTCATTTAACAATGAACGTAGGTCGTTTCACAGTGCCCTTTCAAAAAGAACTGAAACTACAAATACAGAACCCGGTTTTGTTGTCGCGCTCTCGATTTTCTTAGCTCAAATTGCTACGTCCAATTCATCATCAGCATGTGACGTAGGTTCTTTAACTCCATTTCATTCTGTCTGTGTTCCTCCTATACCTATAAGAGCGTATTTAGTGAGAATTGCCCAACATTTTTGTTGCAGTAATGAGTGTTTTGTTCTAGCAATTGTTTACGTTGGGCGAATTATAAAGTTAAATCGGGGCTTTTCACTGACATTACTGAATGTACATCGTGTAATTCTTACGGCTATTATGCTAGCAACAAAGTTTTTTGATGATGTATATTTTAGCAACGCGTTTTATGCTAATATTTCCGGTGTTGGAGCACGCGAACTCAATTCTCTCGAAATTTACTTTCTTAGGTTAATAAAATTCCACCTCTTTGTTACAGAAACCGAATATGAATTACACAAAAATCTGATTATGGAGTCTGCCACCAATTCATTTATACCACCTTCTCTACCAATGAATATTATGAATATCCAAATGAGCGAGAAATCCAATGAACAATTCCAAATGGGCGAGTTTAAGTATTTTGATGGTAGGTGTATCTGTCGTAATTCTAGAAACAGTTGTTCCCATGATTTGGGTGCATATTTTTCACGGAACTACATTGAAAATCAGGATCTGCGTTCAGAACACATAACTCATTCCTCTAATTTGAGGGAATTTGATTGGAATATACACAAGAGTGGACACAGGAATAATGAAATGGTCTCGTTTCCTAATTTATCAATAAATTCTAATATTTATGTCTCCAAGTCTTGCACAAGATTTACTACTGATATAGACGTGAATTCAACTGGGAGTTCTCAACAGGGGAGATCTCTAAGTAATTCCACACTTGGTAAATTAAGTGATCAGAAATCTTTTCTTTACGGAACTGAAAGGTACGAGAATCCAAATACTGATTATGGTGTGAGAAATAGGTATTCATTTACTGGACATAAGACACTCTTGAACCAGAGACCTTCCTTTGATAACCAGACCGATTGCAGTACAGCATCGCAAAGTGAATTTGACGAGGTGGAGCAGTTCCCAGGTAGAATTAAGAAACAATTTTCTTCAGGAACAAACCGTTCAGTTTCATTTGGAATAAACAACTCTTCATATAGAGCCTCAGATAATTCATCAGGAATCGGCCTTCAGCACAACAGTAACTCTCAATCTCAAGCTTATTCACATAAAGAACACTCAAACTCATTCCCCGACAATCGGTTTCCCTTCAATAAAGGTAGTGCGTCTGATATCCGTACTGTCTGTCAGAACGGCTACGGAAATACTTCAAAATTGCAGTTATTCCCTGCGTCTAGCTCTTCAAATTCAGTTCAAACATCGGTCTCGGCATTCAATCCCGCAGTAAGTCACTATGGAAAACTAATTATTAATTCCTACAACTTCCGTTGTGCAACAGGGCTTGATAAAAAATTGTTTGTTTAATTATTTTTTAATATGTAATGAATTATTATATTGTTCATATTAGGCAAGATTTTTTAGTTAATTCTAATACGAATCCAACTACTTAAAGACTCTCAGTTTAATTTAGTGATGCAAACTAACTCCTAGGGAATTTTGACTATTGACTCTTCTGACGACTTTTTCTACATGTCACACTGAATTTGCAGAATTCTTTGGACACTTTTCTTAAAGACTCATAATTATGTTTTCTAAACAATCACATACAAGGTACATCAATGTAGGTGAATTGATATTCGGTATACCATCTAAAACTGCAACAACAAAATCTAATTTACAGAGACCTCGATATCTAGTACTCTTCTTAATTGAGCTTGGATTCTCGTTAGAGGTTTGAGTTGATTCTTTCTAAATTCTTTGCGCAACTTGTATCTCAAATATACGGCTTCTAGTAATTGTACAAGTGGTTCAAATGCAGCGAGCTTCTCGCGTTGAAGTTGTGCCATTTTTTTAGCTGCATCTTTAGACAAAAATACCATGGTTTTTCCAATTGCCCATGAACTCTTCGGAATATCCGTACTTTGCAGCATTTTTTCTGCAAGTATTCTCGGGTCAGTATTCTTGTCATTTGAAATTGCCATATTACAGTATTTAAATTGGAAAATGAACTCGGAGAATGTTCTTCTGTATGAGAAACCAAGATTTCTAAGTTGTAAGGCCTCCAAAATAGATAAAGAATGTAGTTGAATCAAGACTTTTGATGCAACCCAATCTAGTGGTTTTTTGGACTCGTTTGGTTTGACACATCTAATGAAGTGTGGCTCAGTTTCATCAATGATAGACATTAAGGTTCCAAGAGAGTTGATAAATTGAGATCCAATCAATTGACCTTTGGCCATTTTGCCTCTTTCAACAAATACACCTTTGAATAGACTAGAAATTAATTCATTAGAAGATTTTTGAACAACTTCCACAAGTTCTGCCCTTAGAACATCCTTGTTTTTGAATAAGAAACCAGAAGCACAATATTGAATGTCTCCAATGGTGTGGCTCACAATAAAATTCACGTTGCCACTAATTTTCGCAGGTTTTAAACATGGATTATTCTTTAAGTTAGTATATGCTGCAGACAAAAACTTTTCGTCAGTGCCACTTGGAACCAAACATTGATCCTCCATAGCGGAAAGGATTGAATTTTTCTTATCACATAAAGCCTCTAGAACCAACTTGTTTGATTTAAACTCCAAGTTTGCAGAAGAAATACCTTCACTGCTGTACAATTTTTGCTCTTTCTCAAAAACTATGTCCGTGAAATTTTTCTGTAAATATTCGTTTGTAACGTTAATGAAGAACTGTTCAAGGGAGTTGTTTTTAAATACTTCAAATCCAAAGATATCTAGCATTCCACAAAATACATTGAAGCCTTGTGGTGGCTTAATGTTCTCATTCAAACTAGAAATAATGTAGTCGAATAGTTTATCATAAAGGCCCTTTGCTAATGAGTCTTTTAACATTCTTGTTTCATCCGGTCTAAATCTTCCCTCAATAACATTTTTACCTGCATATGAAATCTTTACAATAATTTCTTTTTCTACTGCTTCTCCATCCAATTTGCAAAGTTCCATTGCATCATTAAATGATTGTCTACTTGAGTCTGCAATCTTAGAACCTTCAACACCTCCACCGACATCAACAGGCTCTATCTCAACATTTCCAAGTAGTAATATTCCTGATACCAGAGACAATATGTCCTCAATCTGCTCGTTTCTAAGACCCATTGTCTTAAAACTTTCCATAACATCCTTGAAATCCTGGACATCATCGATATTGTCCACATCTAGGCACTGCGGATTGATGAATTTGTATTTATTCAATGGCCTGAGCTTTAATTTTTCCTTTAGTCCTGGAAAAGATTCTGCTCCTTTCAAAAGTTGGTAAAAAATGTGGTAACTTCTCTCGAGACTATCCTGAGTAATTACACGAGATTTTTCCAACAAAAAGTTACGAACAACACCATATTCAATGCCACCAAGTTTTCCCAATTGCAATTGCATAAAACGACCGAATCTTGACGAGTTGTTATTACGTATTGTTTTGGCATTACCAAATGCTTCTAGAACTGGATTTGCAGCCATAATTGCATTTTGAATCTTGAGGTCCATTGTACCACTCTTTGATGATGCAAAGAATTTCATAACGTGCTTAGTTGCTTCAGTTTTACCTGCACCGGACTCACCACAAACCAAAATCGATTGGCATCTAGAAACACTCATAATATTATCAAATGCTCTCTTCGCAATGGAAAATACGTGAGGAGGTAGTTTAGAAACATCATTCGAATCACGGTAACTCAAAACAGTTTCCTGACCTACAAGTCCAACGTCCTTGAATGGGTTGATTGCAACAAGTAACGGATCAGCTGTAGTATAAATCTGGTTTACTAAGTACCTCTGCTTCAAGAAATCTAGGACACAGGGTATTGTTGTAAAAGGGACCAATCCAATATCTGGATATGCATTTGGATCGAAGGGTTCATTAGCAATGTAACATGTGTCAGGCTTTGCTTCAAAAACTGTATTGGAATCGACTTCCTTGAGAGAAAGCATCTCCGCGGTGGATTCACCTTGGACGATGCATTTTGCAAAAAGACTATCTGGATCATTTAAGACTGAAGGTGCAGAATCACACCAAACAATTGAACCCTTTGCTGTCTTCTTGTCAAATACGAACTTTCCTGAGACCTTACGAGTCAAACCTTTGACATCCTTAGCACTCATATTTTAATAAATTTTTAAAGTGTAAATATATACTGACTTTGTGTATTGAGCTTGTGATTTACAGTTACTCGTTTAAATCTGTTCATGCAAACTGCACTCAACTGGTGATTGTGTCTAACAATGATTTAAGCGCGCCTATCTCATGTCTAGGTATAATTTTTAAAATACATGTAAAAGATAAAGAAAATTAGTATTAATAACAAGTATACTCAAATGCTATAAAAGTAAAAAATTATCAAATAATGTTTTTAACCTGTAATAATATTTTTATCTAAAAAAATATCTTTTTTTTTATGGCTCCACATTTTCAGTTTCGAAAAATGAAAATGAAGTTGATGTTTCCATTTTATCTATTCTACTTATTCTATTATGTAAATCCTTGATAATTTCTATTCTCCTTGACTTTGATTCCACAAAGTTTTCAAACATTTTACTTTCAGCGGAGTACACACCCTTGCATATTTGAATTAATAATTTTTGATAGTTGATTTTTTCTCCATTTTGCTTTTGATTTGTCCTAATTAATTCCAGCAGTGAATTTTTTCTCAGATAGTTAAGGGCGGAGATGCAGATCTTTATTGTTTCTTCAGGGTTTAATTTCTCGATTCCTTCATTTTTTGGGATAATGTCAGATTGGGGAATGTCTTCTATTACCATTAAGAAGCCGATATTATATGCAACTTCAATTGCTGTTTTTAGAATTAATTCATAGTTGAAGAAGAAATTCAATCTCTTAATTCCGGTTTCTCTAACAAAGTCATTAAATGAATATTGAACCATTTGGGTCAGATTTTTAACTGATAATTTTAAAATTACATTTGAGAATAAATTAGAAGAAACTCTTAATGAATAATCTTTGGACCATAAACTAACTATCTTATTAATTTCAATCCAACCCAAAATATTGTCTTCCAACGTTACTTTTTGAGATTCTGCAATTAAATTTTTTAATCTGAGGTTAAATAGTTTTTTATTTTTCATTGAAAAGATATTGTGGTTCAGAGAGATCAACTCAGAAAATGTTGTACAGATGGCGTCTCTTATTTGAATTCCATCATTTGTAGTTAGATCTATTACCGTCCCACCGTCTTTTCCACTCCTAGATTTTACGACTTGAATACTATTTTGTTCCACTTCTTTTTCATCTAACTCTGATATTGAATTAGAATAAGTACCGATCCATGATTTACATTGATCTTTTAAATCATCTAAACTAGTATCTTGTTCTATTTCCAATTCCATTTTTTTATTGGTCTTTAATCGCAAATATTTGAGTGAATCTGCAAATGCATAGTTGATAACCACATTATTTAGGAAAAACGAATCAGAAAAGACGAACATCTTTCTCTTTATAAGATCATCCAACATCTCTGCAGGTACGCGTTGTAGGTATTGTACACCCATTGTTCTTTTATCGAAGTATACCTTTAATTTAACATCAGATTCCAAGGCAGTAACCATAATGACATCCGGAAATCCATAACTATGTGCTGCTGTTTCTATTGATTCATAAACAGTTTGTCGCGTTCTATATACTTTTTCAGTAGCTAGGTGATTACTATAATCGGAAACAGGATGCTTTTCTATTAATAAAGTCAGTGAATTATACATAAAGTCAAAAATATGAGGTTTGGAATATAATAAAATAATAGTTTTTCCGTATTTGTTTTCTATTTCTTTACATATTGAATTTATTTGTCCAAGTAAAATTTTTGCTTTGTCAAACCATTTAATGCAATGTACAAATATTGTATTCATCCGTGAGATTTCAAGTTCAGTGTTTTCCGCTTTATTCATATTAAAGAGATCGATAGGATTTATATATGAAATAAATAACCGTCTTATCAATTCGGCATTAAATATTTTATCTGTACTATAAATAGGAGAATGAAATGTGCTTATCCAAGACCATAATTCAATTGCTGGGGTTTTAGAAATTTCCAATATTTGCGCTTCAGTAAAATTCATTCTAGCATACAAATCACTACTCTCTGCGTGTGTTATAAAGGTATTTAGAACCAATGCAGGATCCCAAAAATGGAACTTGTAAAGTCCACTACTTTGATTTAGTTTTATATGCTTTGAAGCTGATTTAGAGAACAAACTCCATTCTAATGTAAATAGGCTGGAACTAGTCGGCCAAATAAGTTTACTTCCCAATTCTGCATCAGCTTGCTTTATACGTCTTATTAATTCCATTAAGAATATCTCACGGATATTCACGTTAAATAACGGTAGAACTCCTTCCCATAAATCAACAGCTTTTTTGCATTCTTCGTTGAGTGTTTTTGATAAATTTTCGCCTTTAATGACAGAACTGATTAAATGAGTAATTGGACCGGTTTTACTCATGTAAATTTTACAAATTTCGGCGAGAGTTTCCACCGGATTTTCACGAGTTTTAAAAACTAAATCAAACAAATTAACATTGCTAAACATGGTGGGTAGTATGGTCGGATCTTGCGTAAAAAGAATATCTCTTGATTCTATAGGTAGTAATTTTGCCATCTCTTCAATAATAGAACCCAAGAAGCTTGTTTCAGTAAAAACCGTACTTCTTGACATAAGAGTCGAAAATTTTGCAAACCAGTCTAAACCATTCGTATAAGTGAGGGATAAATGTTCCCAGTACATACTATTTTCACTTATTCTAATTGCTTCGTAGGCTTGTTTGATACTATTCCACTTCTTCCCCGATAAAGGCATACTTTTTTGAATAATTGCCTCAATTTTTTTTTCTAATGGTGATTTGTAATCAATTTGGAGGTTTTGAAGGAATTTACCACTGATTACACCATCATATTCTTTTTTTATGCGACCAATTTCTCTAAGAGGTATTTCACTTTTTACTTGACCATTAATATAATACATATTTTCTGATGAGTTAACATTGTTGCTTCTGGTAGAAATAATTGGTGTGACTATACTTTCAAATTTCACTGCTTTATCCCAGCTTACTGGTAGTGGTGACCTTAATTCAAAGAAAATTCCTGGGTAAACAAATTTATTTGGTTCACTGAATAATGGTGCATGATAAACTACCATTAATTTTTCGATATCCGTCCTATATACGCTGTCGTGGCCTATCTTTAATTTTATTAATCTCTTTTCTTCTAATAACAGTTCATTGAAAAATATCACAATATGCGAATAAGTCAAATTTATATAATGTTCTGCGAATAAACACCTAAAAAGGTGTATTAAATAATATGGTAAGTTATCGTGTTCTTCTTCCCAACTATTCAGTTTTCTGTTTATACTGGACTGAGTATCCTCTATTTCATTATAAAAGTAATTTATGACTTTGTAGAAGAAAAACATATCAAATATGTTAAACGACCTGTTATAGACGTCCACATTTTTCATTGCAGGAAATTTTCTAGGTTTTAGTCTAACGTTCCACTGTTTAGCAACCTTTGATATCATAAGATAGTCATCTTTTAATAACCTTGAACCTTTATGAATATATCTTTGTAGCATTCCTGCCCAATATACTGCTCTATTTATCTGCCAAACTGACAGCCCATTACAATTGTATTTAGAGTAGACTTTGGCTTCTGAAATAATTCGAAAATTGTTTTCCTCTGGAATCTCAATTTTTCCTATTGAAGGCCAAATTTGAGGAATTAGTTTAACTTTTTCAATGCCACGATCTTCTGTTGTTGCAGACAATGTAAGTTTAGTTCTCCAATATTTTCCCTTAAACCTATTAAACTTTAACATAGGTGGTGGGGATAAATTTTTTTTCTCCATTTTCAGATCTGAAAATTCATTGTTATCATTAATTTGAAACAGAGGAAAATTGATTTTCGTTGGATTTGGAGTGAAACTCGATTTTACATTAATTGAATTTGAATAATAATCTTCAATTTGCCTATCGGCTGTTTCTCTAATATTATTATCATTATCCTCGATGTTTATAAGTCTGGCTTCTTCCATTAAGAATTTCAAATAGACAATAAACGCTGCACGGACTGAAAGAGCAGAATTTGAAATTGACAGCCTAAAGTGTTGAATCCAACTTGAAAATGAAAGATCTGAACTACTATAGTTTTTATAAGATTCAAATAGATGTGAAACGTTGATCTTCCACATATTATTAATTGCTAGATTTGATAATTTGTTCGTTACAAATGCCATATGTACACATTTGTTTATTTCTGACTGATGAAGAACGCGACCAACCATTATTTCCGAATAATTTACTGGCCTCTTATATTCAGTTTTTAGAAGATGTGATATGTAATTGTAGTCTTCTGCAGGCAAATGTAGGTAATCAAAATAATTCAATGGTAAGTTTTTAATATCAATCAGTGATCTGTGAAATGGTGTAGTATATCTGTAGCTTGAACTTGTCTTGAATAAGTCTTCGATCACAACAATGTTTCTAATATGAGATTGATCAAAAAAACCATGTTCAGCGATAATTTCGGTTGTTGATATATCATTTTCAGTGTTTCTTAAAACTGATTTGAAAAAACTATAGAGCAAAGATTCTGCAACAGGAACAGTAAACCATTCTTTCCAAGAAAAATTCATTTCAGGATTAGTTTTTGTTATTTCAGAATAATGTTCACTGACCTTTTTCTGTAATACAGAACTCCAACAATTCCTTTCTAATGCATAATTTGGACTGGTATTAGTACTTTTTACAAATGACCACCATTTACAAATTGAACTAATTGGAAATTCAAATTGCAATTCTTCAAGGAGTCCCCTTTTTGGGGAGAGTGTTGGAACACGTGAAATAAACAGTCCTTTTGAAGTAGTCTCAAGGAAAGAACTAAGTGAGACAAGCATTCTAATTTCAGAGTCAGATAGCCCAATGCAATCATCAATGTTATAGAATTTAACCGGATCTCTTGTTATCAAAAATGGCTCTATTGACTTTAAGGAAAGTGTTGGGAAATCAGTAATTTTGAATTCAGGTATAACTTCTGGATGAATTTCATCAATACTGAACGTTATTGATGAAGCAATAGGTCTGTTTTCCATTGTAAAACTCAATTTATAACATTCAAGCAAGTTTTCATCTTTATACTGGGAAGCATCATATGTTGGAATACCTGGCAAGTCAAATGTTTCTTGTATCCATGTTGTGGCATTTTTTACAAGAATACGAACTAGTTGTTTGTTACTTACCCATTTTTGTTCTCTAAACGCTCTGAAGAAGCTGTCTCCGAACCCATTTTGGAAAACTTTGTTTTTTACTATTTCTTTAACAATATCACAGATAATAAATGGATCAAATTCACCATGAAAAATAGGTTCAATAAATTTTTTCTGAAATGCCAAGAAATATACTCTAAAAGCAATCATTAAATTCACCACCCATAAACCATCGCAACTAGATTCGAGCTCTGGATCTACTAATCCAACTGTAGAATCAACAAATGGATTCAATCTAAGTCTGGAAACAAAGTGAACTTGGTCCATTGTAATTATTTTAGGATTTTCCGGAGTTTCAACTAGTGAAGTTATTCTTTTATCAAATAATTTTTTAATATCAGATAGATCCATCGTGTTTCTATTTATTTTTTTCATTCTCACTTCTCCAACCCTTAACAGGAATGCTGTTTGTGCCCAGATTATAAAGGTCATCATCAAGTATTCACCCATAGATTTTTGCAACCAGGGTACTTTATCACCAACTATATCTTCGAGTGCATTACCTGCATCTGAGGCAGTGACAGAAGCTTCACCAACAAAATTTTTTGGGAATATAGTTGAAACCCAATTACACAACTCCACAACTGGAATTTCGAATGCTGTATTGAAATATAATTTTGAAAGAACTGCCTTTAGGACTATAGTTACAGTATTTTGGAAAGAGATTAATAAATAAACTTGCCATTCATCTAAATACTGACACAAAGAGGAAACTTCCTCGAATGTTAATTTATTTTCTATTATTTCTGTCTCTTCTGCCTCAAATTTATTGAATGAAGCAATTACGTCCTTACGTAGATAGTATTTTAATTCAAGAAATACATTATTTGGTGGATTGAATTCCGGAAATATGACGTTTTTTGGTAGATCTATTGCTCTGTTTGAAAATATTTGGGGAGTTGAATATATAAATTCAATTCTTTTTTCTGGAGTAATTTGTGCCGGAAAGTTTACGCTCTCCATCAATAAACAATATCTCAATACATATTCTGCAACAATATCTCTTGACATAAAGGGAAGTATATTACTCAATACATCTCCAAAAGAGTACTTTACAGGATGTTTCCACCACAAACATAAAGAATTCACAGGGATAACAATGCTGTTAGTACCAATCTTTTTAAGGTCAATATAATTGTTTACAAACGCTTCTACTATAGCAGCGAGCACGTGTAAATAGTTTTTTATATGATAACCTACTCCCAAACAGGCTTGAATTTCTGTATTTGAAATAATACTCTTCAAGTTGGTGTTGAAGCCATAAGGTTCTAATGATGAAACAAGCTTTTTGTCAATGGGATAAAATTTAATTTCGAATGGAAGGAAGGGAAATAATGGTGCTGAACATATTCTTATTGAATGAACTCTTAAAATTGAATCGTGAATATGGCTTTGATCAATATAAAAGTGGTTTTCATGATTTTTTTTAAATTGGTTGCATAATTCAACAAAAAACTTGGTTATTATCTTTTTTTCCTTGACATTTGGATTTTGTTTAAATGGTAAATATTCGAAAACACCATTTTCTAATATCACATTGGTAAGATAGGCACCCATTTTATCTGGGTTGTAAGGATCATTCATATCCTTTTCAATCAATAAGAAAGCTTTACAAAATAGTGTAATAGGGATTACAGATTCTTTTGACCCCGGAAATAAGTGAGAAATAAATCCGTTTGCAAATGCATCCAAACAAAGTAAATAGTTTAACTGCTCAGGTAATAATGATGTACACTCTTCTAGAGCCCAAATATCTCTGCCACTGTATACTGTTCCTGATGATAACATTTCTAATTCAGTTTTATACTCCGAGGCATTGGCCAAAGGACCTTTTGGTGGAACTCCCAAAACACCACAGAATAGTAGCTCCAGTTCGTATAAAATCCCTATTAATGACTGTTTATTTGTTAAAAAGCTTTCATTTTTGCTCAATTCAATAGATACCTCCTTGCAAAGCTCGCGGAAGAGATAACTGATATCACTATATATTCCTCCAATTACGAGGCTTAACTTTCCTTTATCAGAAAGAGTTTCCAAATATTTTAAACAAAGGTCAAATACCGTTTCACCAGAATTGTCAAAAATATTTCCAACTTTAGTGATAAGAGGTTGAGTGAAATCAAAAATCACTAGTGAATCAGAATAATGTTCTGAAGATATTCTAAAAATTGCAGAAATGATGCTCCCAACTGGAACAAACCAATGACTTAGATTTTCATACACTATATCACTTACACATTCTCCTGTGTTACAGTTTTCCAATTCAGCCCAAACATTATCCTCATTTGCTAACAACGGAGTCAAACCTCTTTTTGTTAAAGACTTTTTATAGGAGTCAATAAACCTTTCTCTAATTAGTTTTTGTTTGCTTATTCCAGGTCTGGATTCTTCTTTATAATGTTCATCTTGTACATCAGATTCAACACTATCTTTCACTTCAATTCTTCGCAATCTGTCAATGTATTTATCTGAGTTCTTAATTATATCTGGTAGATAATACTCTTGCGCTATTTTGCAAAGTTGCATTGCAGCCGTTTTGAGAATATGTTTACTTGTAATCACTGTTTCCCCATCTTTCAAGTAAAACAGCGTTTGTTTTCCATCAATTAGTCCCTTTTCAATTTGAGAATTTCTGAATAAAATGACCTCTAGACAAGAATTCTGAAAGTTTGACAAAGAGAAATTTGGGGATGCCTGATAAAGTACAGAAGTACTTATAGAGCTTGGGAGATCTTTCACTTCATAATCTGAATCTTCATTAAATTGTTTTTGTGCTTCAACAACTGATTGCCATGCAAGAATTAATTGTGCTTCATATCCTATAGAATCAAATTTTTCAGACAAATTCCCTTGCTTTATTAATTCTAGAATGTTAACCCCAGCTGACCTCTTTGACGCCAATTGTTTTGTTATTACTCCTGCTGTGGAAACCGGTAATTTGGCACCAGAGACTTTACCATGAATTGATTGACGAGTAGCTCTTTTTGGGCGTGCAATTATTCTCTTTTGTTCTTGTTTAATATCAATTTTGGTTTTTTTATCTTGTTCTTTAGCTAATTTGGTCTTTTTTGGCTGAATTGTCACAAGTTTTCTCTTCACCGCTTCAACCCTTCTAGGATCGGAAACTAAATACTTAGTGTGATCATCTGCTCCAGAAAGCAATAAAAATGACATATCTGCATCTGGATGAGACGAACTACTCTCTTGAGCAGTTGACTTTGCTAGATCATTCAATATTTCTTTTGCCTCAGGATCTACAAATACTTTATCGACCCCACATTTTTTTATATGTGCGAAATAACTTGCAAGAGCAGGTATTTCGAGAACATCTGCACCATATTGCAACAAACAGTATTGAATTTCTCTTGAAACTCTATTGCAAAATTGAATATTACTATTGTCTACTTCGACACCAAATATAGTTGAATCATCATCAATGACTACAGGAGTATAACAATCCATTTCTATTCTAGACAAAAGTCTTTCACAGGCCTTCATTATCTCAACAGAAGCAAACATTTCCCTTCCTCCAGCATATGAATAAATCACAGGAAGCATTTTCTTCTTTTTTAGAAGTGATATTTCTCTATCTACCAAATTCCACATTTCAAACTTATCAGTATTCCCATATTTGCTTTTTGGTCTTGAAAATATAGCCCTTGCTCTTTCAAAAGATAAAGTATCATATTTATTATCAACACCTGCTCCATAAATAAATAAAATTGCATTAATAAAATAATTCAAATAAATTAATAATTTGAAATATTTAATAGAGACTTTAATTGGACACATTATATGATACTATTGTGATTTTACAAACTTATTTTTAAATTTTTCTGTATATAAATTCGTTCACATTAATCACGATAAATTTACCCTAGTTTACTAATTTTCATATATACAACAATATTATTGAATCAAATATTTATGATGTTTCAATTTGGTCTGATTACTTTATATTTAACATTTGTGGCCTCTGCCGCTCACATTTACATGGAAAAAAAGCAATTTACTATGAATCTAAAAAATCATGGCGGGTTTATTTATTAATCTTTTAAAGCCAAAAATGTTATTTGTATAAAAGTCCATTTATTTTCGCAATAAAAACTTCTCTTATACTTCTTATTGGAGTATTATTGAATAATTAACATATGATGCCCCCGTTATTTGTGTGTTAAAAATGATTATTCGAAAAAGAACAAGAAACAATACATTTTTTGTAAATGATTACATATTGTTTTCAATATTTGTTCTTGTATTTTACTTGAAACTCTGTATTATAATTGGTGAAAATCTAAGTAAATCAATACAGACTCAAACTAGTTTTGTAACTGGGAGTAATTTGACTGATTCAAGAAATTTTGAAGTTGAAACAGGTGATACAAAAGAAAGTACTTTGTTCCGTCTAACATGTGGTGTTGATGGAAAGGATTATTCAAAAAGTGGAATTAAATTTATAAAACAACATTTGAAATCATTTTCAGCCAATGAATTTAACAAACTAAAGTATTTAAAACTGCTACCTGTTCTTTACCTCGGTAAAAATACTGAATTAATGCTAAAGTCATTTATGAGAGGAGAACTGTTAGGTGCTCCATTACGTCTGAGAACTAGAATAATTCAGAGTAGTGATTCTATTCCAATTATTGAGGATGATTTCCAAATAATTAAGGATACAGATGATCCAGGAGATGATGAAATGAGAATAATAAATAACCGTGTGGCAAATGAAATAAGGTACACAACAATTTTGTGTGGTGGTGAGATAGTGGCGTTTTTGCCAGTAATAATATATATTAAGGAACTAGGTAAATCTGGGATCAACCTAGGAAATGACCCTATAATTATGGGAGGAATTTCAATGTTTGAAAATGATAAAGCAACTTCACGTCGCAAGCATGCAGAAATTGAAATGAGGTATTTGTCTACCCTCCCCTTTGCAGATGAAATATACAGTGGGACGAAGATTAGAAAGCGAGGTTTATTAGTAGGTGCACCTGAATTCATTAAAGAAAGGGGGTTTTATGATTCCGAAGACATTAATTCTCAAAACAAGCAAGATTTAGAAGAAGGTGTAATTATAGGAATGAAGGTAAGAGCAAGAGAGGAATATTTTCAACATGCAATTGAAAATATTTTTCAATCTACACAACCAAAAAGTGTATATAACACAATTTTTGATTTTGATTTTCCGGAGGCCTTTTTTTCCACGTTCAATGGTTCACATATAGACAATAGAATTAGTGATTTTGGAGTTATTGGTCATAAAAAAGGAATTCCACATCAAATTACTACTGCAGACGCAATGAACTTTTCAACACTTAATAGAATAAAATCTGACCTTGGTAAGTATAAGGTGCTTAAAAAAAGTAATGATTATTCAGTTGATGGATCTGTTGGGATAGATGAAAATATTGGTGATTTTAGTGTTCAAGAGAAAAATGTTGCTAGCAATATTGAATATTACAACCCTGATAGCATTCTAATAGGAAAAAACTTGAGACCTAATGATCAAATATCTAGAGGTTATTCTGAAAGCAAGGATATTTTTTTAAATTCAAATATTCCAGACTCTAAAATAGCGGAAATAAGTAATTTCCCCCTATTCAAGGAGGTACCTAAAGATATCTCAAAAATAATGAATTATGACCGGAATAAGTTTTTGGGTGAAATTAAAAATTTAACATCGAGTAGTGAGTTTAGCAATGCATTTAAAAAATTCCCTGCATATCTATCCCAAACAAAAATTCTTCCGGTGTCAACTCAAGCATATATCTTTTGGGAGTCGATGAAATATTCAAATGAAATATTAAATGAAAAACATGGAATTAGGATAGCAAACTTTCCCAAAAATGAAGTACCTAGTTTAGATATACTTCCAAAAAAAATACCAAGGGAAAAAGACGAGATCACTCATTCTTGTTATAGAATAATAAGATTCTTTCAGAAGAAAAAAACTCCTTTTATATTTATTAAAAAATCAGAGAGTAATGGTAGCAATCAGCTTGAACTTATCAATCCATTGAGATCAAAATCCATCAAAACTTATAAAGACTACGCAAAAATATTGTGTAACTCTGTTCTCCCGAATATTTTTATTTCTTCGGTACATATAATTTTTGAGAGAATATTGGTTCAAAGAGAAAATAGATTCTATGAAAGGTTAGATGAGCGTAAGCAAGAGTTTGAAATTCAAGAGAGAGAAGAAAAGTTATTGAGAAAGATAGGAGAATCGGTGACTTCAAGGTCAAATATAACACCATATTTAATTGAGAATCCATATGAAAGGTACCTTAATGCATGGAGAAGAAGTATCGGATATTTT
The DNA here is from genome assembly GCF_009768925.1 of Cryptosporidium bovis. Classification (NCBI taxonomy): domain Eukaryota; phylum Apicomplexa; class Conoidasida; order Eucoccidiorida; family Cryptosporidiidae; genus Cryptosporidium; species Cryptosporidium bovis. Next base: position 62,469 of record NW_027125029.1, read on the forward strand.
GGTTCATTTTTATATCCCAAAAAAATACAAACATTCGAGAAGATTTATAATCTTGTCAAGTTTGGTCCTGAAATAATTAAAAAAAAGAATGGTGATCTGTCTCCTGAACAAGTTAGAAATGCAGTTTCAAAGGCTGTCGTAAAGTTAGTAGATGAAAATTTCACAATTTTGGGTTGCAGCGATTTATTTTTAAATACAGGTGAGATCGAATCATTTATTATTAAAATATTCTCAACAAATTTTGGTATTTCGATTGATAAATTGATATATGAAATGCCTATTAAACCTGAAATAAATATAAGTAATTCTAAAAGTTTAAAAGTTGATGATTTATATACTTGGTGCATTGAATTTATAAGACCTATTATCAAATATAACAAGAACATACAGAGTATAACTGAGAATGAGCTGATAAAGGGAAAGGAAGACGAAAAATTTAAATCAAAAAATACTTCTGAGAATAAAGCACAAAATATTGGGCAAAAAGCTATAACTTTGCTTGAAAATGGGTATGAAACATCGTGTTCTATTTTCAGTTCTTTTCTAACCATGAATATAGTCAACTTTAACTTGTGTTTTGGGAAGAATGATAGCAAAATTCCCAAATTAATTAATAATATATTTCTTCACCAAGCGTTAACCGACGAATCAAGCCAAATACCAGTTGAGCTTGGACTTAAAATGTTCGAAACAACTTATTTTGACATTTTCGAAAGGGTTTCTGAGCAACATGGAATTCATTTTATATCAAATGAAATGAGAAAAGTTGGAAACAGCCTTCCTGTTTTCGATTTGATGTCAAAATATTTACCTATTGAGTTAACTTCAGAAACAATCAACTTCACCGAAATAGAAAAAATTTTTTCTGTGGTTTTTGAGAATATTGTGAAAAAAAAAGATAATGGGTTTGAATTCTTTAACGAAAATATAATGGCCAGATATATTTTAGGAGTATTGAAAGAACAAGATCTTATTGTACCTAAAGACATTAAAACTGTTCCAAAGTTCCCAGTTAATCATACATATCCCTGGTCAACACTATTTTATCCAGGACTAGTGAATTGGTGTAGTCAAATGATTCACTCTTTAGTAGATAAAGGTCTAATTAAAAATAGGAAAACTGGTGAAACATCAAATAAAGAATCAATTAAACCAATAATTGAGAATACATGTAGAGAAGAAATAATATTTGGAATAAGGAATAACATAGAATATGAAGCAGACGAAATATTGAGAAGAAACTTTGCATGTCACCTTGGTGCCTCACTCGTTTACTGGTATTATAAAAGACCAATGCCAAAGTGGATATTCTTTGATCAATGGGAGACCGTATTTGATCCAGAACCGGAAATAACAATTACGGAAGAGCCTGAAATTACTTTAACTACTTTTACAATACTAAAGTGTATTGTTGATTTAGAATTTCCCACACTTCCAAAAATAGGGAAGGATAAGACAGAAATTCGAAAAGAGTTATCTAGTCAAAAAATATCTACAGAAACAAGAAAAGGTATGAATTTATCTGTATGGAATGCTACACCACTCAAGTCAGTTGAGAACAAAAATACTTTGTCATATTTTTTGTTTCCAAATGTTATCAATAGAGAAATTGCTTCAAAGATAACTTCCGAAGAAATACTTGCATTCTCCGGCCCCCATGAAATAATCTGGGTAGGTGCGAATGAAAAAGAGTTCATGCCAATGTGTTTAAATTCAATTGAAAAATTAAGTGAGTTTATAAAAGACAAGAAGAATAGTTATTTTGAACTAGACATTTGGGTTACTGATGATGAGAACTCAAGGGATCTAATATGTAGAGATGTATTTGGAAGGTTTTTTTACCCAAAAACAACAATGGACTGTGACAAGGCAGTTAGTGAGGATGGTTATGTCTCAAATCAACACTATTCAATTGAAAGAGCAAGGTTAAGAAGATCGCAGTGGCTGGCAATCCAGGAGTCAATCAAAAGATATAAGCTTAGTGCAGAAAATAATCCACAAATTTATGGTCAATTACCACTCTCGAGTTTTGTCGTAGACTTCAGGGAGTCTGATGATTTTAATCAGCCTGGAAGTTTTGTAAAAAATTGCATTGCTGCTTTCGAAACGGCACTTTTGACTCCAATAGGCAGTCCTTATACCATAAAAGCAGCAAATATTAATGATGAAGTGATAAAAGGAATTTGCAATAATGCTATGGAACTCTACTATACTTCTGCAATCCCAATGGGATGGGACGAACAACAAACACATTATACTCAAATTGATTTACAGAATAAATATATTGTCTCAAGAATCGCTCTTGCTCAGCATAGGGTAATACTTGAACAAATAATAGATCAAAATGAAACAGGAGATCACGGACTTAGAAATTCAAACAGATTCAATTTTTATTATGATTTTGAGATAAAGATAAAGGTATCAGATAACACACAAGAATTTATAAAAAATTGCGAGGAATATATATGGGAATGTATAAACAATAAATTTATATTTTTAGAAAACGGTTTTGATATTACAAACAGCAAAAATTTAGTTAGAAGAACATGTAAAAAGGCGTCCTTCCGCTACTTTGTTTCAGAAATACCACTAACAAATGAAGAACTCAAGAGAATAGTAAGCAGTGAAGTTGAAATTTCTGAGTGGCATCGCGTAAGATATAAAATGAGTCAATGGAAGGTGCTTTCTGAAGTGTTCAATTCATTTACGAATAAATATCCCGGTGGATCTTTAGTAGCCATTTCTCAAACATTCGGTTTGCCGAAGTACATGCAGCTGGCAAATTTTAACACTAGTAAGGATATTCTTTCAATTGAAGAAGATTGTTTGTCATCCATAAGTTACTTAATAAAATTGCACTCATGTGCAGCTGAGTTCACTGCTATTTTTGGTGGAATAGTTGAATTTTGCAAACATGTTTCGGAGGCATACAAAAAGCCGAGAGAATAGGAGGTTTTCTAGAAAGTCACTGCAAAGTTACTTCGAAAAAAAACAAATAGCACCCATTAATTTATAAAGTTAAGTATATCTATTTTTTTATTTGACTTGCCCCGCTTTTGATCATTATTAGATCGCCTAATAACATGTAATGGGCGGTAATAGTTTTCACCTTTTTAATTATAATGTAGCATTGTTTTGGGTTAACAACAATATGGTTAGATATCGGAGCACTTGCTGTTTTGATTTGTTTGTTATTTATATATTGCTTATCAGTTTTAGATTGACCAATGGTTCTAAATCTAATGAGAACTTTGTTGCACCGGGACTGCCACCACTCCTTCCAGAGGAAACTTATAATTGGAGTACATTAAGGGATTATGTTGAATACTATGACCACAAAATAGATAAAATAAATAAACAATATCCTGCACTAGGAGAACACTTATCAAAAAGTCAATGGTACTCAATAATCGAAGTGCTAAAATGTGAGTTTGAGATAGATGAGGAAAAAGAGGATGTGTTCCCACCAAGAATAAAGGTTAGAGAACTTCCAGAAATAATTGATGTAGTCAGATCACTTTGGAGAGAGAGTAATTTCATTTATCCGGCATTGAGCCAAGAGGAATTCGTTCAAAAATGCCCACATACGATAAGAAGATTTATCCATCACAAGAGTGTAACAATTCAAACGTATGATCCAGGTTCAATAAGGAGTGTTTGTCACGATGCAGCAATAATGTTTTTTAATCCTGCAATGTTATTTGAGGAACTGAAAGTTAAAACTGATTATGAGAGACAAAGATTCCCTATTTCGTCCTTAACGTGCATCGATCAAGAAAGAATTAGAATTGGGCAATGGTCAGCAATTGTTCACTTACATTCTCTTGATTTAGAGGATGGAAGAGATAGAATATTTGGGGAAGAAGAACAAGAGAAAGGCAATTATCTTCCGTATTTTCCTCCTGCTAACTTCATAAAAGGGATTGAAGAAGAAAATTTCGATGATTCCTGTAAGGAAACCCTTGATTTTTTTTATTCAAGGGTTGAAGAAAAAAGCGTAATATTGGACATTTTCTGTACAGATGCAAAGACAATTTATTATTCGAACCCTCTAGAAATTTCGGAGAGGTACGACATATATGGATCTGAAATAGAAAAATTAAATATTAGTGAAGTTAATAAAAAGGCAAGTAGGACTGCTCCACCTTCTTTAACAGCACTGAATTTAATTGAATATAGAATTCTGCGTATTAGTCAGTGGAGTAGGATAGTTGAGCAGCACAAAATTGATCAGGAATCTAATCCACGGTATGATCGTATTTACGGAAAACTTTCAATTGACCCAAGACCATACGGTTTCGTTTCTTCGTTAAATTATAAGGAGTTTGAAATTAATTGTTTAAATGCTCTTAACCACAAGGTGGAAGAACAGGAAAGCAAGGGTATAACATTCGGGGGAAAATTTGCTACAAAAAATCGTGGAACTGGCCAATCTGAGGACCAAGAGGAGTGGGAGTACTATTATACTATAGAATTGTCGGAACCAGACTCGTTCTGTAGAGATGCTGCAGGGCTTTATTTCGGAATATCTCGAGATTCATTTGCTGTGCCAAGGAATATTCCACTAACTGGAACTCTACAGTTACTTGATCCTGGGTTGAGTGTTGGAAAATCTGATTCCATTCCAGATGTTTTTGATCTAAATAAACAAAGGTCTTTACACGGATCAAGAGAAATAAATAATATTAACTGGAGAATCCAAGCTTCAAGTATTCTTTGGGAAAAGTTAACAAGCTATAGAGTCTATCCAAGAATTGAAGAGGTATTGACCAACATTCAATGGCAAAAGATAAAACAACAAGCAGATGGGTTCCTTTTTTTTAATATAGGTATCAATGGTTTTTTAGAGGGGGTGGTTGATCCACCAAAATTAATGTTCTTATTTTCAGATGATCCATTTGGAATGTATAACCAATGTATCCACATTTTTTCTGAATCTAGAAGACGACAATTGTTTAGCAGAATTAATATTTTTGGAGGTGAACACATTAATACAAGTAGCAGCACTGACTATTTAGGCAATAAAGTTAAATACAGTTATAGATGGTCCATTTCCAAGGTGATTTCAAAAAAGTTGCTTGAGAAAGGGGTAACACCGGAAAATATTGATGATTTTCCAGAATTAACTGGCCCAATTAAGCAATCACTTTGTATGGAGGCAGTAAAGGAATATTTTGAAGATGCTATCCAATGCCCGTTTATACTCGATGAAGTTGATGCAATAAAATATAGAATTAAGACAACTTTTCCGGATAAACAATTTCCAGAGGCAGAGGATCCAAAGTTACCCGATCCTGACGGTGATTTGGAGGCACAGGAACAATGGAAATTTATATATCAAAGTTCAGTTTATTCGCGTGAACTGGCAAAAAGAGATGACAGTGGTACTGTAAATGCAATATTCTTAACCCAGAAAATGCCAATAGATTACATAAAATATAGACACTCAGCTTGGCGTCCTCGTCATGAATGTTATCAAGACATGGCAATTAATTGTATTCAATCCTCTTGGAAAATAGTGGAATCAAATAAAGAGTTACAGCAAATACATACAGATCTTGCATCAGCATTAACAATATTTTGTGATACTTCCGCAATTATGTATTTTGAAAGGAAGAAACAATGGAGGCAGTTAATTAGGTTGATTAAAAACTCTCAAAAATATTCTTCCTTATTTGATTGGCTTAGGAGAGGCTATTATTTGCCGGATTCATATAGCAAATTAAATATAGATGTAATAAACGGAAGAGAAATAGAAGTTTCACAAGCTGATATAGAAAGGTACTCGAGCATTTTGTTTGCCTGCCTAAATGACCTCGTAAAGTATAGATACTTGGCTCCTTTTACTTTTGATTTAAAAGAGGTGTGCGATTCAATAGCATTTGATATGTCGGTTTCAGCGACAAGAGGTAGTTGGATTGGATTGGTTCCAGTTGATTCGGAAGTACTTGTAGAAATGGAACGTTTCTCCAGGGACACAGGTAAATCTAGAGAAATTAGTGGAGCAGCAGGGTATTATCCTGTAAGGAATCAATTTGAACCAAAAAGTAGAACTAGTAAAAAAACTGAATCGCTATCAAATTTCAAATTCAAAAGAGACAGGGATTCGCAAAAAATGGTAAAGATGGTTCAATTAAAAGAACCAATTAAAACTACTGTAATTCCAAAAATAAGGTTAATGCAATACAAGGAGATTGTAGAAAAGGATGAGGATGATATTCCACCTGAATATCCACAAAGAAATGAAAAGAAAGGTGATTGGAGAAAGTATGTTGACAAGGAAATCGAAATTCCAAACGCGAGTCACGAATATAATAGAGATATTAATGAATTTATCAAATATGAATGGAGACCCCCCCTCGATTCCCATAAAATTACCAATAAAAATACTAAACAACTTTTTTACAAGATAAACCCAACTACCAAATACAAGATTCCGCATAGAGAAGACTACAAAAAAGGCATTTTTTTTGATTTAGGTGACGTAAATTTGTCCGGAAAAGATGATATTATTGGCGTGGACAATTTTATGAGTATCCCAGCTAAAAGATTTAATTCTTTTGAGACAATGTATAAGGTACAAAATATTTATAATGATGAATACCCCGGATATAAAGGTCAATCAGACACTAAAAAATTGATTAAAATTCCAGGAATTGCGAAACCTAAGCCTTTGTCAAAAAAAGAGTTGCTTGAAAGGGCGAGGCATATTCGATTAGATGACGAAGAATTTGATGCTTCCTTTAATTTAAATCTAATTACTGATTACATTAGAGGGAGCAGTGCAGGTGGAAACATGCCAGAAAAGCTTCCACATAAAAAGCCAATAGATCTAGAAGTAATGCCGAGGGAAAAAAAGCAAAGAAAAAAAGGAGCACCCTCAATCGAAATAATTCATAGCGTCATTAAATCTGCAGAATTTTATAAAATTAAGGCAAATTGTATACCTCATGATGGTTATGACGTGGGACTTTCAGTAGCGGAAAAAGAGTTAATGAAAGGTGCGAGGTTTGTTTATAGATGCCTAAGAATGGGTGGTCACTTTATCTCACCAGAAACTGCATATAGAATCTGGTTGAGATCGGTATATCTTCGTAGAAACACTCCAAAAGTTCCTATTTTTGGGTATAAGAAATATATGAAGCAATATATCAAAAAAAGGTCTTCAACTGATGATCAAATATATTGTACAGGAGCTAATCAAGATGAGCTTGATTTAATTGCAGATTCTATTGCAACAGCTGCATATATTAATAATGTTTTTGTTGTTGACTTTATGAGTCGAATTTGTGACATTTCTGGAGAGTTTTTGAATGGCAGTATTAAGTCATTGTCACAATGTGTAAGTAGTTTCAAAAGGCATATTATTAAGAGGAATAAAGAATACACCATAAACAAGAGTCTTTTTCCGTTAATTTGTATGCAATTTGAAAGAGAAATTGGAAAGAATATATTCGATAACTAGTGAGTCTTCTGTTTTTTTCAATTATTCTAGAGAAAATAAGAAAAATACTTCATAAATATGTCATATTTAAGACAATTAAGCTCAAAATTTATGTATATTGTAGTGAAATAAATAATTATGTTGATAAATTAAGTTAAGTTTCGTTTTTGTATAAATACAAGTGAATTGGAATAATTGTGAAAATTTCTCTTTCAGGGAAAAAAACTGAATAATGCAACTCTACTTTGATATGTTTTTAGCTTTAACTCCTTTTAAATATACAAGTAACCATTTAGATTCATTTTATTACAAAAATTCCCCATTATTCATAAAGCTTCACTATTAAATGCATCTCTTTCTAATTAATGAAAGAAAAAAGCGAAACATGCAACACAATAGTTGGCGCGTGATATTGTCAATTTTTACATACTGAAATCAGAATTACAAATTTGTGAAAAAAGTTTAAAAGTATAATGAGCAAATATAGATAGGCCGTTGCAATATAATTTAATGTACACTATTGCAAAGATGAGAGCCTATTTCCATTTTCTATATCATTTTATTTTCCTTATTTATTCCTTTAGCAATGTAGTTGCAAATTCAAATGATAAAAATGTAGCAACAAGAAGTTTATTGACTCAATTGCTTCCTGAAATTTCTAGAACATCTAAAATTGCTTCTAGATTTGTGTCTGGAGCAGCTATACCTGAAATAATTGAAAAGCCAAAACGTGGAGCAAAGATTTCTACAGTTAACAATTATAATTCTGCAATGATGAGGAGAAAACTTTGGCACGATATAATACTAACAACAAAGGAGGAGATAATGGGTCACAATATTACAATTTCGAAGCAATACATTGAGAATCCTCCACCAGTCCAAGCATTTATGAAATCAGAGTCGCCTATTGAGCTCAATAGTCAATGTTTGAACGCATTCAATTATTTCTACGTTTATCCAGATCTTATAAAATGCGAGCCAAAACCTACGAAAGAAACAATAGAAATACTATTTAGATATATTTGCATGAATTCAGTAATAAAAGTATTTAACGGGAAATGGGTCGGTTCAATCTTCATTTTAAGGGAGATGATTGAAAAATCACTTTACTTTCTAAAAAAATCATCGATTCCAGAGTCAATTGTAAGCCGATTAATTGAGGAGTACGAATCTAATATGTATCATGAGCTTGTTCCATTTAAAAGTAAATTGGGAAAACATGTTTATATGGACACTGAGGGAGTGCACATATGGAACTATATCGTCAATAGAAGTCGTTTATTGTATAGTATTGATTCTCCTACAAGAGCTCCTCGTCGTGGAGAATGGGCATTTGTGTTAATATCTGGGAACCCAACTCCAAAAGAATTTTTGTTTATGAGAAGTATTCGTTTTATTAGTGTTGATTCAGTCCAATTATTAGCAGCCATTATATTTACAATGTTACTCTTCAAATTAAAAAATCCGTCACAATTCACCTCTTATGAACTAGTTATTGAGGATTATAATAAAGCTTTAAAGAAAACTGTGAATTCAAATTTATTGCTAGCATTTTCAGCCAGAATTGCACATGATTTTACATATGCAAATATTGACTGGAATGAAATTATAGATACGTTATTAGAAATAGATTTAGAAGAATCAACTAATGGCAGAAGACCGACATTCATATGGGATTCTAAGCCGTTAATTTCATTGACATTTGAACCAGATATAACGATACCTGAACAATTAGTTTCAAATTGTATCCGGTTTTGTGAAGACTTGCTAGTTAGAAAAATAGTCACATTTGCAGATCAAATTAATAAAGATGATACAACCGAAATACAAAAAAGGTTAGAGAATGTTTGCACAAAGCTTCAGGAAAAGATATTACCATTCAAAGAGATTGTTGTAGATCCAGATACTGAGCCCAGAAAATCTATTTTAAAAACACCGATGGGTCCAGCTAAAATAAAAAAAAAGCTGAGATTTAATACAGATATTAAATTTTCAACATTTGATAAATACGGTAAGGTTGGTGATAGAACAGAGGCCATATCTCACCCCCTTGGTATATCGTTAAAAACCAATACATTGAAGGAAGAAGGAAGCTATAGTGGAAAGCCAGAAATACCTGTTCAAAGCAAAGAACTTATTGACGAAGAAATTCAGGAGGCGCTCGATAAAATAGACTCAAATGATGAGCTTCCTCCAGAATTCTTTGAAAAAACCCCATACCCTATAGAAGAAGAAGAAGAGTCAAAATAGAAAAAGTGTTAGACTTAAAAATAAAGTTACAAAAGTCGCTTTTAGTTATATATTTATTATTTAGAAAAATTAAATTACATATTCATTTTCGACACTACCTTGCGACAATAAAACATCTGAAACAAGTACATCCGGCATAATCCATGGTCCAAATGCATCAATACATATTGACTTTATATCCTTATCAGCGGCAACAAAAACAGGTATATATTTTAGTAAAGATTTAAAACATTTCTTTACAGGTCCATATGGAGGAGATTCTTTTGTAAAGGTATGAACAAACTTGACTATATCATTAACACTAAAACCACCTGGCATTATTGCCTGAAGATGCGCAAATAACACTGAACCTCGCAATGGTGCTGATAACTTTGAAAATCCTCTTTGTTTACTTCTAGTCGGAGCCTTTGATTCAAATATAAATCTTGCAAGTCTTAAAGATGCAGAGTTTGTTCCCGGGTCATTGATTAAAACTTGTGTACTTTGACTTAGAGCATTGTTTATTGTATCATCTACATTAATCCTTCCTAGACGACCATTTAAAATACAATTAGCCATTTTTCCACATGTTTCATCTATATTTAACTGTAATTTATCACCTATCTTTTTAAGAATTTTTTCGAGTGCCTTTCTGCAGTTTTCCGGATCAACTGATTTTGTGGTAAATGAGAGAGCAGAGGAGGATGAGGAGGCGATTGCGAATACAACCCTGGGCCAGAGAAAGTTGGTTATTGTGGAGTAATCCATTGGGGAAGTGATTGCTGATAAATACATACAAGCTGCAGGCCTTGTTACACCAGGTGGAATGTGTTTCTCCAGGATAAAAGTTCCTATTAACCAATCAGATATTCTGGAAAGTATAGTAGTATCTGAGATGAGCCTCAGTTCATCAGAAGATAAAAAACTCAATGAATCTGAAATAATACGATTACATATTCTTGCGATCTCTGATACCTGTGACAGCCTTATTTCGTATGTGGTTCCTATTCTCATTAGTGAAATTGTACACTCAACTGTTGGAGACTTTGAATCACTTATTAATTCTGCAAGTAATATCATCTCTTTTGGTAGATCAGAGTGTAAAACGTCTTCTTCAGGATTTACATGTTTAATCAAAATTTCAAGTTCCATCCAAAGTTGATAAGCTTTTAATCCATTGATATTCCCGAGTACACCAGACATTTTTGAAAGTATTTCCCACATAAAACTCCTGTTCCTTTTTAAAACAAATTCGACGTATCTCTTAGACTTTGTAAGTGCCACTAAAACAGACTCATGAAAATTCTGTTCTTCCATACAACCTTGCAGCTTTCTACACAAAATCGGAATATCATTTAAACCTATACCTGGCGTGATCAATTCGCCGCTTACAAGCGAAGTTCTGATCGCCTCCTCACAACGAGCATCAGAAACAACCAAACCTCCGATTCCAGGCAATATAATTGAGAGGGCCTCCTCAGCGGACCTGGAAAGCTCCATTCTTTTTATTACCCTTCTTAAAAGAATTGATAATTCTAAGTAAATTACATCAGGAAAAAAAAAAGTATTTTGAAACCTAACTGCATCAACAAACTCATCAGGAGACAGTTCCTTACATAACTCTCCAAAAATTGTGTTGTCTTGATTGAATTTTTTTTCATTGTCTTGGCTCTCGTCCAAAGTTTCACTAGAGGAATTCACACATACATCTGCTGTTACACTATTTTTAACAACATCTAAATCTTCTTTAGTTTCATCTTTCACATTTTTTTCTTCACTGTTCCTGTCTTGATAACTGAACAAAAATCCGCTTTTCACCTCGACTAATTTCCCATCCAATTCCTTCTTCTCAAGTGTTTCTATATCCCCTCTACTAATCACCTCGTTTATATGTCTAAATGAAGTTCTCAGTCTAATACCTGGGTTGGAAGTTAGGTGTTTCTTAATATGAATAATATATTGCTCTGATAAGCAGACTCCAAAGTTGCTTCTTTTACTGAACAGAGTCTCTATTTTTGAATCAGTTGCTGCCTTACAAATAGAAATTACTGCTCGGTAACCTTTATCAGCCTCATTAACAACCAATATTATTCCAAGTTCATTTTCCAAAAGTGCAGTTTCATTCTTATTTTTTGAAAAACATATTGAAAGTGAGTCATTTAAACTTGAATGTACCCAGTTGGATATCCTCAACAATTCATTAGACTCTTTAAAATCGCAACTTATGAAAGACAGTAATGTAACATGCAGAATAAAAGCAAAAAAAAGAGTTATCAGATCAAACTTAAAAAACATCAGAAAATCTTCATAAGATTTTTTTCTCTTAATAAAAGTATTCAATGAGGTAAAAAAATGCAGCGAGAGTCAAATAGACACGATAATATCCTCTGGCGGTTAATTAATTGCATATTTGAAAAATGAATTTTTGAAATATATACGAATTTATTCACTAAAATATCCATATTAAAAAGGATGGAATAATATTATCACCTAAAACATGCACAAACAAATATTAAATTATATCATTGATTAATTATAGTAATTCTTTTTGTTATTCAATAATGGGTTATTCTATATGTAGCAACAATAGGCTATGATTTTGATGTTAGAAAACCATTTTTAAATGCGAGGTGACTACCATTGCAACTTTCTCCGTGTGAGTGTCTTATTTTTCTAAAAACTTCGTCCGAGCTTTCTTTATCAGGCATACAATAGTTGCTTTCGAAGTTCATTGAACTTATATTAACTTTGGGTGTTCTAAAGACACGCTCATATTTTAGACTCAGGTCCCCCTTAACTTCTCCAATTATATTTGTTGATGAACCAACAAAATGCTGGCTAAAATTTTTTTTTATTTCAATCTTTTTATTTAAGTTCCCTTTTGGCCAAACGTTATTTATTATTCCGGCAAAGCCTACGGAATTTTCGGCTCTTCCATAATCAATAATGTCTAATTTCATTCTTGCGCAGCCCGCTTTTCTAGTATAAAGGGGAACACAACAACCTGCAGATGTATCAAAGACCAAATCCCTTTTAAGAACGGCTTGACCTTTAATTGTATTTTCTTCATGTGAAAAATACTTTTTACCATTTAGATTCCTTTTCATCCTCTTCTGATTTTCATCGGAATTGAAGGCTTCATATATCTTCTCGGAGGAAAGATCATACCTAGAATTTGTATAGGTTTGTCGCTTATTTGAATCTTCATGGCAGCTGTAGTTTAGTATCTCTTTGACTTCGTCATTTGTTCTACTTGGAATAAAGGCTCTTCTAGATACCTTTTCGGAACAATTATCATTCCAAAATTCCATTATAACAGCTTTCTTTTTTTCACACATCCAAGAAAATAGTTATGATTTAACTACTTACGTACTTCGTGTGCCCATGCACCCTAGTCACACAAAAAAGAAAATTAAACGAAAAACTTATTTTATCAGATATTTAAAGTTTATAGATATTATAATGCAGGGTTTTTACTTATTTTTGATAAATTCTACAGTTTGTCGGATTATTTATTCGACCCTAAGTTAATTAATAAAATTAATGTGATACTGGATATATTCAAATTTGTTTTTACTTGAAGAGACACTCCCTTAATTAATGTTTCCTATTATATTCATCACTTCTTTTGATATTTCGCCGTGCATTTTTGATCTCTGTCTATCGGTTTTCCTGCTCACATTACTTTGAGTTGAACTAGATTTTGCTTCACTATCCAAGCCAGAAATTCTTTTTTTCCTGTTTCCAGTAAGAAGTTTGTTTTCATCACCTAATTCTTCTGGAATCTCGGTTAATAATACCTTCTTTTTTTGTTTAAGTGTTCTGCCGAAGTCTTCAAGAATAACAGGTGAAACGACTTTTTTTGTTGTTAAATAACCAGGTCTAATTTCCTCAGATTTACCTTTCTTCTTCTTTAAGTAACTTCTATCGAAAGACTTAGCCAAACTTTCCCTACTTTCTCTGTCTTCACTGGATTGCTTCATTAAGAGAATTTCCTCCGTGATCTCAGAAGGCCATTCTTTGAACCACCTTCTAGCAGTGTCATGACAAAAAGTACTTATAGCATCTTCACTATCACATACAATTTTGTATAACTCCTGACCGTAATAGTTTTTTTTCAACTTGAGAGCATTTAGAGCTTCAACACACATAATTGAGAGAATTGATATCTTATCCTCAACCTTATCGACTGAACTTGTCGCCAGTTGTTTCTCTATATATAGGTTTCTCCACACATCACCTAGAAGCGAACTATCTGTTGGAAGATTAGGTGCCATGAGTATTCCAGGCTTTCTCGCCTCTTTAGCAATAAATTCCCATTGTTCATTCACATCATCCAGAATATAACGTTTGTTTTTTTGTTTTTCTTGAGGTGTAATAAATAGTTCCTTTTCATATTTATCTGTTTCCTTTGACCATGTTCTTGGAAGTTCTTTCTTATACTCATCTGGAACCCCTTTTTCACCATAAATTGAAATATAAACTGCATTACAAAAAGATAAAACTTTTTCTTCCCTATCTTTCGAGTTATCAGCCTTAATTACCACGGAATATCTATTCCTTGGAAGATATTCCCAATATTTACCTTCGGGTTCAGTGTTGGTACCTTTATCACGAACTATTAACCTGTAAGCGATTTCTCTAATACCTCTTTGACAAAAATTTATGAAGTTAGAATATAATCCGAACGAAAACTTGTATCCATGTGGAATAAATTCAATGGGAATTCCTTTTACAAAGTCTGACCATTTACTGAACAATGCAATTCTTTCCCATTCCTGCTCACGTGTAATTGGTAAATCAGTTACTTTTTGAGGTTCAACTTTAACCTCAACTTCATTTTTCATCAGTTTTTCCGCATTTACCCACTCATTTTTTGTTCTATCCCAATATGGGCCATCAATTTCCACTTCTTCTTTTTTAGGAAGTTGAATTTCTTCAAGTAGTTCAATAATATTCAACAAAACCTGATAATGCTTTCCGTCATTCAAAATTTTAAATAGAGAATCACCATCTTTGTTAAATATATAGTTTATTAAATGATGCCTTCTATTTGGTAGAATTAGTAAATTACCTTTTTCACCCAAAAACAAGGCATTTATTTTCCTTTCGGTCAATTTAATCTGATCCATATTATCCAAAAGCTTTTGCAGATATTCTTTGCTTATTTCAGATACATTTTTCTCTAAATCCTCCTCATTAGACCCAAACTTTATACCTAACTTACACTCTTTCATGTATTGAATTAATCTTCTAGTTGCTAATTCATAGTTAAATAAGGTATCATCAAACAAATTACCTATTGCTTGTAACCAGTGTGCTGAATTGTGTCTTAAATTATCCTCCGGAAACACTCTTCTTTTTTGAATATCGAAATGATCAATATTTTGCGTATCGTATCCATTTCTTAAATATGATTGCAGACGAATACCCGTCTCACCCATTAATATATAAAATCCTTTCACAAATCTATCTAGCAATCCTCCTTGATTTGGTATTGCCTCAGAAAGTAAAGATCTTAAAATTGGCTCACTAAATAACTGTTTTGAAATCTCTGGTGAGGTTGGAATTTTAACTAGTGCTAGAATTTCTTGCTTTTGCTGAGGTGTCGCTTCACTATACATACTTTTATTTGTAAAGTTAGGAACAACTTTCTCAATATGGTTAACAATTGCACTCAATGATTTGTTATTCATTGACTTAAAAATATCAATTAGAGAATTTAGTGAAACAGATGGTTCATTGCTCAACAAAACTATTTCTTCTGGGTCTTCCTCTTTAATCTTCATTTTCCTGCGTTCTAACATTGTAAGAATAATTCTTGAAATAGCCCTACTGTAGTAGTTTAATTCATTTTGAGAGCTAACCGTATCTTTTAGTTGGAGTTTAATTTCCTCTTCATCAAAGTTGTTGAACGTTCTTACTACAGGCTGTAGATTTTTAATCATTGATTTGACCTTTTCAATTGTATTTATTCTTTCAGAATTAGTTTTTGAGTTAAGCTCAAAAAAAACTCTTATTTCAGCCTTGACAAGTTCTGGGAGCAAGTTCATTGTACTTACAATATTTGGGACAAATAAGTCATTGTCACTATCACGGTTCTTTTCAATGAACTCGAATAATTGTTGAAGCGTTAATCTAATCATTGGAGTTAGAGCAACATGTTTGTATGCCAAACTCTCCAAAACTTTAAATGTCGTACTTGAAAAGTCTGTATTTGAAATTAACTCAGACAACTCATCATTTTTAGTCCTTGTAAATTGCTTTCCTTTTGGAGTTTTAGGTGCTTTCATCAATAATAGATCTCTTCTCCCTCTATGATTATTTATAAACTCTTCGATTAAATCAGAGGTTGGCCCAAGTTGCAATAGTCTTGCTGCTACAATTTCTGGATTGTCAGTGTCAAGAGCATGCCTAATCTGAGTTATTGTTCCAGGAAAATACTCTCTTAATCTTAAAGGGTCCCTTCTTAACGTATCAAGATGCAATAGCTTTACAATATGTACAAAGTTACGTATTAGTGTTTGTTTTGCAATCAACTCTGCCTCTTGATATCCTGTTAAACCAAATTTACCTCCCGTTTTTGGTATTGCACCTAAGTTCTTCATTGGAAGTTTTACCGAGCCAGGAATTAAATCAATACTAGAATCCAAATACTCAATTGTTCCGAGTTTTTCAGCTTCATTCTGTTTTTGTGAAACTGTCATCGGTCTTTGTCTTAGACCATTAAAATAAAGCGCAGCTGCTTCCTCACAAAATTGTTGGCGTATTAATCCATCTTTGGCTATCTTCAATCCTATTTTATCAGTGAGACCTTTGTTTCTCATTTCCATTAATGCTTCGCAAATATTGTCTGCCAACTCTATTTCACTGACTGAAGGTGTGAATATTCCACCAACAAATGGGTTAACCGGAAGGACACCAACGACCCTCTTCAAGCCAAGTTCGGATGATTCGTATTCAACCTGTTGTCTAAGAGCGAACCACTGGCCACTTCTAAGCCTTGCATAGAATTTATCTTTTTTTTTCAAGTCTGGATTTTTCTTAATATCGTTTAACTCCTCAACAAAAAGTGGGTTGAAGTCATCTTCACTGTAACCTAGTTTAATTAAATTATCAAGTGTTATTGCAAGGTCCGTGCATCCACTTCCATTAAGAAATATCACAAAATAAATAACTACAAGTAAATATTGGAAGGTATTGTTCATCTTAAAAAAAAAAAAAAGCGTTATAGATCTAAACTAACTCTTGATGTATCACCATAATACTAAGCTAGTCAAACCAATAATACCTATGATGAAAATGTACCCAAAATTTTGTGTTTGCTATTGAGATCTTTTTTTTGTAATTAATCTTTTTATCGAGAATTCACTAAAGGCCCATTCCAAAGTAACCAAAGTTGAGCGGCATATTGATGGCGGTCTAAAAATTTAGATTTATATTAATAGAATTTTAGATTAATGAAACAATAAAAACTAACAAATATGAACTTTTATAAACATAGACACACATTTGTGGTAACAGTGTTCGATATACTTGCATTTTTGTCACACATTATATTTGTATCTAATTACTTTATTGGAACTGTAAGATGCAATGAATTCAAAGAGAGCACTTTTCAAAGCAATGCAAATAATTTATTTTGTAATATCATTAGAAATGAGCTGAAAAACAGCGAATGGGTTATTATAAAAGGGGTTAAAACTAATGAAATCTTGGACCCATGCGTTAAACAAACAAATTTAGTAATTTTTGGAGATAATACTCCAAAAATAAAGAAAGCATTGTCAAAAGAATGCATGCGAACGTTATATGACATACTAGAGACAAGAAAAAAAAAGAAATTAAATGTGGGAATTCTGGTCAGAAAAGGTAATGATATTAATTATTGTATTTCAAGATTTTGTATTAGTGCTTCCGATAAGTTTTTGGCGAAAAAAAGGGCAAATGAACAAAAGACTACAGATTTGGCTAAACCAAAATTTTATGTGAGTTCAGAAGAGAAGGAATATTTAAAGGAAGATAGATCAGAAGATATTGAGAAGAAAATTATTCCCCATAACAAATCTTCAGTTCAGAAAATACTGTACTCAATTTTTTCAGATTATAAACATTCATTATTTAATACTCCTCAGTTGATTAGCCAAATAAGAAAACAAAAACAGAAACAGGTAAAAGATTTAATTAAAAGACATAACTTAATGGGTTTGGCAGTTTTGCTTTCAAATGAAAGTCCTAATGATATGTTTTCATTTCTTGATGTGTTAATTAGTGGTGATAAATCAAAAAAAAATTCTGGTAGAACAAATTATATTCAACTTAGAAATTTATTCAGTTTAGATGACCCATTGTATAAGGATTCAGAAGAATCATTGCCTTTTGGATCCATGCCAACATTCGAAGATGAATGGAATGCAATTGTAGATTGGATAGAGCATCACTCATTAAGTTATCAGTTTGACACTAATTGGATGATTAAGAAGAAAGACGGATTCTTTATGAAGCCCAAAATTAAAGGAAATTTTGAGGCAAGTCAAGGATTTGAGGACAAGTTTGTCTCTCAATGTATCAGTGGTTTGAGATCCCTTGCCTATAAATTCCATGTAGCTCCAAACGGTGACAAATATTATTCGTATAATCCAAAGAATCAATACGGAATAATTATAGAGGGAAGAAATCAGTATGAAAGAATAGGAAGCATAAGAAGTGCGTGCAAAATAATATTTAATAAGTACTATGAATATCTGGGAGTAAATACTGTTAAAGAAGATGACGAATTTAAGTTCAAAGTTACTGGAAAGCTTAATTTCATTGCGCCATTAAACCACGACAAACAATTGCTGAATAGGCTATTAAAGTCGTTTTATGGTTTAATAAATGACAAAAGACGTGAGTGGATGGCAGTTGTGTATGAGGCTAAAATATCCCCACTTGTAAATTCACAAGATTTGCCTTTAGAAATAATCCCATACTATTTTTCAGATGAAGCCATCAGAAGGGAAATGAATTTGGAAAAAAAAGAAAGTATGTTGTCTGACAAGTGCTTTGAGACCATTAATAAGTTGAAGGATGAGAGAGCTCCAGGTGAACCAGATATTAAACTATACAATATTGAACTTGGATCAGAAGGAATTGTAAGTCAGGCAAAGTTCTGTAAGGGTGTATTCGAAAGATTTATATTAAGGCATATTGAGTGGTTAAAATTAGTGATTCGAAGTATTGGGCATGAACATATTAAGCTAATAGATATTGAAGACCCATATCTAGATATTCCAGATGTATTTCTATTTCCAGAAGATGCAAGGCTAGAGGAAAATTGCATCTCAACTCTATTAATAGTATTTGAAAAAAATATTCAAGCTATAGAAAATGGTCTCCCCGTTAAAGTTTATCCTCAGATGGATTATTTAGGTGACTCAAAGAAGATGGTTGAAAACATAACTTCTTTTTGTAAACCTAATTCAATAAACAAGAGTAAATTAAATAACAGTAACGAGATGAAATCTGAAATTGATACTGAATCAAGCAGCAAAAACTATAGCACTGAATCTAAATTGATAGAGTTGATAAAGGATAGTCCAATTCAAAACCCTTTAATTAATATTATAGTCAATATTGATGATAGATTTAATAAAACACCATATGAAAATCAGCATCTTGACACTCAAAGACTTGAAAAATGGAAGGCACATTTTGAGGACTCTTCCTCAGATTCACATGGTGATTCAATTACGAAAATTTTAAAGTCACAATTTGCAAGCCTTGTTAATTACGAAGTAAACTGTGAGAAAAAGATAAGGCGATATATAAATAGCTTAAATTCCAGGGGTATAGAAAAGTCTGACAGTATTTTTCTAGAGAATTACTTAATGGAGACTGATAAATTAAAAGAAGAATGGGCAAATGAAATACAATCAATTGAGGATTTACGCAACAATATAAGAACAGCAGAGAGCGAACTTGAGAATTATGTTGATGTAGTTAAATTTACGATTCAGGGTGACAACAAGCAAAGAGAATTGCCACAATATAGAAAGATATCAAGAGAATGGCAAATAGAGTTGAGTAATAAAGAAAGAGTTTATTTGAAAATGAAGATAGACAGTTTGCTGTTGTTACAGAAACATGAATCAATTATTGAGAGTCTTAGATACGAACACTTAGAGAGAAGAAAAGCACTCAAATTGAATATAAAAAAGATGGCAACAGAAAGTGAAAGTCCAAAGATAGTTGATTTAGAATACTGCAATAGAGAGGACGAGGATCTTTATCCAATATATCCTGATTTTGAATCAAAAGAAGAGGAGGATGCAAGAGTTGATAAGATGAGAAACATTGATAAAGCTCTCGATGAATTCAAACATCGCTTCAGAGCTTTGAGAAGTAAGTTAAATGAACAATCAATTGGAATAGATTCGTTTCTGTCTAAGGTTCAAAATGACTTTCATATTGCTTGGACAGAGAGCTACAATACTGCACTGGCATTACAATTGCAAATAAGAGCAAGAGCTCTCGTAGAAGAATATGTAAGAGCTTCAGAAAGATACCTTCTGATAAAGCGAGTTAGAGCTGACTATGAATATAGAAAAAGTTTGATGAACGAATTCCAAACTGATCCGAGTTTCGAGGCAATGCTAAGTAGAGCTTCAGAAATGATAAGCAAAGCAGAAGTAGAAGAATCAGACCTTAAAAATGAATTAAAACGGTTAAATGAGGAAAAAAATCAATTGCCTCAAATTGTTGAGAAGGACATGGAGGAAATATACTCTAATAGGATAAAGTTTATTAGGAATGCAAAAAACATTCTGAAAAAAAGTATTGAACAAGAGAAAAAATATCTGAATTTGGAGGAAAAAATATTTGAAGATCAACTAAAAAGGGACCTCGAATATTATAAGTTATCAGACATTTCAGAATCCGCAATATACAGGGCAGAACAACTACAAATTCTTTACGAAGCAAATAGATGGATACTTAATTTTAATGAGAAACTAACAATTTCTCATGAAATACAACACAGAGAGGATTTGGAAAAGTTAGATTATGTTGTTACGAGGAAAGCATTAGATTGCAATGAAAATGAAAACAATTATACAACCGAAGAGTTGTTTTCTAATTTAAGAAAGTATAAATACAAATACAATGAAAATGTTGATTCACTAGATATAATGTCTGATAATGAATTAAAAAGAGAGAAGGAAAAGTTCTGTAGCGGAGATCCAACTAAAGGTGAGATACCAGTCCAAGCACAAACTATTTTAAGAATGTTTAAGGAAAAACTACTTAACAAGTTGAATGAGCTAGACGAAATAAATCAATTAATATTGCAGTTGAATTTAAATACAGTTGGCTCTTTCCAATACTATGATTACAATAGAGTAAAAGCCTATACTTCCTTTGTTGAATTACCTTATAAAAAAGGATTTTCTAACATTCTCTCTGTTATATTATCCCATTTTGAGTGGGAACACATTCAACTGAGATGGAGAATTATCCAAATAATGAAACATGTTTTGGAAGAAAAAGAAAAATTATTAGGTGAAATAAGTCAAATGAGATCTTCACTCGACTTAAAGATGAGAGAATTCGACGCAATTCCTTTGTCAAGAAAACTGGTACCGATTGGTACTCTTGCTGCAATGGATTCAGTTATGAATGAGATAATCAATGGTTCCAAAAAAACTGGTGAAGATGAATCATTTGAATACATTCCTACTGTAATTCCCCACTACTTACTTTCAGATGATGATTACCATAAAGTCAGAGAATACGATAATTCCGCCAAGAATGTTATTTTAAATAGAATATTAATGATTATCAGTACAACAGAAGGGCAAATAGTTGAATTGATAAAGGAAACTAAGGAAAACTACGAAAAGAAAAAGAGATCCACGGAACTTGAGATTTTGTCTATTAAGAACGATTATGATGAATTCAAAAAAACAATAGGGTATAAGTTACTTCCTCAAGAGGAAAAAGATAGGGAAGAGCAAAATATAAAAAATAAAATAAGTAAATTAACAGAATCATCTATTTTAATTCCATTGGTTGCAAGGAAAGATATTTTGCTCAGAAAAATAGATAAAATTCAATCGTTCACTAGAAAGATTCAATTATTGTTTCAAGATCCAAGTTTTACAGGAGAAAAAGCTAAAGAATTAGAACTAGCAGTGTTTGAATTCTACGGCAGTGAGTCAAAGAAAAAATACGATGAAATTTCTCCGAGAATTAATTTGGCCGTAGAGATGTATAGATTGCATGATATTGAGAATAAAATTAGTGAGATTGAAAAATTGACACCAATAGAAAGAAAAAATCAGCAAAATGTCGCAAGGCTCCATAAGCTTAAGATTGAAAAGGAAGAAACGAATAACAAGATAAAAGAGCTGAACAACGAAATAGAAAATATTACGGAAAAGATTAATAAATTCCAAGAAGAGAAATTCAAAATGGTTTTTGAAATAAATTAGCTACAAAAATAACGGCTTTAAAGAATATGAAATATAAAGCTTTTGTTCTCTATTTAAAATCTAGTAGGAAATAAGAAGTAATTCAAATTAATTTTTATTTAAGCTGCTTACCAAGTATAGATCGAATATACATTCATCTTTATTCGGTTCCAAACAATTGTTGATATACAAATACTAGAAAATAAGTTAGATTTAATATTGAATTAACAAACTTACAACATTTCCTTCAACATTGAGCTCACTTCTGATGAATTCTGAAACAAATGATATTTTTTCTTTCCCATTAAAGTACATCTCGCTTTTCTTTAATAAAGGTGTTTTACCCAAAGGCCTAAAAATAATAGGTACTGAAAGGATAAGGAAAAATTTAGCTAATCATGGAATTAAGTACCTTTGCAATTACGCTTGTTGTCCAAAGATTCAGATAACCTATCAAGTAAGTTCATCTGTGTATATTTATTTGTTTTGTCCTTGTGTTAAATAATCTCATTGTTAAACTCCTGATACGGTATAAATATATAAAAAGACATGCTGCGCGCTGAAATGAGGTTTATGTGCAATTAAATCTCTAATCTATTGTAAAAATTTTTAAAATGTTATAACTAATCCCAATGGAGGAAATATTGCAATATAATTTTTATTTACAAGTTTCACATCATAGATGTTAGTAGAGTTAATTAACAACTGTACTGAATAGTTTTATTTTTTCTAAATTGATGATATTTTAATAACACTAATACTAAAATCTTAACGACTAAGGACCTAATACAGAATACATTTGAATTATTGGACTTTGAGAATCCAATGTCAAGTAAAATTTATAAAACATTCTCCATTGCTTGCCTAGTCATTCTTATCTACTGTACTTGAATCCGGTGATTCATCATCATCCTCTGTGTCAGTTGACATCTGGTTATCGTCAAGTTGACTCATTATGTGTTGGAAAAGTGTAGGTTCATTGTCAAGTGCTTCGTCCTCAGGATGTACATAAATTTGTCTCGCACCTTCCTTAATTGTCTTAGCAATAAAATTAATGGTAATTTGTTGATCTAATCCTTCGTAAGAATCATTAGCTAAATATAAAGATATATCAATGCTACCAGGAGTTTCAATTAGGAATTGAATTTTTCCATTAACAACTTTCTCATTAGAGTTAATTCGCGTATACCCGAGTATTTGTGGATTTGAACCTTTTGTTAAAGCAAATGCCCACCATTCTTCATATTTAACCGAGTTAAAGTACTTTGAATGTACCGGGCCAATAGCTTCTCCATCCTTCAGATTATTACGAGTAATTTCTATTTCTATTGTCCCCAAATCTCCAACAACAATGTCTTGTTCATCGTCTACAACAACTTTTGAATTTATCGAAATAGGTGAAATCAAATTGCAAAATGCCTCTATATCAGATTTCTGAGACTCATTTAAATCAGCAAGACCTTTTCTTTCAGAAGGAGCTTGGTTGATAAAGTCAGTGAGGTTTCTCGCTGCTGACTTGCCTCTTTTAATGTGCTGAACTTCGTTTTCAGTAATGTATGGCATTTGCATGAATGCAGAGTTAACGCTCCCATCCAATGCTTGTATCAGTGACCTCCTGAAAGTTAGTATGGAAGTCGTAGTATGGAAAAAGTTCCTGCTAATTGAAACATCCAGCATTGATGAGGTTAATGAAATTGATGTTAATACTATTTCATTCAGAATCTTCATAAGTGACGGAGACAATTCATCATGCCTTCTGTGTAAATGTGCAAGTATTAAATAATAGGTGGTGTAAAAACTCGGAGTGTTGTTATTTGAAAAAGATCTCTTCTTAAATTCTGGTAATGTATTAGCAAGATTTGCAATTATAACCTCATCAGAGTGACTACTTTTTGGGAGAGAATGGAATTCTGTACTTAATGCCAAAATCTCCGGCAATGATTTGAAACGGGTTGAATCTGTAATTGCTGCCGAATAAAAGTACAATGTAGTAAGATAAATTCCATTGGATGCGTATTTTTTTTGTTTACGATAATATACAATGAACAATAAGGGAATTATAAACAATATAATTAGTGAAAGGAAACACAATATGAATAATTGGTACTTCTTTGACACAAGGAAACTTGGTAAACCAATCCCAACTTTCATTGTGCTTGGTCCATCAGGATTGCCATATTTTTCATAATTGCTCCTAGCCAAATCATCTGTAAGTGCTTGATAGGCCTTTGCAATCAACATAAACTTCGCTGCAGCTGTCGGGTCATTTGGATTTTTGTCTGGATGGTACTTTAATGACATCAACCTATAGGCTTTCTTAATTGTGGCTGTGTTAGCTGATGTTGTTATTTCCAAAATCTCATATGGATTGAATTGTGCGATCTGACGATTTCCTGAATATTTTGAGAGTAAATAAAATGTAAGTGACCATAACAGACCCAGAATCGCAACCTGTGAAATAACCGAAAAAGAAAAACGATTACTGAAAGAGCGATGTTTCCTGCGAATGGCTTCTGTCTTCTCAATACATTCGGAACAGCTACAATACTTAATAACTGATCCATTTATTGTGTGTTTTGGATATTCCTTTTTGCTAAATTTCCTGGTTGGACACAGAACCTTAGAAATAATTTTATATGACCAAAAAATTAAAATACATACAATGATTGTACCAAAGAAAAAGAAAAACGCAGTGTCATCATATAATGATTCACTCTTTTCTTCCTTTGTGAATGTATCCCTAAATTGTGACATTACTGTAAACTTCCTATTTAAAAGAGCAAATTAATTATTTTCCAAAATCAGAATAAATTTAAAATACATCAAAATAACTGCTACTTATTCTATGTATTCCTTATTTAAATATATGCAGACCATAACCGAAAAGTTATATTTGCCGTGCGAATTAATAAATCTTAATGTCCAATATTTGTTCCGCGAGGCAATCTCGCCGGAGCAAACTGGGGAGTAATGGGGGACCGTCAGAAAAGACCAAATTTGTAAAAAAAAAAAAACAGAAATTAATATTAAAATCTAAAAATTATTTTTTTAAGAAATTTAATAATAGTACAAGGAAAATTAATGGAGTGAAAGACTAGATGAAATTAAACTTGGATTTTAAGTTGTTTTCGCTCTATCTTCTCTGTATTTTTAATCTATCCAATGCTGATGGAGGAGATGAAGGATTGGCATCCCGTTTTCCTATATTTGGTGCACTCTTTAGTGCAGCAAGCAAGGCATTCGATAAAGTTACCCCGGATGAATGCTACCAGCTTAATAAGAGAGGACTTACCAACGGTCCGGTTGGACTCATTTTGGCGGCACTACCCTACAAGCCAAATTATCCTGTAATGATATTTAAAGATGGATGGCAACAGCCTGACTATCTTATTGCAGCCGTACTCATAGAGATTTGGCATAGGTTCAGAGCAGCAGAAGCTCTATTTGATCCTAACCGTTACAGAGGTGCCAACAAACTTCTTGGAGCGCAGGCTTTCTGGGGAAATGGTGACGAGGACCCTTTAGATAATCCTCCAAACTGGGAAATTTGGTGGTCAGAACTGGGCGATTTCTTCTCGGGTGTTGGAGAACTTATGGAAATTTTGAGAAAGGGAACAATTCCACTATTCGTTTCAACTCGTGGTCTGCAATACAACACAAGATTTATTCTTTCGACCCTCGATCTTTATGCAAGAGAAAAGCTCGAAACTATAGAATATCTTAGAGGCGGAACCACGAAAGATAGAAAGTCTTGTTCTTGCAAAAACTGTGGAGATAGAACTCCAATAGGTGATATCCCTTCACATTTAGGAATTTTCACTGAGACCGAAGGAGCACAGTCTTATTCTGCAATAAATCATTTGAAGTTGTTATATGAAAGGCTTCAAAAGAACATGGAAGATGATGGATACGAGGATGAAGAGATATCTTCACCTCAACTTGATGAATGGGGTTGGGACTCTGAACATTCTTATATTGGTGCATTCATTATATATGTTAGAAAAATTCAACAGAAATACCATCATATATACAACAGTTCAAGTAGAAGTGGAAGAATATTCTGTGGAGTGCATGTTCACGATATTACGGAATGCATTAAGAATACATTCAAGTATGGAAAAAAAGCACTGAATATCCCAATCAATACTGATTCTGACAATAATGGTATAAGTGTAATATCAGAATATTATCCTCCATGGTTTGGTAATGATAAGGCATGGAAAATTGATCCAAGAGGTCAAATTATACGTATTTTACAATTTCTTGATGATGAAGACCTAAATACCACAAAATGGGATACAATGGATTATGTTGTTGCCGCTGCATTTCAATACTTGAGGATAAGAAGGCATTTACATCAAGTGTGGACAGGTGGTTGGCTTCACAAACAAACTTCTCCTAATTTCATCAAACGATTATTTAAATCTATACTAAGAATTTTAAGAATAGGGGGTAAAATTCCAGTTATATAACATTTATTTTTTTGTTTATATTCTACCATCAAAGTTATGGTTTGAAATACCACATATATTTTCAAACGATCTAGAATTATCATTGATTCTCCTATTCATATGTTCATATTTATTTTTCATAACCCCCGTTTTTTTGTTCATATTGCTCCCTATGTTAGTATTGCTCAGTCGAAGCCATCTGTGATTAAGTGCATTTTCTGCAGTTGGCCTTTTTTTCGGATCTGTTTCAAGCAACCATTGAACAAAATGTCTTGCTGATGGAGATACGTTTTTCCACGCAGGCTGTGCAAATAGGTAGTTATTGATGCCTCTTTCAACAATCTTGTGATATAAATCAAACGCTCTATTATCATGAAAAGGAAGACCACCACATAAGCAAACGTAACACAGAACACCTATACTCCATATATCTATTTCTGGCCCATACTCCTGTTGTTGTACAAGTTCTGGTGCTAAGTAGAAATCTGATCCACATAGTGACTTTGAACGTACAACCTGGTTCCCCGAGATGCTTCCTACATTTCTTTTGGCCAATCCAAAATCAGAAATTTTACAGGTAAAAAACTCGTCAATTAATATATTCTCCGGTTTTAAATCCCTGTGAATAACCCCATTTTTGTGAATAAATTTAAGCGCATCTAACAAATTTATCATAATCTTTTGCACATCACTTTCTTCAAGAGCACCGTTCGACAACACATATTGGTATAAATCACCGCCCTTGCAAAGCTCTAAAACCATCTTAACCTCATATTTGTTGTCATCAATCTTATCAATACGGCTGTCAATAATTTCAACGATATTGGGATGGTCCTTTAATATCTTCATTATCTCAACTTCCTCGATAATTCTTTCTAAAGGAACTTCATCTGAAGTATACATTATTTTCATTGCGTAAAAATTGTTGCTTTTTCTCTCCTTACAATAATAAACTTCCGCAAATTGGCCTGTTCCTATGATGTTTCCAATTTTATAAGTTTCTGAAAAATTATCATTATTGATAAACTGCGCAACATTCAGGCATGCACCCAAACCTAAATTGATAGCATTTTCGATGCTCGAGTCCTGATTACCCATATTTATGAGCTTCGCATTAAATCAAATCCCCTTATGCTATTTTCCCAATATTCACAGTGCGAGTTATTTAATGCTTCTTTACAAATTTCCTGTTTTAAGGATGCAATTACTCTTGTTTATTCAAACCACATATTTTGCCGCGCAATGTGGGGAAGGTATGCATAGACAAAGCAAACGATGAGTTAAAAAGTCTCCGATATTACACCATGAACCAGCATCTTTTCATACTGGTAACCCTGAAATTAATTTATATTCATTCTTGGATTTATTCCACTCATTTTATTTTAGGGAGCAAATAAATCTAAATATTTCTTTAAATAAATAGCAATTATTAAAAAAAAGCATTCATAACTCTAAATAGATGGGCGGTAAAGGTTCAAGTATTATTACTTTTTATTGGTGCTTTGCTAAGTTAATCATCACTACCTTTGTATTTTTGCCACCTCTATGATACATTGATGCGCATTTATTTTTGATTTTTTAATAATGAGGAAGGTTAGATACTTCTTTAATGTTAAGCCTTTCATAGAAAGTTTAGTTAATGAAAGTGTTGTTTGTGTAAAAGACATTTCAGTGAGGATGGTTGAGAATTTGGAGCAATCTGGAGTAAGATCGCATGAATTGACGAAAAGATATTCACAAATAATTGATTATAAGCTCGCAAATCCATTAGTTGAAAAAATTAACAATTTTGCAAGTTGGTTGGAGAGCTGTGGAATTTTAGAAATACCTGATAAAATTCTAAATGAATACATGCATTTAATTTCACTATCTGATGAAAAAATTGCAGATAGCGTCGATGCTAAGATTGATGAAAATACTCCGGAAGAAGTTGGGGTCACTTTAAAAAGTGGTAAATCAACGGAAAATATTGACTTTTTAATTTCAGACATTATATCTACAATTGATCAAATTAAGATACTAGAGAAAGAAGTTAAAGAATTAGAAAAAATTCTGGAGGAAAAAAAGACATCACTAAATAGCACTTTAAAAGGGAAAAAGATTGCTCAAGTTTTCGGTCCACTTGTTGAAAATCTTAAGACCAAATACAGTGTTTTACTTAATGAAGATACAATAGAGAAATTCAGAGTAATGATGGATAATTTCTGTGTTATTCTTGAAGAAAGAAATGAATTGAGATATAGACTTGTCTTTGGAGAAGAAATGCCAGATCATAAGAATTCGAATATCGAGAATAACGGTGATTTAGACATTTCTAATAAAAATCAATCTTCCAAATTAGAAGATGAACCGACAAAGGATATTGAAACGTCACACCCAAAGGAAAGAAATGTGAAAAGGCACAAGTCAGTTGTAGATCAAAATGCGATGAAAATATTCGCAAGGTGGAGTTTACCAATCAACAATAGCACCAAAAGTACCCAAAAGTAGTTATTTCTAGATATCATAGGAATGAAGCAGATTTATTTTTCTACTGTTTTTTTTTGTGAAACATTGCTAAATATATTAGCCGCTTCTTGCGTTTAAGTAAAACTTTTTTTCATACAAATGGGTCCGAAACAAAGAAAGTCCCTGTCCTCTTTATCTACTCAATCCTATGCGAACTCACCTTGGAAATCACTAACTAGAGTTGAACTTTATGAGGTACTTGACAGATGTGATATCCCGGTTTCGTCAGAAAAGTTGTTAAAAGGAGAGATAATTGAAATACTTGAAAAAAATCTAAGCGAAACAGAATGTAGAAAATGGTTGGAGCATTATAATAAATCCCTTCCCCCTTCAATAAACACATTAGATTATCCTAAAAAAGCCAATTTTGAAATTGAAAGTCCGAATAACAAAAAGACTATTAAGGGAAGGCAATCTGTCCCTGCTTATATTGTAGTTGCAAATCAAAATTCAGATGCAATATTTCCAAATTCATCACAAAATAGCGATATAACTTCAAATAACAAGACCAGAACCAGAAACTCAATTTCGGGAATATACAACTCAAGATCACGAAACGAAAATGATACTCCGTCCTTTTGTTCAAAATCAGATGTATTATTTGGAGAGACCAACCCTGTGGGAACTGATGACAAAAAAAACCTGGATAAATTTGCTCATAAACAAAGATATTCCTACCTGCCGAACGCTACTTCAAGAAATATGATGAAGGTACTTATAATTGTTTCTTTCACAACACTCATATTTGCTGTTTACAATCACTTTAAGATCTTCATAAAAGACCCTAGGTTTTGTGACACAAACTATTCATTTGATAACAAGGTCAAAGGTAGCAATTTCTGTACTTCATGTCCTAATAATGGACACTGTGAAAATGGAATTTTAACTTGTAACCAGCAATTTAAAAAGGCAATCAAATATATTAAAAATAAGTGGCAAGTGTTATGTATCTACGATGATGAGGCATTTGAACTTTCCGAGGAAATGTTATCATACATTAGCAAAAAACTAAGGAGGATGAAGGGAAACAAAAGTTGCAATAATACAAATATAATAAACTTAATTAGTAAAGACAAAAATGATACAGATGACGACATATTTGATCTATCTACTAATATGAGCGAGTCGGAAGTAAATAATTTGATCCATCTGTCATTCAGTTATGTAGAAACTGATGTAATTAATAATGCCTTGTCAATAATGTGGAGTTCAATCAAAAATGGAAATTCATTGTCAAAGTATAGATTGAAGTTAAGAAGAATCAGCAATTTGGAACCTGATAATGAAGCATCCCAGATGGAGGTAGGAAAAGTTGGAAATATCGAAACTACACTTTATATTGAAGCGATTGATTCAGAAACTTCTCTGATTTGTTCTGCCAAACTCGTTATACAGAGATGTATAATCATCTTTTCTCTCATAATCGGAGCAGTGCTTCCTCTCTACATGTTTTTCTCACGCAGAAGACGAAAATATATAGTTATGAAGAAAATAAAAGAAATTATTACAAGAGAAAATAGGAAGGATACCGTCTCTGGGCTTTTTATTGGACCGGATGTAGGTACAATATCAAGACTCTTACACAAAGAATTGCCACAGTACAAAGATGCTTTGTCCGAAAGTACTGTAGCTGGATATTGTGATGAACTTGAAAAAAATGACAAGAGTATACAAAAAACGATTTTTTCAAACAGTAAAACGCCGTTTTATTGGATTTCAAACTAGTTTATTCGTTAATTTCAATCATTACTATAGTTACCTCTTAGATTTATATTGGGATAAATACTTGATGTAACTTTGTTTATATAATATTTCCCAACGTACTTTGTATGCTTCAAATCATCTGACTAAACACTTAATTCCCAGTCCAAAGAATTATTAATATTTCTCACCGAAACTAGAGCGCAATTAATGTTTTTTTTCAAATTGGGGAAAAATAAACTCTAAAATCTAATGTTGGGACGTAAATTATATTCATGAATCTTTCTAATGATTTATTTACTTTAAAGGAATCTGGAGTGAGAGGTGGCTCTGAAAACTTTTCTTGGGAAAGTTTGAAGTCAATGCCTAGGAGTGAAAGAGAGCACTATCTCGGACAAAGTTTGCAATCAGATTTATTTATGAAAAGGCACAGATCAAATAGACATGGCTTTCGCAAGCATATGTTTGATCCGACTCGAATTATGAAAGTTATACCGGAAAATATAAAGAATGAGAGAGAAACGTATATCGCCCGGGAAAAGAAAGTAATGAGCAAGTTACTAGGAATACCAATAGAAGAGGGCAGTACAGATGAATGTAAACCTTTGAAAACTAAAAATGTTCTTAATTCAGGGTATTTATTAAATGACAAAGGTTCACGTTCTAATTCTGCAAATGACAAAATCGAGAAAAAATCACTCATGGAAAAAAACACAATGAAATGCAAATATATAAGTAGAAGTAGATCTTTTAGTCGTTCCTTGTCTCCTATTCAATAAATCTATTATTTTTTCTGTGGTTAAATTTTGATTTTTTTAAGGTGGCGAATGTTCATTCTTTATTAGCGGGGTAAAATATTCATTATGTCAAGAAGTTATTTGTCAGTAGTTTAGGTTCCTATTAACAATGACGGAAGTAAATATCAATTTAACAGAGGATGAAGTTGCAATATATGATCGTCAAATAAGACTATGGGGGACTCAGTCACAAAAAAGGTGAGAAAACCGGGGTTATTTACCTTTTTGCTTGTTATTATTAATGACTTTTAGGATAATTGGAAGCAACATTATTGTTCTTGGGCTGAGTCCAATTAACTTTGAGTTTCTTAAAGACGTAATACTATCAGGTAAGTCCAAATGAACAATAATAATAATTCACTGTACTTAAATTTCTTGTTTTATTGATCGCTAAAAGGTATTAATGTTGCTTTATGGGATAATATTAATGTTCGCGATCAAGACTTAGAACTTAACTTTCTCCTATCTCAGGATGACATAGGAAAAAGCAGAACCTCATGTATAAGTAAATTATCAGAGATTAATCCAATGGCAAAGATATCTATATTAGAAAGTGATTTAAAAGCTGAAGATCTATGCGAAAAATACGTGAGAGGCAACGAATTTAATGGTATAGTTGTTTCATTAGATGAGGAGATAGACATTATCACTGCAAAAACAGTTAGCAAGAAATATAGTTCAGAGAAATTGCTTTGCTCATTTTCAATTTCACTCGGTACTAGATTTTTTCTTTTTTACGACAACAAGTATATTAAGTTAAGCGAGATTTTAGAGTTAAACGAAAAGATATTCAAAGAAAAGCTAATGCAAATAAAAAACCTACACCCATATATCTTAGTAATTCTAGTTATTCTGCGTGAAAAGGCCTCAAATAAAGCCAAAGGGGCAGAAATTCAGTTGTCAGAGATCGCCAAAGACATGAAATTACACCCAAAAATCACCAATGAGGAACTAACAAATGTTTACAATGAATTCAATGAGTTCTGGGGAACTACCATTTCACCTATTTCATCTATCGCAGGGGGTTTGATTTGTCAAGAGGTTACTAAGTTTTGCACCCAAGAAGTCAGTGATTATTGTTGCTGTATGTTTGACATGGACACTTGCGAGGCAGTTACTGCCATAATTAAGTAGTATCTCTCATATTTTAAGTATATTTTCACTGGCATTTCCATTCACTTTTTTTATCTGTCTTTAAATATCCTTTTTGGCGGCAAATGTCATTTAGTTAAAATTGCTTACACTTGTAAAGTTGACATGCCGATAAGTGTTGCTGGAAATGGGTCAACAGTATATAAGTCCTCAGAGCAGTACAAAGTGTACCACACTTTTGAGGATATGGGCTTGAAAGAGAACCTGCTCAGGGGTATTTACAGTTATGGATTCGAATTTCCATCTGAGATACAAAAACGTGCAATTGTTCCAGTAATTCAAGGTCGTGATGTTATTGTCCAATCTCAAAGTGGAACAGGGAAAACTTGCATTTTCTCAGTAGGTGCTCTTGAAGTTTGCTCTGGAATAAAAGAAAGAGTTCCAACAGTTCTTATTATATCCCCTACTAGGGAATTGGCGGAGCAAAGTGAAAAAGTATGTACATCAATAGGCGACTATTTAGATGTTAAGGCTCATTCTTGTGTAGGTGGTAGAAAACTAAAAGATGATATAAAAGCACTTCAAGGTGGTGTTATGATAATTTCAGGCACTCCTGGAAGGGTACATCAAATGATTGAGCAAGGATATTTAAGAACGAATAAAATGAAACTTTTAATTATAGATGAGGCTGATGAAATGTTCGATTACGGATTTAAAGCCCAAATTTATGACATTTACAAGTATCTACCTCCAAAAATCCAAACAGTTTTGGTTTCAGCAACGTTACCTGAAGAAATTATTGAAATGGCAAATAAATTTATGCGAAATCCACTCAAGATACTAATTCCAAGAGAAGAGGTGTCTTTGGATAAAATAAAACAGTTTTATGTTGAAGTCGAAGAGGAGAAATGGAAATTTGAAACATTATGCGATTTATATGATTCACTCGCAATAACACAGTCTATTATTTTTTGCAATACAAGAACAAAGGTAGAATGGCTTAGTAAAAGAATGTTAGAAAATCACTTTACTGTTTCTTTTGTT
Organism: Cryptosporidium bovis; assembly: GCF_009768925.1. Taxonomy (NCBI): domain Eukaryota; phylum Apicomplexa; class Conoidasida; order Eucoccidiorida; family Cryptosporidiidae; genus Cryptosporidium; species Cryptosporidium bovis. The sequence goes on from NW_027125029.1 coordinate 96,184, forward strand.
CACGGAGATCTTCCGCAGATTTCAAGAGAAGAGGTGTTAAGAGAGTTCAGAGAGGGAAAGACAAGGGTATTAATTACAACAGATCTTTGGGGAAGAGGAATTGACGTCCAACAGGTAAATCTGGTTGTAAACTACGATATACCTATAAACAAGGAATTATACATCCATAGGATTGGAAGAAGTGGGCGTTTTGGGAGGTCAGGAATCGCAATTAATCTAGTTACAGATGAGGATGAAAAAATGTTATCTGCCATAGAGGACTTCTACTCCATTAGAATATTAAAACTACCCGGAAATATACAAAATTTATTATAGATCACTGTGTCTTTTTTAAATTAAATTTATAACTCGTTTCGTTAAATTTTTGTTCTCTTACTTCACAAAAGTCTATCGCTATATAGTATATACAAAATTCTATCTACTATATCCCCAAACTCTACGGGATACTTTGTCTTTTTAGTTAGTAATGAAAAATCGGTTCTAACCAAGAAATATCTTTTAAAATGTTGGAATGAAGAAAACCTGACATTTGAATTTCTTATTGTGTCTGAAAACTGTGACGAAATCTCAAAGTAGAGCTCTTGAAGTAATTCTAATATGTAATAAAACATTTCAATGCAATAAATATATTCACCATCTTGAGTTGTATGTCTAAGTAAAAACAGTAATATTCTCTGATTTCTCTTGTTAGAAATGTGGAAAGCAACAAATTTAACAAAGTCTTCAAAAACAACATCTTTTCTGTATTCGGTATGATTACTATTTACTCGTTTTATAATCATTCGAATCAATGAATCGTAAAAATCTCTCTCTATATCATTTCTTTCTGGAAATATAAAATAACTTTTTCTATTATCTGTGATTGGTCCAATATTTCCAGACATTATATCTTCTTTCACTAACTTCCAAAATAGTTTTCTATATTTTACCATTTTATTATCAATTTGTTGTGTCATTTCTCTTTCCAAATTGATTAGCCTCTCCCTAAATAGTTTTATATATATTTTCAATATATCATCTCTATAAAGTCTGTTAAAAAAATGCTCCGAAGAGTATTTCTCATATATCAACTTCCATATCACTTCTGCATTCAATTGTTTAATTACCTGTTTATTTATAGTAAGCTTAAATAACCCAACCCCCTTATCATTTATATTTGGGAATATATTTGTGTCCGAATCAAACAAAGACAAACAATTATTTGAATTATTATTGTACTCATGCTTAACCTCGTTAAAAAAATTTTTTTCATTATATTCAACTGTTTCTTGAAATATTTCATTCTTTTCTGAATCAGTTATGTATTTCCACCAATTTTGCTCGTAGTAGTTTCCTGCAAAATCTTGAAACCTAAGTAGATTATTACAACCTATATTATTTAGTACCCACTCTTTGATTGATTGGTTTAACATATCAGCAGAATCTGTTCTGTTCTGTCTTTCTTTTCCCCTTTGTCTCTTCCTTGATTGACTTTGATACTCTGACCACAATTGCCTCTTTTCCCCAGTACTTAGGCTACTTAGGGCTTGGTGAGGAGCATCATCACCTATTTGCTTCGCAGCATCTTCCCATCTCAACTTTGTATTTAATCCAGCATCTTCGAAATATGTTTTTAACGTTTCAATTGCATCCTTCTTATTCATTTTCATTTTATGCTTTTATTTGTGATGCGCTCTTTTCGCGGAATATGACAATAAAATAGAAATCCTTTTAATTATTTAATCTAATAATTTATTTCCAAATTTACGTGAAATATTGAATAAAATCCCTCTAAATATAAATATTTTAAAACTTATGCCTCATTTTCTCGAAAAAGTCGTGCTTCGGAATCTTAATTTTTTTTCTTCTGAAAATGGTTCACTAAGAGAAATTGTATGTCAGGATTATAAATTCAATAAATCTTATAAAAGTCGCACAGAATATTGCAATACAAAAGGAAATAATTACAGTTATAATGGCATTAGTAATAGAGTTCATAGTCCTCTATTTTTTGCGGACAGGAATCCTATTAACACACTAAACAGTGAATATATCCAAAAATCTACTCTTTCTTTATACAATAGCGATTCTATTACCAAAGGTTCGCGCAATAATATTTTAGAAAGGCCTGTAGAACTGGATTTGAATGTTTCTGACGATATATGGAAACCAAAATTCAAACTAAACAAAGTTATCACTGGACATAAAGGATGGGTGAGAACAATTGATGTAAATATAAATAATGATTTCTTTGTTACTGGAAGCTCAGATAAACTTATTAAGTTTTGGGACCTAAGCACAGGACATTTAAAACTAACCTTAATTGGACACGTATCTACTGTTAGAAAGGTATTATTCAGTGAAAGGCATCCTTACTTATTTACTTGTAGCGAAGATAAGACAGCGAAGTGCTGGGATCTTGAACAGAATCGCGTGGTTAGAAACTATGCAAGGCATTCCTCAGGTGTTTATTGCCTTGATATTCATCCTCGTTTAGATATAATTGCAACAGGTTCAAGGGATGGAAATGTTATACTTTGGGATATAAGAACGAAAGAACATATATACAGGTTTATGAATCATAAAGGTGCTGTTTCAAGTCTTATAATGCAGTCTATAGAACCACAACTTGTTAGTGGGAGTTATGACAGAACTATTAGAACGTGGGATATTGTCGCCGGAAAGACCAGAAATGTTCTAACTCATCACAGCAAACCCATACGTTCCCTAGCTAAGCATCCTGTTTACTATTCACTTTTATCTGCCGGTGCTGATGGAATTAAAGTTTGGGAAGGTGAAAATTGTAGTCATCAAAAAAACATTACTGGCTCAAATTCTATTATTAATTCAATCGCCACTATCTCTCGTGGTAAGCAATCAGTTGTAGCTGCTGGATGTGGAAATGGGCAGCTACACTTTTGGGATTTAGACACTGGAGTAAAATATGACACTATTCAAAGTAACATTTATCCAGGATCTATGGAATCGGAAAACTCAATACTCGACTGTAAATTTGACAAGTCAGAAACTATATTATTAACAGCGGAATGCGACAAAACAATAAAAATATGGAATCTTATTGAGTAGAATGTACTCGGAAGATGTATCTATGACAACAAGTTAAATTTCCGTTTTCGCATATCTAATTTTTAGTAGTCAGACTGAAATCTACAATACTATTTCATCAATTATCACTATTTGACCATTCATATTTTCACTTTATCTAAACACTCCCACATTAGAATTGAATTTCCCCTTATAATCACAGTGCCAATTTCTTTGCTTTCTGATTTATTCACTTCAATTGTATTCTCTAGGACCAAGTTCATGAAGTTATCATATCCCCTAAGAAGGCCTATTATGTGTCTATTGCCATTCAGTTTCACTACAAAAGAAAGAATTAGTAATGCAAGCTCAACTTGGGAAAGTATACCAACTTACTCTCTAGTTTCTTATCCATAAACCTCCTGAGGTCTGCAGGTGATCCCGATTTAAGGACTACCATTATAATATAAACGGAATAATTGCTTTTAAAAATCAAGCCCGAGGCGGTAGGAAAGAAAATAAGGCAGTCAGAGAGCCGCAAATAATGTTAAAAGCACAAAATATTATACTAACAATTTTTACTTGTACACTCTCAAGAATAAGGTTATTCATTTAGGAAAAATATTGAAAGCACTTTTTTTGCTTCGGTGTAAACTCATTTTATAATTCGCATGTTCCATTTTTCTTAATTGTTGTGAGAAAATGTACTTTTTGAAAGCAAAACCCGAACTTGATGATAAAATTGTAGTTTTCAATATCAGACAAACCTAAAAGTCACACCTTTAATTCTCTTCACCTGATTTTATTCATTCGCCTCCTTGCAAATTATCTATAAATCTCAGGATTTAAAACGACTCTTTAAAGCAGTTGCAATGCACAAAACGAAAATGTGGTGGAATTAAATAATCAGTAACAATATGGAGATATACATGCGACAAACAACTGCCTTGTTTCTTGAGAGCAAGATCGCCTCAATTTAAAATTTTCATTTATACACAATTTAAGAGCCTGCAACCCTTCCCTCCCTCCCCCTCTCCCTATAGTATTTTCGCTGTTAAATTGCTTGTAGAGGCTATATCCCGGAAGAGGATTACTTTTAAAAAATGGTTATTAAATGTGTCATGCCTATCAACTTATACAACTCAACGATATTTTTTTCTAGATAATAAACAATTTTTTGTCAGAGACTCCTGTTCCTGCAAAATCCTAGGCGGTTAGTTTTATTTTGAGATCCTTTTCAGTTACCTTTAAAAAATAGGCCCCCTACTTTATCCCCAATCGGGTTTTTTTCGTTATCATTCCCAAATTTGTCAAATGATTAAATTTGGACCAAAATAAATAATTCATAAGTATTTGTGTGTTGAATTTTCAATAACTGACAAAATAAAGAGGAGTTATGGATTATTTTGAGGAGAGAAGTTAGTTATCTATACCAAAATGGAAAATGTGGTTGTTGCAAAAATACTGGAGTGGAAAATAGTAGATGGTAAAATTTTCTATAAGATATCAGTGACTGTTTCGAACCACACATATGAAATTCAGAAACGGTACAGTGATTTTGCACTTCTTCAGTCCTTATTGATTGAAAAGGGCTTGAATCTACTTCCTTCCCTGCCTCCGAAAACATTTTTTTCAAATAACCAAGACTTTAATTTCATAAACGAAAGAATCAGAGGCCTTCAATTATACTTGGAAATATTATTATCTAGGCACGACGTTGTTTCTACACCTCTGTTTCTAAAATTTCTTCAGCTCCCAGAACATGAATTGGTGAAATTAAACCTAAATTTGTCTAAACTGCAGCTCCTTGCAGAAATTAATTGCATTAAGCAATCTGTAACTACACTGTATTTTGAAAACGTTCCTTTTACCAATAACCCTCTACTATTTCTTGGCTACCAAGAAAGTTCACCCTTGTCAAGATTAGGAAAAGTTTGGAGTATTATTGAGGCAGAAGAGACGGGTGCAGTTTTTGTTTGGGACATGTTTTCTCATAGATCAAAAACTACAAACGAGGATTTATTAATTCCCGATTCTAACGTTAGCTATCCTAATGCAATACACAGCTTGACCACGAACAATACTATCCCGTCTTCAAGGTTTAATTGTTTACTATATTCAGGTTTTCCCTTTAAATGCAAAAATTTGGTTTATATCCCAAGTCAAGACACTATTTATGTTACTACAGATAGTGGTAATATTGAGATTCATAAATCTGTATTTTCTCAGCCAAAAATGCAAACAGTTGTACATTTAGATGGTAATAAGTCAAGTATTCAACTTCATAATGCTAATATAGTTCAAATTCATACCCCGTTTTTGTCAGATAAAAAATCGAGCCATAAACACTCTCTTTCAATCGGAAGTGATAACAGTGTACGGTTATTTTGCTACGAGCAAATGAAGGTGATTTCTGGTGGGAATTTAAATAAGCGTTTAAACAACTCGAGACTTACATGCTGTCATTTAGAGAGCAAACATGGTAAGATAGGGTTTTTTGGTTCGTCTTCTGGACAAGTTCTAATATTAGATATGGTATCCCAACCACCATATTTTATTACAGATATAAGTCCACCAAACAACTCTAGAATCCAAGTGTCATGCATTGCAAACGTTGGGAATATTCTATTAGTTGCATATTCAAATATTGTAAAGTTATACAAAATTGAAATAAACGCGAAGCAGGCATCTTGTGCAGTAAAAGATAGTCAACCACTGAGATCAATTGATCCGAGTTTCTCTTCAGATATGAGCATAGGAATTATCAATTCACTTTATCTGCATGGCAATGATTACCTATTAATTGGTGGAACGAATTTATTGTCACTATTTAAACTAAATATAAATAAAAAACTAATGCCTCCTAAACTGATTTTCTCTTATGAAATCCATTCAGGTCCTATAAACTACATATCTGCTATTCCAGAGGAATTAATGAAAGAGAGTAACTCATCGTCTAAAAACCTAAACTTTATAACTGCTAGCGAAGATGGAAATATATTTTTTTGGAAAATATTTAACATCCCAACCTCTAATCAAAACGAGTATGATACTTCATATAGAGTTGGAGGAGAAACATTTAATGATGAATCGGAAGATAAAGTAACCTCTCAAAGCATGAATATTACTTATTCGAGTGGTGATAGCGACGAGGATCTAACATCAGCCTTTAGGTAAAAATGCCTCAAAAATGTGCAAAATATAGTCTTAAATATTAAATCTTTACTATGAAAATTAATTCAAAGATCCAAATGCATTTTCTGATCCATATTGTAGATATAAAAATCCGTCGTCAGAAACATATTGTTCGTAAACTTCTTGCATAAGTGATCCTGCCTTAGGAATAGTATTGTTTACAAATAAATATATAGTTTTTTCGTATGTTGTTGGTATCTTTAAACCATTGCTTTGTGTTGCAGTTGACTGAGTGATATGCTTGTGAATAATATACTTAAACTCCCCAACAAGCATGTTCATTGGCACTAGAAATCTACATTAGTGAAACTGAAATTTAAATACTTACAATAAAAAAAACTTACTTTTTTTTCTCTATTTCCGGCAAATCACATTTAGATGACTTCTCACAAATTACTGGTATTCTATTTGGATACTTAGCTCTTATGCTCAAAGCCTCAGCTGCTCTCTTATCTGAAATCGTTAATAAAGGAGTATGTTCAAATAATTTACAACTAACTAACCAAATTGTACTTTTTCCTTCTGACAACTCATCTCAGACTAACTAAAAGAACAAGCAATACTATTTTGAATATTTATAATTGTTTTATTCCTATTTTGTTCCGAATTATCTACCTTGATTTATTGTGCCCTATATACTCCTCAATAAAACTTAATATGGAGGGCGGCAACGGCGTGCCGCCTAATATGGCATGTAATTTATTAATAGATAAATTATTCTTTTAGACGTGCAAAAGTGATGTTGTGGATGTAGGTAAATTGTTATTATTCTAGTTGTACGGTATTTGGATCTCTGTTGTTTATTTATTCATTCTTCTTGGTCAAACGCGCTATTTTGTTGTTATTGTTCTGAGAATCTCAAAAATATTGTGCATAACATTAATAATTTAAAAACCTTTAGCTGTTATTTCATAAGACTGTACGTGTGCTCAACAGGTCTAAGAGTAACACACTTTATAATCGTTATAATAGTATTTGATTTTATCATTTTGCTTATCTTCTTGTTCTATTTAAAAAACATTCAATAGGTTTATAACTATAAATGATTCATGTATCCACAAAGCCCAAGAAATAGTTTTGTGGCAACTGAAAGGGAAAGTAATTACCTTCTCAATGATATTTCTCTTAGCTCTACCTACCCTAATTCTTCTAATGATTCCTGCTGCAAGTTAAGAGTTGACTTAAATAGAGAGAACATATATAAGAATGACTTTAAAACTCACTTAAACGGGAATATTTCGAATGAACACACAGAGAATTATTACAGTAGCACGATTTTAAACTGCAGAGATGAATATTCAGATTTAAAGTGCTATCACCATTCTGAAGAGTCTAATCACCCAAAAAACAAGATTGCAGAAGAACTATATAAACAAAACTCTAACAACAATATCCTGATTGAAAATTTATTGGACGAAGAACGTTTCCAAGAAAAAGACAAGTTAATTGAAATTATAAACAAGCAGAAAAATGAATTCAACGTATTAAAGTTACAATACAATGAATTAAGAAAAAAAGAGTTGAATTGGGAGAGAAATTATGAATTATCGACTGCAAAACAAAATGAGATGAAGGCAACGATAATCAGTCTAAATAACATAATTAATGAGTTAAAAAAGAAAGAATTTTATGAAGTCAACACCTTATCAAGACAACTAAAGGATTCTAAAAAATCTGAACTGTACAACAAAATAGATCAAATAATTAATATTTGCAACGATGCTTACATGAACAAAATTAGTAAAAACAATTATCCAGAGATATCTCAAATATTGTCCAAACTTGTAAATCAAGAAACAGTTTTAGAACTAAGTGGTGAACTAAAAATGATTATTGAAGAAAGAAACGAACTGATTGATTTAATTAATTCTTTATCTTCAAGGCATACCATTTTTGATATGCCTGAAAATAGTAATGAAAACTTAAGACAGTTGAGTTTATTTATGCTTGACCAGATACAGATATTGAGTTTTAAATTAAAAAGATCAAATAAATCAAGGGAAAAAATCATAACAAGAGTAGTGAATGCAATGGAAGCAATCGAGAATGGGTGTGAGACTAACCTGTTTGTGAAAGAGTTGAAAGAACAACTGAAAAAAAGCTTTGTTAGCAATTAGTTATAGTGCATTTGAAAAAAGTTAGATTATCAATTATTATTGTTACATTGTTTTATCATTTATGTTTCGGCGGCAATCTTGAAAAAACAACCACATGTTTATTTTTTGAGATTATAATAGATTACCTATTGTAAAAGAAAATATATATATTTCTAACATTTATAATAGATGGTTACTCCCTCACTTTAGTTTCTATTGATTGAATTTGTTTGTTGAAATGAATCCAATACACAATGAACTTCAAAGAATGACCAGGGCATTTTATGTTTGGCATGAGGAATTTCTCAGAAATTCGGATGGCTCAGTAAATGCGTCTCCTCAGCCCCAAGCATTTGTTTGTAATGTAGATGTGACAAAACTTTCCTCTGGAGAATTGTTTTCCGGTTTTGTAACTGATCAGGGTTACTTATATTGTTGGGCATGGAACAAGGAAATAAAAGACAGAAATGACTTGGTAATTAATCCTATTCCAATAGTAGGTATTGATGAGTATGTTTGTGATCTTTCATGTGGTTCAAATCACTTTTCATGTTTTACTGAAAATAACAGTTTGTACATTTGGGCGTTCTCAATGCTTGCAATAAACAATTTTTGCGAAGAAACGATAAATCAAAAGACACCAATAATAATGAAAGACTGGGAGTCTACAATCAGGAGCATTTCTAGTGGTAGAAACCACATTTTGGTTCTGTTATCTAACAATAGTTTATACTCTATTCAAATTTTCAGTGATTCTGAATTTCAAGAAAATACCATTGAAACAAAAACTAACTTGGTTAAAGGTGTATCTGATAAAATAACAAAAATAATTGCTGGAACTGATATTTCGGTATGTTTGACGGAAAACAACCTAGTTTATTATTGGAGTTTATCTAAGAAAGCTGTGAGTGATAATTTAGAGTCAGTAGAAAATTTAAATATTGAGTCCATAACTAGAGATCACACTTGTAGTGAAGACCATTGTAGTGTGGTAATAAAATCAATTGCCACACAAAAGAATCTTATTTTTTTGGGAATACTATTTACTTGTGAAACCTGTGGTTCCAGTGAGTCAAACATATTAAGTGGATTTACTCACATTTACTCATTTAATTATGAAACAATGGAGGTAATTTTGATTAAAAATACCGTTAAAGGCAAAACTTTTAAGTCATTTCATCCGCTCTGCAATTACATTTGTGTCATGTATTTGGACGATACCATTTTTTTTAAAAATTTGTATATTAATGAGGAAGAGGTTATGATACGTACAAAAGGTGAAATTAAGTTTTCTAATGTTAGCTCGAAAGAAAAATGTTTAATTATGAGCATTATACAAAATGTGGCAGTATTAGACAATACAGCTGAAGGTAATACCTCAAAGGAAGAAAAATCATATGAGTCTATAAAATCTGATGATTCTGAGCATGAAAATTTAGAATTGAACTCAAAAACTAAAGATTTAACCGTTTGTCAAGTTAGCGAGCATCATATACCGAGTAACACAACTTTCCAGCTAAGTGATCAGGAAGGAGAAAATTATAAAGTAACATACGATATTCAAGTACTAGATTCAGAAAGTTCATCAAACCTATCTGAAAATAAATTTACATATTTAAAGCCAACTGTATCGTCTACAATGGCATTAAAAGAGGCAAGGGTAAATCGTCATTCATTTTTAAGAAAAGGCGAAGGAAAGAATGGTTATATAAAGTCTGGTACAGAAAAAAAAGTACCATCAAATTATCTAAGTTCAAGAAAGTTGGAAAATATTCAGAACATTACAAATAACAAAAGCATAGATAAAAATAACGAAACAAGAATACACCAGGTTAAAATACTTGAGTTGGAAAATGAGAATAAAAAAGTACTGAAGTTATTAGAAGAAACAAATAAACAATATTTTAAAGACATGAAGTCCCTATATGAACAGCTAAAAGAGAAGAATGATGAAAAGTTTCCTTTAAAAACAGTCGTTGAACAATTACAAAGAGAATTATTCATTGAAAAAGAAGAAAGAAATAAATTAAAAGATGAGTATGAAAATGTTAAATCAAAACTTCAAATTGAAATTAACACTAAAAATATTAAACGCGATTTATTGAATACTCAGCTTATAATTGAGAGGGATAATCTAGCAAAAGAGAATCAGGATATGAAAAATAAATATGCGGATTTAAACAACAAGTATATGAATTTGGAGATTGTGTTAGCTGAAATAAGTGCTAAATATAACGAATCTATTCAGGAAAATGATCAGTTAAAACAAAAATATGAGGAGATTGATCAAATACATACAGAAACAATAAATCAACTCTCGAAGGCTGAGTTAGAAATGTATGAACTTAAAAGAGAAAATGAAGCATTAAAAACCCCTAATCGAATTCAAAACATCTCTGTTAGTGAATTGTATGAATATATCGACAAACTTGAAAATAACATTAAAGATATGAAAAGTTATTGTTCTGAGAATCATTGTGAAAAATCAGAGCTAATCAAATATGAAAGCAAACTAAACAGCAACAGTAACTACATCCAAAAAGAGCATTTAAAAAAGTACAACGAGGAGTCCAAAAAAATCAAGGAGTTCATCAAAGAGAAAATACTAGAATTTAAACAATATAACCTTGATATTACAAAAGTGTCACATATTGACCAAAAAAACAGCTCAGAAATTACAATGCAGATATCAGAGCTAATAAATACCATAGTTCAAAGAATCAATGAAGCTAACTTGAGAAACAAATCCTTGGAGAAGAAAGTAAAGATTTTGGAGAAGTGTATAAAAACCAGAAAAGAAGACGTTAATATTATTGCTGAAAACGAGATGATTCAAATGAACAAATAGGCAGAAGAGAGGAAAAAAAGTCAAAGTATGAAATAATCACTTTATTTAGCATTACATTAATAGCAGTAAATACAATTCCCTTTCTAACTTTCTACAACTTTCTGAGAATAATATTTTACTTATTTTGTATTTTTCCTTTATTGTTTATATCATATATCTCAGAATTAACTCAATGTGTTATTTTTTCTTTTCTTCGTCTATTCACCAAATTATTGTAATCAATACTAGAAAGATTTATGATATTAGAGAAAGTTGCAGGCAGTGTTGTGTCTTTAGTCGTTTCGAATAGTTGTTTAGGACATATTTTGTTAATGTATTTATTTCTAGATCATATATTTTCCACATTTTCATTGTGTTGTACATATTATCCTCTAATATTTTTCTCTTATTTGTTATAGGAAATGTAGTTTTAAGCAAACATTTGTAAGAAAAGTAATTTCATCGGGAATACATTACAAGATCCTTACATTTGTTCGATAAATTCTGCCTTAAGATTCATTCCAGAATGAGGAATCACGCTCAATTGTTACAACTGTTTCATTTGCAGCCTCATCTCCTTCTTCCTCCTCCTCCTCCTCCTCATACTCCGCTTCGAACCCGTCTGCATAATCATCGTCTTCATCTTCTCCTTCACGGTTTCTCGTTGCATACCAAGCACCAACACCAGCAGCTATCAAACCTACAGCAGCAGAAGCACCACCGGCGGCTTGTATTGCAATATTAGATGATTCTGGTTCTGGTGGTATTTCCTCAGATTCACCACCGTCACTTTCACCGCTGTTCGAATCGAAGTATTTCTTTGCTGCCTCAAATGCAACTGATTCAGGAATAACACCACCACTACCTGGTGCAGCCGTTCCAGGAGCAGTTGCAAATACACCAGCTTTAGAACCTTCAATCGGAATATTAGATTTTGGATCAACTAGACTACCTGTTTTTGGATCATATGGCATATTTGTTGCTGGGTCAATCGGATACTCATCAGCTGATCTTGATTTTGGTTGTACACCTGCTTTTCCTGAAAGATAACCCGCAATTGAACCTGAATAATACGTTCCAGTTGATGAATTAATCAATTCCCCATTCCTAGCAAATGGTAAACCACTGATTGGATCTATTGGGAAACCGGTTTTTGAATCAACTGGAAGACCATAAACTTGGTCTGTTTTAATATTCTTTTCTTTAACATATACACTGACATATGGAGCACTGCCTTTCATCTGTTTTCCAGTTCTTGGATCAATAATAGTGTTAAATCCTGGAATAAATGGTAAACCAGTAGATGGATCAGATGGGTAACCTGTTACTGGATCGGTCTGAGTTGGTGTACCGAGAGCAGTATGAATTGTAGATGCTACTGAACCTGGAATTGTTTCCTCTCCATCCAAACCATAAATTTGTCCACTATTCTTATTCCACCATGTATTTGTTGGCTTATCAGTAATCGCATCTGGAACTGGTTTGTGTGAAACACCCGCTTCACCATCAGTTTGTGGCAATCTATTTAATGCATCCAATATTTGTTCTGGTTTAATAACACCACCATTATCACCTTCTGGAACTCCTGGTTCTGGCATGTATGTACCAGAATGAGATCCTTCAATTAATTCCCCTGTTTCTGGGTTGATTAAATTACCAGTGGACTCGTCAAATGGTAAACCTGTATTTGGATCGATCGGTTTACCCGTAACTTTATCAGTTTCAGTAGAGGGCTTTCCTGAAGTACCACTAATGAAACCTGAATGTGAGCCTGGGATTTGTTGATTATTTGATGGGTCAACTAATGTACCATTTTCAAGTTGTGGAATTCCACTAACTGGATCTCTTGGTAAACCTGTTGTTTCATCAATTGGCAAACCTGTAGCTGGATCGGTATTAATGTCGTATATATCAGAAAGTACTTTATCACCAGCAACTGAACCCGAAATTGGAAGTTTTGTTGATGGATCAATAATTTCACCGGTGTTTGGATCATATGGTAAACCAGTAACTGTATCTACTGGCTTTCCTGTAATCTTATCAGTTTGTTGCGGTGTATTGAAAATTGGAATATGTAATGAGCCTGGTAATGAACCTGGAATATTGCCTCCTGTACTCGGGTTAATCAAATTACCAGTAGAATTACTATATTGCATGTTTGTTACAGGATCTTTATTAATTGAATTAGTTGGTGGTGAAACAAGATTTTCTTTACCCTTGTCAGCTTGTCCCTTAGATGTTTCATCTGGAACAATACCTCCACCATTAACTGGTCTGCTTGGCTTTGGTTTAGTTGTACCAGAAACAGAATCACTTATGGTGCTATTTGTATTTGGATTAACTAATTGATTGTTTTCATTTATTGGTAAGTTAGTTGATGGGTCTATCAATATACCATCCTCACTTTCAACTGGAACTGATCCTGGTTTTCCAGAAATAATACCTGCTGTTGAGTTTTCAATTGGATTATATGTACTTGGATCAACGAGTTCACCTGTAGTTGTGTTAAATGGAATGTTCGACACTGGATCTTTGGGAAGACCAGTCTTGTCGTCTATTGGTAAACCGTAGATATTGTCTGTTTTAATTCCATTTGATTTCGAATATTTATATGCACCTGCGAATGAATTTTCCATAGTATTATTATTCGTTGGGTTAATCAGACTACCAGTTGCTGGATTGAACGGTAAACCTGTTGTTGGATCTATTGGTTTTCCTGTTACGCTATCAGTTTGAGTTGGGGTATCTAAAATTGGATTTAAATCACCAGCTATTGAACCTGGAATTGGTCTTTTTGAAACTGGACCGATAATTCTACCTGTTTCAACATCATACATGAGTTCTGAGATAGAATCGAATTTCTTGTTCTTTTCTGGAACAGATTCTGGTACATTTGGTGGAATAGCAAGTTTAAATTTATCTGCATTTGCTGCCGCGACTTCAGGTGGGATAATACCAGCATTTTCTATCTCAATAGAGAATGGTGTTTGTTCAGAAGGTGCAAGTGAACCTGGGACCATAACTCCTGTATGTGGATTGATTAAACCACCATATTCACCTATCAACATTCTTGTCGCTTCATCAAGTTGACCTTTGTTTGTTGATATTGGTGAGCTACTTGCTGAAATACCAGAAATAATACCAGCAATTGTACCATTGATTATTTCATCAGTTAGTGGATCAAATAGTTCTCCTGTCTCTGGGTCAAATGGAATTAAACTAACAGGATCTATCGGATAACCTGTAAGTGTGTCAATTGGTAGACCATATGTTGGATCTGTTTCTATTGTTAAATTGTGTGCTGCAGAGTGTGAAACCGATACACCAGATAAGGTCTTATTTGTATATGGATGCACAATATTACCAGACTTTGGATCGAATGGCAAACCTACCATTGGGTCTATTGGTAGACCTGTCAGATTGTGAGTTTGGGTTGGAGTCCAAATGTCTTTATTTGCAATTTGCCCTGCTTGTGAGCCTGGAATTGGTTCATCATTATCATCCAACAACAAACCGCTGTTGTAATCGTATTCCATTCCTGTATATTTATCGAGACTTTTTACAATTGGAATTGGTGTCAATTCAACATCACCAATATCAGGGCCTTGTGTTGTTGTTGTCGTCACTTCAACTCTTGCAGTTGTTGTTGTTGTTGTGACCACACCTGTTGTCGTTGTTGTGACCTCACTTGTTGTTGTTGTTGTAACTAACGGTTTCAATGTTGTTGTTGTTGTTGCAATTGGTGAACTACCATCTAAAGAAGCTGTCGTTGTTGTTGTCGTGGGACTTCTTGTTGTTGTTGTTATTATTGGATTGATTGTAGTAGTAGTAGTAGTTGGTTTTTTTGTCGTTGTAGTTGTGGTAGTAGTTGTTGTGGTTGTAGTGGTCGTAGTTGTAGTTGTAGTTGTTGTAGTAGTAGTAGTTGTTGTTGTTGTTGTTGTGGTAGTAGTTGTTGTTGTTGTTGTTGTGGTAGTAGTTGTTGTTGTGGTAGTTGTAGTAGTTGTTGTTGTTGTTGTGGTAGTAGTAGTAGTTGTTGTTGTTGTTGTTGTTGTTGTCGTTGTTGTTGTTGTGGTAGTAGTTGTTGTGGTAGTAGTTGTGGTAGTTGTAGTAGTTGTGGTAGTTGTAGTAGTTGTGGTAGTTGTAGTAGTTGTGGTAGTTGTAGTAGTTGTTGTTTTGTTGTTGTTGTTGTGGTAGTAGTAGTTGTTGTTGTTGTTGTTGTTGTTGTTGTTGTTGTGGTAGTAGTAGTAGTAGTTGTTGTTGTTGTTGTTGTTGTTGTGGTAGTAGTAGTTGTTGTTGTTGTTGTGGTAGTTGTTGTTGTGGTAGTAGTTGTCGTTGTGGTAGTAGTAGTTGTTGTTGTGGTAGTAGTAGTAGTTGTTGTTGTTGTTGTCGTTGTTGTCGTTGTTGTTGTGGTAGTAGTAGTAGTTGTTGTTGTTGTTGTTGTTGTTGTGGTAGTAGTTGTTGTTGTTGTTGTTGTTGTTGTTGTTGTTGTTGTTGTTGTTGTTGTGTGTACAGCACCTTGACAACCAGTAAATGGAATATATACCTTTTCCACCATATCGAATATTTGACCTGATTCAAATGAATTCTCGGAGTTACAAGGTACATTAATTTTTGGATCAACCAATAAAAAGTTTGTATTTGCATCCGCCTCCCTTGTCTTAAGATCTCCAGATCTATAAACACCTGCATATGAGCCTTCAAGCTCTTTACCGGTAATCCTACTTACCAAATGCCCAGTAACCGGGTTGAATGGACAATTTGAATATGGATCTGTCGGTAAACCAGTATTTGGATCGATTCTAAATCCAGTGGTTGCATCTACAGAGTAACCATGTTTCCATGCACAAGATCTAGAACCGCTTATAGTGTTCTTATTACTTGGATCTTTGAGTTCACCATTGTTCACACTTACTTCCCAGTTCATAGACTCATCAGGTGAGAATCCAGTTGTTGATGTCATATTCAACTCAACTGTGAAACAAGAATCACTTCTGATACCTGCAACTGAGCCTTCCAAAACTTCATTTGTGGATGGATTTACAATCTCATTGGTTGAATTGTCAAACAATAACAATGAAATCGGATCAATCATCAATCTTGTATTTGGTTCAATTGGTACACCGGAAGGATCTAATTTAAAGGGAGCAATAAAGGCTTCTGAAGTTGTGTTAGATCCTGAATGAATACCTGTGTACTGATCAAACTTCTTTCCAGTTGAGTCAACCAACATAAATGTTTCTCTATCCATATCTGAAGGAATTGGAGGAACTACGAAAGCTCCCTTTACAACTGCACCAGATGATTCAATTTGCATTTCCATCTGATTACTTGACTTGAATGCAAATACATAAAGCGGATTCAAAATCATAGCCAAAATGGCTATTGCGGATGAGCTCACTCTCATGTTTACCATTTTGAATAAGTCTTACCTAAACACCTAACTGCAAAGAATCTCTTCAACTCTTTTCGTTCCAAATCACGCGAGTCTACAGAACCTATATACTTGGTGTTGCAGATGGTAGACTTATTATTGTACAGCGTTAATTTTATGACAAAAAACTACCTATCAAAATTACCTATTGCAAGTGCATTCAAAATGCACAATATGCCCTTCTGCTACTCTCTGGATTTGACAATATCATGCAATTGATTTCACAGACTTATACACTCGCGTATAGCAACGTATAATTACATATTGCATGTATTAGGGTGCAATACGGATTAGACTTTTATAATACGTCATTTTTTACAAAATCCAAATACATGCACCTCACACAAAGAGGCGGGAAAATCGCGGCTAATATGCAAAGCTGTTTGCCGCCCAAACACCTAGTTATTTAAAAAAAAAAGCCGGAGCCGGGAAGCACTAGTAGTCTAGTGGTAGGATGACGCGTTCCCATTGCGTCGGCCCGGTTTCGATTACCGGCTAGTGCAGTTTTCCGATGAGTGTTGGTGATCAGTGCGAGGGTGCGGGGTGCCGTCGCGCGGCTCCCCGTCGTTTTTAAGTTCACTACCGAAGTTCCATAACAGTATAATAGACACGTAGATGTGACACGTAGTTTTAATTTTAAATTGTAAATAGCATGGTATTATTTCTAGGGAAAAGAAGATGTAGTGTAGTAATTAAAAATTAGAGTTTAGTTGGTGATCTTGAAGGTAAACCTTCCTTTGGTCTCTTCACCACCCATGGTGATTCTGCTCCTGGGTGGTTAGAAACGTACGGGGGGTCACTTGTAGGTGGAATTTGGCCTATGGGCAACGGAGGGTGTCCAATAATGTCTACACTATTAAGTGACCTCCATTCTGGAGGGAATCTAAGTAGGGATTGTGCTTCTCTTAAATCATGTTCAAGTAGTTGCATTATAACTTGTTGTTCTTCGATTTGTTTTTCCAATTTTCTACATGCAAGCAACATTACAATGACATCATTTTGATCCTGCGGCTCGATATTGGAAAAATATGCAGCCATTTCTGTCAAACTACTATATGGTCTTCTCCTTGCAGCAGAAAGACCACCTACAAATGGACTTTTCGAGAACCTTGAACTCTTATAAATTCCCTCTTTTGCTAAATATCTCCTGCTACTACCCATAGTAGGAATCTCAGTTGGAAATTCATCTTCTTCATAATATCTTGGTTGGCTGGCTCCTTGTGAGAAATAATTATTAGTTTCAATAAGTTCGTCATCGTAGTCGCCACTATCTACATTTAAATCCCTTAATCCCCTTATATTAGCTAATTTTTTTTCTATTCCATGCCACTTTGTACCACTAACAATGTTTTCACACTGATTACCCATTCCGTCTTTCTTCCCAGTAACTTTTTGTCTTGTAACCTTCATTTCTGGCTCCTCCTCTTGCTTCAGTTCATTATCTTTTGAACATTCCTTTACTCCTGTACTCACATTTTTTTCTATTGAATCATTATCCTTTTTGTTCTTCCTTGAATGGCGTCTTTTACAGCAATGCCTACTTGTGCTTCTGCAATTATTCTGACAAGCCGTACTGCAAATAGTTGCAATAGTCGTAACCATCTGCCAAATTGCAGGATCCAAGAGTTGCATATTTGTTATATTTGAACTTTCGGTATTATTTGTATTGTTTTGAACGCATTTGTGTGTCGGAGGTAGCTCATTATTTTTAGATATAACACTGGAATATGAATCCTTCATAGGCGTATTTTTTACAACTAAATTATGATTGTTATTTAAATTTAACGTTGGACTTGTTGCTGAAACTTTTATATTATTTGGTGGTGGTAGTTTCAAACATTCATTATTAGTTTCAGAGGTTTTAAGTAAAGGTTTTTCTTCTTTTGGACTCTCGTTCACATTATTCGGTGACACATTTGATTTGACTTGAATTTGATCAGCTAACTTCAATTGAGGTGTTGTTGTTGTTTGTGTTTTCACACCATCGTTTTTTGTTTTTAATCCTAATTTACTCTCTGTTTTAGTTGGTGCTTTCATATCTAATTTGGATGGAATACCTGTGTCGACCTCCTTCAGAATTGACGGCTTTGAAACAGGAGGCGATAATTGAATCTGCTTTTTTGCAGGTAAAGCCTTCTTCTCTATTATCGCCATATCTTTGCCTACTGCTAGTTTTGTTGGAGTGACTATTTTTGTAGACGGAGTAACTACCTGCTTTTTAACCAAGGAGTCTCCACCTTTTAATGCTGCCTTCTTCTGTAATAATATTTGTGGTGCCTTCTTTATTTCAGAAGTACCATTCAAATTTTTAGATGGTAAAACACCTTTTGACAAAGGGAGTGAGGACATTTTACTTTTAAGTGGAACTTCTGACATCTTTTTTATCAATTTATGTCGTTATTCAACAGCTAAACAACAATATTGTATACTAAATTACTCATTTATCATAAATACCCTGCTCGCTTTTATTACTCTTGCAATTGTTTTTACATTCATAACACACATACTGGCATCCAACAGTCCTGTCTAACAAAATACTTAGCCAAGCCAGTATATAAACCCGAAAACGAAAACAAAAAATTATTTATCTTATTCAATGTACCTTTAAAAATTCCTATTGTATACACAGAACTCCTAACAAATTCTAAACACTAATATTGACTTCCTATGTGAACATAGGGCATTCTCTTAGGTCCTGTTATTTTCAATAAAAACATTGCAATTAAGAACGTATAAACAACCGATAATAATGATCCTACATACAATGCGACCACTGAAACTTTATATTTTTGGCTTGATTTTGGTACCCTTGACATTGCTAAAAAAGTAATACATCCTATTGGTGGAAAAAATAAACTCAAAAATATTGATATTAACGGAAAACGAATTTCCTTTATACCCCAAATTGATTTTTTTTCATCCCGAAGTCCACATATTTTTGTGATTGAGTTACTAAAAAAAGACATTGTCACACGGATATTTCTTTTTTTATGTTACTTTATCGTTGATTTTTCCATAATAACTTAATTTTCAACATTATATTTTTTTCAATTTAGATCCAATGTGCGTGCATTCAAAATAAATACTGTGGCGGTAATTATGCAACTAAAATGTAGAATAAAAAATATATTTGCCTTTTAAATTATATTCAAAAAGTGTAGCGAAATTAACTACTCGTCGCAATTATAATGCAATATTTGTACCTTGTTTTCATTAATTAATGAGAAAGTAACAATTTTACCGCAAAGTAGCTTCAAATAAAATATTTACCGCTCACCTTTGAGACATTGAGACAACCCAAGGCATTTTAGGTTAAACTGAAGGGGATTGTGATTTTTCACTACTGAACTTATATTGATTTTGAATTAAATCCTCTGTTCACATATTTACAATCACAAGTTTTGTTGAAGAGACTCTTTGAAATTTACTAAGGATTACTTTGACAATGCCAGTTCAAATCACTGACTTGAGAGATTTTATAAACACATCACGTCGTTCTGATGCGAAATCCGTTACGGTCGTTAAGGTAAAAAAAGATAACCACATCACTACTAAATTCAAGATCAGATGCAGCAGATACTTGTATACTTTGGTCATGAAGGATTTGGAGAAAGCAAAGAAGCTTGAATCTTCACTTCCACCGACACTCAAGAAACAAATAGTTACACGTTCCGGGAAGAAGTGATTCTTCTACCTACCCATGATCTTATATTGAGATAATCTTCGGTATTACCCGAGATAGAGTACTTAGTTAAAAAGTCTTGTTATCAACTAACTATTCTACTCATTTGTTTGTCGTTTTTCCCACTGCGTCAGCAGTTTCCCTTAGGTATTTTTACGCTTCGCCCCTGATCCTTTACCTTCCTCTTATTTCCATCTTACAACCCTCCAATTGCAACCTGTCCATCCAGAAGCCTCGACAGTCGGTTTCGATTTCGACTCCCGTATTCGTAAATCGGCCTTGGTAGCGCTCTATTGTCTCTTGCGACTCCCCCCCTAACCTTAATTTATTTGACTTGTGGTTGTTTTCCTATTAATTTATGTATAATGAATTGACTTATGGAGAAAATGGAAGATTTGTTCCAAGAATTGAGTGCACTAGTTGAATCTGAGCAGTACGAGGCAGCGAACCATATTTGTGACCGCATTAAGTCCCGAGGCCTTCAAGATGCTGATGTTCAAAGAATGAAAATTTTTTGTTTAATACAAAGAAAAATGTGGAATCAAGCGCTTTTCCAGATAAGAGACTTAGAAAGTAGTGGTATAGAACTCCCATATGAAAAGTCGTATTGCCTTTACAGAATGAACAACTTTGAAAAGGCCTTGGAATGCCTTGAACAGCTAGGTAACCCTTTGAAAGAGCTAAAAAAGTCTGAAAATAGAGCAATATGTCATCTAAAAGCCCAGATTTTATATAGATTGGGCAGATTTACCGAGTGTAACAGTATATACTCGGAACTTAAGCAAACTCTAACTGACAATTCGCAGGAGGAATTGGAAATGTTGGAGGTTAATCATTTAGCCGTCCTATCTTCACTAGATAATTACGTGAATAACATAGATGATTTTGAAACTCCTGAATTTATTACAGATTCCTTTGAATACTGGTTCAATCGTTGTTGTCTTTATATATCAAATAAGGACTATGATAATGCACTGACTGCCTTGGAGATGTCAGAATCCATTTACAATTCATCAATTGAATCAGATAATATGACTAATGCTAGTAGTGAAGCAAATCCCTCAGATTTGTGTTCATTCATGGTTATGAGGGCATTTATCTTACAGCAATTTGGTGATGTTCAGTCTGCGAAGGACATTTACAAAGAGTGTCTCGAAAAATTTGGTTTAGATGGAATGCAGATTGAGCCTTCTATGATTCACTTGGGTGTTTCTGTATTCAACAACATGAACTCGATTTCCAAAAATCAGAACCACCTCAGCTTCATTGACGGCCTAAAACGTCTTTCAATAGCTTCTAAAGAGAATATAGAATACAAAATGACAATGAAACAAAACTTTATTATTTCATTGAACAAAGCTCTAATGTCCTTTGATAAATGCGAATCTGGCCACTATATTAAGGAAGCAACTAAATATTCAAATGGAGATCTTAAACTTGAATTATTTAAAATTTCAATTTATTTACTTCAAGGTAAAACAAAAAAAGCCTTATCACACGTTGACTTTCTCCACAAAAAATTTCCTGAGGATTTATCTATCTCAATATCACTAATTACTATCTTATTGAAGTTAAAAAACATTAATATAGCACAGAACATAACAGACTCTATTACTGTTAGATTTTCAAAAAGTTTCTTTGATTTAGAAATAAACCCTAATTCCTTGGAACGATTTTTACATTTATTGGTTCTAGTTACATTTGAAAAATACTCTAATTCTGCTCCAGAATTAATTAGACAAAAACTAATAATGATGTTGTCAGGAATAAATGGAACTGCGACTTCCAAATATTGTGAAATGAAATTAGATAATCATACCAAAGCAAACATTCTATGTATATTTGGTAACTTTCTTATAAAATGGGGACTATATAAAGAGGCTACTGAATGTTTTTCATTCGTAATGAATACTTTTGATGATACAAATAATAACAACGCAATTACTGGTTATGTTACGGCATTGACTTTAAGCAAATCTCAAGTTCCTAACTCACTAATTAGAAGATTAACCAACAAGCTCCCATCCCATATATTTTCAATGGATGCCGAGATACTAGATGGTTCAGACTTCTTTTCGGAAAATATAACAAAGCACGATCCTTCAACAAAGGAGCATTCTAATGGAACTGAGGCCGTAAAAAAGAGAAAAAAAAGAAAGCCAAGGTATCCAAAAGGATTCAACCCAGACGAACCAGGCCCTCCACCCGATCCAGATAGGTGGCTACCAAAAGAAGAAAGAGCCTCATTTAAAAAACTTAATAAGAATTCTAAGAGAGGGAAACGGTGCGAAAAAGAAGGTGGTCACCAAGGTGCCATTACTACAGAGTCGTCCTCAAGCGTGAAAAGTGCTCCATCCACAGCAAAGAAAGCGGTTCTCACCGGAAGTAACGTTAGGAGATCAAATAGAAGGAAGAAACGATAAATGACGATGTACTTATTAACATGAATTTTATGGAAATATATTTTCATCTCCGTTCCCCATTAATTTGCTTAAGTCTGTAGTTTCCATAAGCAAAGAACCAAAATTTTTTAGTAGTTCTGAACCTCTGACCTAAAATTTTAATAGTAAACTTTTGACTTTGCCTAGGTGTTTGCTTTGTTCTACACTTACCTCACTGGTCATCATTGGAATAAATGCTATATTAAAATCTTCGCTGTATAAATCTATTATTTGCTTTAGATACTTTCTTTGCATATTTCTTCTGTTATAGTATCTTGAGTGTAGTAGTTCCGAGTACTTCAAAAGATGGTTGTAATTTGACATAACCTCAATTGTGAAGTTCCTGAGTTTGACGGCATCAGAAGGCAACTCATCTTTTGAATATTCCCTTCTAAATATAAACTCATTATGCTCAGGATTGTCCGTATCCTCTGCTATACAAGAAGTCTTCGGTGGGACATCTATTGGAAACATAACTTGATTCACAACAATGTGTGAACAATTTATAGACTGTTTAGCTAATTCTTGAATTAATCTTTCTGTCTCATATACAGAAAGGAATTCTGGGATGCAAACACAAACAAATGAGGTACTTAAAGGATCTTGAAAAACCTCTCTTATAGAAATTGTGGTTGCTCTCAATTCGTCTAGCTTTAAACTTATATTGTTTTCTTCAGTTGACCTCCCAGAAAGTGAATTAAATAACTGAAATGCACCTGATATATTATCTTTAAAACCTGATATTTTATATAAAAAATTTTCTAATAATGAAGGAAAACCTAAAAGTCTTAGTGTATGACCAGTAGGTGCGGTGTCAAAAACAATTACACTGTAAGGCATTGATCTTACTGTTTGCATTAAAGTAGCAAATCCAAGTGCTTCGTCTATTCCAGGAAAAGATGATAGAAAATCAGGTATAAGCTTAGAAAAAAAACCTTTATCCTCATTCAACTTGGACTCAATTTCTTCCTCAAAGGATGAATCTAGTTCCATTCCATACAGATTATTGTACCCCCTTACCAGTGACGGAGTACTACTGAAACTTTGACCGAATGCATCACTTAAGTTATGTGCAGGGTCTGTAGAAAGAATTAAGACCTGGAGAGAAGTTAAATAAATGATAAGATCATGGAAAATCAGTCAAACTTACACTTCTTCTCTCTTCAGCAAGCTTGGAAGCAATTGAACAAGAAGTTGTTGTTTTCCCAACTCCGCCTTTGCCACCAACAAAGATCCACTTCAATGACTTCATAGACAATAGTGACTTTATAGAAGTCTCAAGTTCTGAGTTTTCATCAATGTAAACAGAAGCCATTTTTAACTTGTTAACACCAAGAAGTGTAATTACAAATAAATATATATTAAATTGAAAAGTGCAAGAGGACCGTAATATTAATTAGATTAATTTACTGGTACCACATTATCTGGCGCGCTTAGGTTTTCGTCTCTTATCTGAAAATTAATTTTGAGGGGAATTAATGCGATAAAAATCCTAATTTGGTACATAGAAGAAAACTCTTACTTTTTAATTGTGATCACTTCAATAGGCAAGAATATTATTCTTTTCATTATGTATAAAAAAGTATCAAACATCTCGAGGCTTTTTTTCTTAACTATTTTAATTTGCACTCCGTTGTTTTGTGCATGTTTATATGGTAGCAACTCACAAGTTAAAGTAGTTAAAGGAGCACAGCTAAAGAAAATATTGAAAGAAAATCCTGTTGTTGTTGTAGAGTTTTTTGCAGAATGGTGTGGACATTGTCAAGCTTTTGCTCCTGAATATGAAAAAATAGCAAGTGCTTTAAAGGGTATCGTACCTTTCGTTGCAATAGATGACCAATCTGAAATGGCAGAGTATGGAATTCAGGGGTTTCCAACCGTAAAGATCTTTGTTGAATCTTCAACAAAACCAAAAGACTATACCGGACCTAGAACTGCAGAAGGTTTACTCAATGCATCCTTAAGTGCATTAAAAGATGTTGTGAACTCACGTTTAAAAGGGAAAACAACGCAAAAGAAGGAAAATAAGAAAAAAAATACTAAATCGAGTGTGATTGAGCTAACTGACGATAACTTCGATACTATGGTAACAAAAGATACTGAAAACTCTTGGTTTATCAAATTTTATGCTCCTTGGTGTGGACACTGCAAAAGTCTTGCTCCTGAATGGGAAGAACTTGGCAACCTGGCCCAGGACAAAATAAAAATAGCAGAAGTCGATGCTACAAAACACACAATGCTCGCACACAGATACAAGATTAAGGGGTTTCCTACGATTCTGATGTTTCCTGCAGGAATGAATGGAAAAGATCCAATACCTTATAATGGTCCTCGAACAGCAAACGACATGTTCGAATTTGGAATAAAATTTCAGTCTAAATCAGTGAGTGTTAAACAACTCACAAGCCAAGAAATTTTTGAGAACTCGTGTTCAAAAGGATTGTGTGTGATCGCATTCTTACCACACATTCTAGATTCAAGTGATAAAGAGAGGGAAAGGTACTTAAGTATTTACAGAGATGTTATTTTGGCATCTGCAACCTTATCAATCCGATTTCTGTGGTCCGAGGGAGGATCTCAATTCGATTTTGAGGAGAAACTTAACCTTGCATTTGGATATCCAGCAACAGTTGCCATTAATATGGAAAAACAAAAATTTTCAACACATCGAGGAAGCTTTACTGTAGAATCATTGAATTCATTCCTGATTGAATTGACAACAGGCAGAGCACCTGTTGATCCCTTACCAAAGTTACCTGATATTAAAAAAGTAGAAGAATGGAAGTCTAAGAAGGCCAAAGATCAAGGTAAAGAAGATAAGCAAAAGCCAAGACCACAGCCAGATGAACTATAAAGAGGCTTTTATTTTTACTTATTATAAATGCTTACTATCTAGATATTTGGCACTAGGTGGTAATCTTCTCTTTGAATCATCAGGTCTTATCACGTCCTCGAAGTCTTTTTGGAAGTTACTCAATTTGAAAGGCGCAACTGACTTTTTTAAGGCCTGGTTAATTGATTTCCAATCAACATTTTCAAGTATTATTCTTATACATAACTTTGAATATGTTCTTATCTCGGGTGTGGGACCCCCAATATTACTGTGTATAAATTCTAAACATGGGAAAAAATGACTACACTTGAGAATATTTGCCCCTATCTTTTCCAGTACCACTGCTGTTGCTTTTAATATATTTTGTATAATAACAGTGCTTCTACTTTTTAATCCATGGTTAATTAGCTTCCCAAGCAATTTGTCTCCTGCTTTGACTGTGCAGATAGTCAAGAGTGTTTTTGTTGCGTCATTTGTGATGAATTTATTGCGATCTGTTGTACGTTTAAGTATCTTTTCCAGTGAAATATCAATTAGTTTTCCGAGATCGAGAGATGGACTGCAGTGGACATATAGGTCTCCTATACCTTGCAATGCACATTTACAAACACATGATCTAAGTGAGCATACCCATCTTACAATGCTTTCTCCAACAAGCGTTGTATTAATTAAATTTTTATGACATGCGGTACGACATGGAAGAACTTTATTTAGGAATAAAGAGTGATAAATAATTACTCTCCTTAGATTCGTAATCTCTTCAACCACGCGACCCCAGTCTTCTGTTATAAGTTCACTATTCAATAGAAAATCGACTGCATTTTTTGTAATAAGCTCTAAACACTCATTACTCATTGGATTGTTTCCGGGAAAATCTTCTATGTTATTTTCTCCTGTTTTAACTGATTCAACTTTACTTCTGACTTTATCTTTTACTTCATTTTCTCGACAATTTGAATTTGTTTTACTTTTAGAATTTACCTTTAGCATCTTATTAACACCTGATTGAATATTTTCAGAAGTTTGATCGTTTCTACTATATGTAACTTGTTGCATTTCAACTTCTCTTAAATCATCTGTTGATGAAAAATTAAAGTCAGAGAAAGAAATTACGCCATCTACAATATCAGGCAATTGCGTATTCTCTAAAATCCTTTGGTGAAGTAGTTTCAAGGGATTATAAATAGAAGACTGTTTTCTTTCGATAGGGATTG
Source organism: Cryptosporidium bovis (assembly GCF_009768925.1). Taxonomy (NCBI): domain Eukaryota; phylum Apicomplexa; class Conoidasida; order Eucoccidiorida; family Cryptosporidiidae; genus Cryptosporidium; species Cryptosporidium bovis. The sequence continues at coordinate 122,927 of NW_027125029.1, forward strand.
CGTCAACAGCCAGGTTAATTACAGTATTAAAGTAATCCTTTCCGACGACAGATAAATAGACACGTAAACCATCAATTGATCTAAAAACCACATCTTCTTCATCGTCAAAAATAGACCAAACTAATGCTTGAACTATCCTTGTCGGATTGTATGGATATTTTGATGACATTGGAACTGCCAATATTGCGTATATAAGAATTCCTACAATCTCAGTTCGAATAATAGAGTTATGATGTTGCACTAGCTTACATAATTGCATAATTAACCCATCTATTAAGCATTCTCTTGATTTTGATTCACCAGAGGCACAATCTACCCTACAATTTGTTGTGTCGTTGCAAGAAACTTCTAGTTGTGAAAAGTGAATTATTTTTTGTATACATTTAATCGTTTCTGTATATGTCATTAAACATGAATCATTTAGATGAAGAATAAGCTCATAAATAAAATTAGTATTAACGATAAATTTTCCAGAGTTTTCTGAATCATTTGCTCTACTGCTAATTAAGTGTTTAGATAGCATATTAGAAAGTATTTTCTCTATGATTATATCTCCATACCCTTCTATATGATATTGATGCTCTTGTTCTAATTTCCGCGTCAGTTTCTCAAGTATTTCAACAATATATTTAATTAATTCTCCAACGCTGTTTTTTGAATGCAAACATTCGACCCAAGACAAAAATATTGAATCCCAGTTTTGAAAATAGGCCAATTTTTCGAGTGTGTACTCATCTATTATATTCTTTAACAAGTACTCATTTTCTAGATCAGTCCTTAAAATACTTGTATTCTTAGCATTGCTTAATTTTTCTGGACTGTTAGGACCACCACTAAATATTCCCAAACCTCTTAAACTGAATTGTATCGATTCATTTTTGTTTAATTTTAATTCATCCTCGTCCATTTTTAAATTAGCCTATCCTCACACTAGCTTCTCCTCTTAATCAGAAATACACAAAAATTGCCCTACTGGTCTATTAAATACTAAATCTGATACCCTATTATTTTTCTTACTATAATATTCAAAAATATTATGAATGCTTTCCATGATTATCACCGTTTGTTAAGTTTACATATAGATTGAACACATAATTAGGCGCCAATTTGGCGTCCATTCCACACAAATTTGTATTATTTTGGTCACGGTCAGCCTGAGAACGATTCCAAGTAAACTGCCAAAAAAAAGAAAAGCTTGTTTGTTGGATAATTATAAGAAACATTCGGAATAAATGGATAAAAAAGAACCCATTGAGTTGATTTCCCAAATAAAAGCCATTTTCTATTTTATCGGAGGTAGTTACATCCATTTTAATGATGATGAAGAGGAACACGATATTTCGGTGATAAAGTGAGTTCGATAATCTTTGTGCACACACAATTTTTTTGGGTAATTTTTTTAATCTTATGAAAATATACTCAGAGTAAACATTAAGGATTGCAATACAAAAGAAGGTAATTTTAACCCCCTATACTCATTCACTTCCCACAACTTTCAAAATTTAATTATAGATTGTGTCACCCTCCCACTTATTGAAGAGAGGATTAATAATATACAAGGCGTTGATTATAATTTAAAATTAATAATTTCAAAAGTCCTCCCTGTAAGTATAAATGGATTAAACGCAATTATTTAACTTCATACTTAGAAAATATTGGTTGAGAACAGAAAGATTCAATGTAGATTTCTGGGAAACAAGAACTACGTCTACATTGAATTTGAAGAGCTTATGAAATCACTTAGAAACGAGTGTGAATTACTCGAAGTCGAATAGTTACACTTTTTAAGTACAATTATGAAAAAAAGTTAAATAAAAATGCTCTCAAAAAAAGAGTGGTCTATCCAAATATAAGTTCGAAAAATATAATTAGAATGTTCAATATTATTAGAGGAACTTAATAAAGAGTTATAAAAGGTATATGTACATTTGTATAATTTTAACTTACACCTTAAATATGTTCTTATCGCATAGAGGAAAATAGTTACTTGGTTTCTTGCAGTATCACCATATATAGGCTTATCTAGCCCATCTAATATTTGTTAGTTAAATACCATTTATTGCCATACTGCTCCAGTTCAAACCTACAGTTCCTTAAAAACCTTCTGTCATTTAGAATAGCGAGTGAATTCAATGTTAGGACAATGAATTCAAACAGGTGAGTAAAACAAAATGTCATTAGTCAACTACTTTCTCCAAGAACCTTACAGAACGAAAAATTTTAAAAAATTAACCGAAAAAAATAACCAGCTAGAATCTCAATGTGCTACTTTACCGCCCCAATACTTCTCAGCGACTTGAAAAAATGAGCCGATCTTAAGTTGGTATTAAAAAAAAAGGAAAAAAATTTAATTTCAACAAAAAAGTGGTAAAAGTTCTATCGAATTCTAGGGTTCAAACATATAATGATGCCTTGACTGAGTTTTGTCAATTTGCTTTTCTCTTATTTGGTTTTGTTTGTCTTCTTGATCTGAAGAATAACCTTCAAACCCTCCTGTGTGAACGAATGAAGTATTAGTAACACTTCTGGCTGAACCTTCAAAGTTGGTATTCACAAAATTTACATTGATTGAAGAATCAACCGTGAGGTTAATACTCCTTTTACACATTCTAGTCTGCCATTCATTTTTTTCTTCCGGAAATTTCTGTTTTCGTTGTATCGCGCAACTAGTTATAGATTGAATGACATTTGAAATAGATTTGTTCGATCTAAAAGTCTTAAATGAGATTAAGGCCCTCCCTATCTGTATTGATAGGCCTTCTTTACCGAGTTTCAATGGCCTTTTAAGCTCAATTAGAGACCCGAATTTACTTTTCATATCCAATAGACAAATATTATAGGAATTATTGAAGAAGCAGTGTTGGAATTGTGCATGTGCTCTGCTAACACTTATCTCGCCTAATCTGATGTCAGAATTGTGTCCTCTACCGATGCAAACTGGTATATTTGACTCCCCAAATGAAACTATGATCTGGCCCATTTTTGATGAATGTTCACCTTCAATTGGAACGAGAACCATATATGGAAATCTTGGGCGTGGTATTCTGAACAGTGGCATCGCCATTGTTGAATTTTCTGCTGTAATAACTTGCAGTTGCATCGGAAAACTTACCTTACAAAGCTCGCAATCAAACTTCTTTAGTTGGAGACATGCCGGTGTATTTACTGGATTTTTTGAAACAGAAATGCGAGATGCCAATCTCTTTAAGATCAACACTAGTTTCCTCTTAATTCTATCACGAATTTGCAAGTAATGGGTGGAACTCTGAACACTTGGTGACCTTACGAGCTGTCCATAATTAAAACCCTCAAAAACATTATTTCTTCCTGTATGAAGAAGCCAACCTGACGGAATTTCAATACGCGATTCAAGCCATGTTCTTAGGCATTGTAAATGAACATATTCAAGAGATCCCTTGCAATCACAAGGGCATATTAATGGATTAAATGGTTCATTCGAACTATTGAAACCATCTCCATCATCAGAAAGACAAATTCTACAGCATTTTGTTTGTGTATTTTGGTTATTCTCGGAATTTTTATTTTCAATATCGGAATCCTTATTTTCATTACATCTATATTGACTTGCCCACATGGGGTCATTTTCGGTGCCGGTTTCTCTATTTTCAGCACTATCATCTTTGGGTTCATGATCAAAAAAGTCTGACAATTTTCGAAGACTATTTGACTCTTTTATGTTACCTGGCATCTCGTCTTTATTTTCACCAACAAAAGATTTGGTATTTACCAATCCTGAATTTAAAATGCTCTTTGTGGTACTTTCAGAGAGATCATTGAACGTATCATTTCCTGGCATTAAGTGTGAAATATTAGATTGGATATCACCGTCATCCCGTATTTCTTCAATTAAATACCTATTTCCAACAACATTTACTGAAGGAGTCATTCTCAAAAATGAATCTATATCAGTTGCTAAATCATCCCGTCTGGTTAATGGTAGGTATGGCAATTTGGAACAAACATCAGTTGCTGTCGAAGAAGTGTGAACTATTTCATGAATCAACATTTTACAACGACCTAGCTTAATTATATCTCGCTTAGCCAGGGGTATTCCTGGAAATGTCTTGGGTGCGACAACCCAAAGACGATTATCTCTTTGTTTATATTTTTTCTCACGAGAGTGAGAATTGCAAACACCAGTTGAATCACCAACTTCCGTATTGAATTGAGTCGTTGGATTTGAACTCACTGAGTTGCAATTCAGTGGTTTGTCAAGTATGTTTTTTTCACCCCTCATTGCTTCAATGTACCAAGAATTCTTTGACAAGTATAATCTTATTGTAGGGTTTAACCTTTTATTGATCTCCATAATTTTTTTGGAAACATCATTTTTTTTTATTTTTTCTCCCTGTTCCAAATTCTGGATTTCATCGGAGAAAGTGTCTTCAACATCAGGTTGAATCATAAGCTGTCCAGTCTCATTGTCAACGAATAGTAAATATGAATCACAATTATCGTCAACAGATACAGAGTAATTGGTTTTTTCTTTCCTTTCATAGTCATATAGTCCATGAGAATCACCTAATGATGTTATTGATTCTATTAATACGGACAAACCTCCCCTTGAGTAAAATCCCATTTTTCCTGCTTTTTTTTGTTATGGAAGAAGTGCCTTCTATAATATGAATATGTAGTCCATACACATATATATATTCTCTTATTGTACTATAGTCGCCAGAAAAGGATTTTTTTATTGGTATCTACCTCTTTTGGAGATTCAACTTTTAATGTATTCCACACAAAAGAGGTGAAAAAAAAGCCCACTAGTTGGCGCCAATACCCAACATATATATTTACCTTGCACTAACTCCTCGTCTTCAAGGACATATATGTCGCACCTAAATCAAATCTAAAACATACCCACTGCCCATATTTATTTTAAATATGGGTTGAGTTTTGTAATTATATTTTTTTGTGACACAAACTGTTATCTCATTCAACAAATTTTTTTAATAGAAGAGAGCACATGGGTTTGAATAAGGCATACAAATAATTTCAACTTTTGAGTTACCGAAATAGAGATATAATTAAATAACAAAAATCCTAAAAGGTCCTGAATATATCAAGTGCATTCCTTACTTTTGTTCCCTTAGTGAACGAGATTTCTTCAAGCTTGTCATTTTCGCTCGAATCCTTTTTTAGTTTCATTTCCCTTCTAGATCGGGCAATCTCACTTGCCTTTTTTCTTATCATATCCGCATATGATTTTTGTTTGTTCCTCATTAAATTTCCTATTTTCGATCTCCCCCTCATCTTCTTGGTATTCTTGTTTTTTGGGGTTTTGCTCGCACTTTTCTCTGGCACTTCTGTGACACGTGGACTTTTATCGATTTTCCCGATAATATTAGGATTGAGGGTGATTGTTGAGGCACTCAGTTTCTCCAAAAGCATTCTGACCTCCTTGTTTCTCCTTTGCTTAGAATTTTCAAATATATTGCACTCTCTTGAGTCGAAATTAGGAGAGCCTGCTCCCGGTATAATGATTGTTTCAGCTCCATGTGTATGCCCAATACAGAGAACATCATTCCACGGCTGAAATTTAACTTCAGAAATTTTTATATTTGGGTGATTATGAGTCATATATGGGGTCGTTTGTTTTGACTTGGAGAATAAGTCCTTCCAAACTTGTACATGCCCCCCAAAACCCACAGCAACAAGTTTGGTTCCGGAAATAGAAACAGATCTTATCGAACTTCCGAATGACTTGTAGTAATATAATGGATGATAATTTGAATATTTTCTTATGTCCCATACCTTCCAAGAGTTGTCATTCCCTCCTGTAACTAAACAGTTATTGAAGACATCTAAGGAGGAAATACCACCCTTATGCGAAAATACTTCCATTACTGGAGTTGGTACATTTGGGGTCCATAGTGAGACAACACCATCACTATGCCCTAAATGTACGACACCATTATATTGATTGGCCTTCATTACATGACACGAACCTTTTCCTGTTTTATGAACTGCTGGAATCTGTCCTGTAGAAATATCCTGATACTTCAATTCACCAAACTCACCAATACTACATAGTAAAAAATGATAAGGTAAAAAGTCCAGTTTATATGGACACATTACATGATCACGAATGCAATGAATTTCTATTCCCTCGTTGTTATAAATGTAAATGTATTTCTTTTGGGCAGCTGCAAATAACGTATAGTCATGAAGAAATTTGACGTCATTTATTCTTTCATCTTCTATTGGGAGCTCCATTATTATATTTGGAATTCCATTTGAGATATCCAACATTGAGATATGCCCTTTTTTACCACCAAGCAAAAGCTGGTTTCCGTTCCTTGAATAGTCAATGGAGTAGGGACCATATGACAGATCAAAGGAAAAACGTTTGTTTGATGCTCCAATACTAATATTTTTTTGCAACTCATTTTGAGAAATTGAATAGCTTTTCTCTATTCCTTCTGTCTCAAGAAAACCACGTGATTCTGGTAATAGAATTTCACTTTCAGCTAGCCTCTCCGAGGCCGTATGAAATACTTTTTGTTGGTTTACAAGTTTACCTCTTAACTTTCTATCTTTAAGCCCTTTAAGTCCATCTAATGAAGTATGACGTCTATATTTGGCAGCGTTAGCTGAAAAAAATTTTTCATTACCTTCTTTTATCATTATAAAATATAAAATCGCATTAAAATTATAATATATACACCCCTTTATTTCATTTAAAGTACTTTGTTCCTATTTTTAAAATAGAAGAGCCCTACTCCAGGTAAATTTAGTTGGTTTAATTGAATACGAATCTACAAAATTTAGCGTCTAAAGTGATTTTCTCTCTTAGCGCCTTTTTCACTGGTGCAGAAAATACATAGGTAAGAAACAAATATATTTTAGTAAAAACAATAAATGAAATAAAAGTACGTATAATTAAAATTGTGAATGAAATAAAGTGTGTTATATTATTTTATCCTTGAATTAAAGAGTTGCATTTCACTTCCTGTAATGCCTTCTCTCAGACACTCTGACAATTCTAAATAAGTCATTTTGGAATTTGCTTGAATGCAATAAGAACCGAATACTAAACGATTTTTCCAGTATTCTATTTCAGAGTGGTTGTTATTATAGTCACATTTTGTGAGATTCACGAATACTGGAACTTTTGCCGATTTATCTGGAAATCTTAACACATTGATACATGTATTTGTTCCTAAATGTCTTATAATATTCCCTAATAAAAAAATTAGTTTCTACATCGTAAAAATAGTAAAACTCAACTTACTTTTGCTGTCTATATGAAAATATTGTGAATGATTATCGCGGAGACACTTTGAAAGTTCAATATTTAGGGAGTTCTTGTCATTTCCTTTCTCTACAAGTGTCAAGCACAAATCGCTGTTATCCAATTCTATTTGAGTTGTTGGTTTGTCAAATGCTCCAATGTCATACAGTTCATTCTCAAACTTTGAAATAAGGAATGACTTTGAATTACAGTTTAATTTCTCAATTATCTCGTTCCTTTTCTTGATTAAACCTTCAAACACATAATTGGAAGAGGCGTTAATAAAATTTCTTAACTTATCACTATTTTTAATTATTGTTTCTGCTATATCTTTTTCAATCCAAGATTCTATAAGTAACTCTCTAATCTCAAGTGATGGTTGTGATGTTTCTAATTTTGTAATACCAAATATTAAGTTGGGAGTTAGTACGACCCTCCCCCCACATCCCCATGTTCTGAGCCCAATGTCTAGATTAATCTTTTCCTTAAAGATCATGTTTATCATGGGATCAGATAGCCTAGAAATTTTGTCCCACCAGGCCTTTTTAACCGCAAAAATAGGAGAGAAAAACATTGGTATGTTATGATTGGAATTGTGAATATTAAATATTCGAAAATCTATTTTTGAAAACATCATTTTTGGTGAAAAAACGGAATCATTTGTTGTAAATTTCCACGAATCCTTTTTTAAAACAGTGAAGTTTGGAACTGAAACAGTATTGAAGTTGTCGCTTAAGTTTCTCATTATGATTGACATCCAATTTCTCGGGAAAAGGGTTGCAATTGGAACGAACAACAATATATCACCAGTTGCTATTGATCCCGCAAAGTTTTGAATGTCACCCGATTCTTGTAATTCTGTTTCAACTATATTAACTAGTGACCCACTTAGTGAACTACTTCTAAGTTCATTTATCCATTTATTGTTTTCTGCATGTGTACAGGGTTTAAACAACACTATTATCTCATGAATTAAATTTCTATTTGAAGTTAAAAGCAAACTTTTAACAGTTGTCTCAAGCAATTCTATATCCTCGCAATTCGGAAGTATTATTACTGTAAATATATTCATATTTGTATAATATCTCCCATATTTATTGTCAGAAACCCAATGCTTAATTAGTTCGTTTGGTAAGGTTTGTGAGTCCTTATTTTTCGCACCAAAAACAAAACTGGAACATGCTATCTTGACACATAAACATATATAGAGTAAACCAACAAAAATATACAATTTCATTATTTCACAAAAAAAAGAAATGATATTACATGGTAATGGTATGTATTATTACTCATTTAGACATGCTTTGTGTGCATTATTTTATATATTATAAAAAATAAAGGACCAAATTCAAGAAACATTAATATTAGCTTAGTTATAAAATAACAAATAACAACGAATACAATTATTTTTTATTTCTACTAAATTTTGCCAGGAAAAAACCTCGGCAGTTATGACTTTTCTGATTCAGAAATATACATTTGTCAATAATTTCTTTGTCAGAGCTTGCTTCATCTTCAATGTGAGAATTGCTCCAATTACTAATAGCCTTGTCAAGCAAGAAATTAAAGTTTGACAGTTTATCGCATTCTTTAAGTGCATTTAACACCACAGAATCATTTTCTTCCTTAAATATAGAACACGTTGAATAACATACAGTTTCAACCGAGGGAAATGAAGTTAGCGAATGAATAAGCATTTTTGTTTGAAACTCAGATAAGCTTTTGAGTCTGCCTTTAATGTAATTTTTGTCCATTCTTCCATGTTGTGGTAATCCACTACCTGAACAAGAAGGGTCCAAGAGTATAATACGAGCTTTATTTAAGCTATGCCTAAAATTATACCATGGGAGCTCATTACAGTCGTTGTTTTTGAGACTTAAAAAGTCTCTATTCAAAACTTGAATAAAAAATTTTGGCATTTTGTTATAATCTAAAAGGTTTACTACCGAATTATTCTCTTCAGTAATTGGATTTTTCTCGAGAAAGATACACCCAGTCTCACTGGATAATATAGAATCATTTACCAAGTAGATTTCAGTAACTTCGAAAATTCCCTCCTCCTTCATTATATAAGGACCAGATAAATAAGGAATTTCTGCTAGTCTTTTTAAAAGAGTTTTAATTCGATTATTGTCCCTATCTAAAGCAATAAGACAGCCATTCTTGTTTAGCATATCAATGGCCTGTATTGATTTACTACCAGGGGCGGAGCATGCATCCAAAACAATATCTCCAGGAGATATTTTTGCGGATACTACGGAAAAACAGCTTCCTTTATCCTGAAGAACTAGTTTTCCAGATTTTAGTAAGTTGTTTGTACTTGGGGTTCTGTCTAGTGACAATGCTCTGGCAATGTCAGGTTGGCAAACTATCAAATTTTCAATATCCTCATCTATGCGGACAAGTTTAGAGAAATCCTCTTCTATAAATAGATTTGTTCCTCTAATTTGTTCGAAAATAGCGTCTAATACATCGTTAACGGTTGAGATGCTTTGATTTACTCTTAAATATCTTGGGATGTGATCTTTTTGTTTATTGTCATCAAGACTTTTTAGTGACTTAGGAAACCGTTTAGAAAGATATTCATACATTTTATCTTTGTTTTTACGAACAAATCCAGCAAGAGTACCACCTCCTTGTATCTTTAGGTTGCCAAAAAGTTGTTCATAAATGAGTACATACAATAACCAAGTGTTTGAAACGTCACTACCTTTACCTTTGAATTTTTCAATAACTTTGCACTCCCTCACAATATACTCAATTTCATTTTTCCTGTTGCATACTCCATGAACTAAAGCACTTAACTTTCTTATATTTCTTGAAAATCTATAATCAGAATACAATACTGACTTAATACCCTGTCTCCCTTTGTCCATTTTTTGCAACACCTTGGCTGCTTCAGAATATAGATTCGACATTAATTACGGTCCATATGAAACTACAAGTGTTTCTCTTAAAGGATACTCTATTTATCAACTTATATCTTACAAAGAATATCTTCTTCAGTGAAAAACGTACTCGCGTGCTTAATCTGAATAGTTACGATATAATCTAATAAATTATAAGTCATTGGCGCACTTTTGTTAATAGGAAAAAACGAACAAAAATACTAAAAAAAACATATATATATATATAGCTAATAGACTAATAAATAAAATATTGCTTGAAATAGTAGTAACTACCTTGTTGAAGTCACATTTGTCCTCGGAAATGAGATCTGTGGCAATATTTCATTTTCATTTATGGTACCTGGATTTCCGCACAAATTTCTGGACCAAACTTTAAGTCTTGAGTCCTGACCACTTGAAACAACAAGATGACCTAGAGGGTGCCAAGCAACTCCCCATACTGCTCCCTGGTGAGCTGAGGGAATGAGACCGAGTGGGCCTTTAAAGCTAACTTCCGTATCATAGTATGCAACATCGCCGTCAAAGAAGCCAACTGTCATTAGAGATTCGACCTCTGGGTGCCAAGAAATACTTACAGCATCACATTTTGTTCTGTAAGTTCTGATAGGTTTTGAAAGTTGTCTTATGTCCCAAATTTTAAGAGCACCATCTTTACCGGATGAAGCCAGTAGTTTTCCGTTTGAATTCCATTTTACCCTTACAACTGTGTGCCTGTGACCGAAAATTGTGCCTATTGCATTTGCAGTTCTAGGGTCCCAGAGATGTAGTTGGTATGTTTGGGATCCAGTGGCGATTAAGCCTTTCAATGGGTGCCATTGAGCGCACGTAATATCATATCCTCTAGAAGTCAATGAACTCTCGATTTTTTGAGATCCCACATCAATAATGATTGGATGTACATTTTCAGCAGCGGAAACAACCTTGTTTCCCGTAGGGGATATAGTGACATCTCTAACAACGTGACCCAAAAATTGCCTAAATGAAGCAATTGGTGCTAAAGAAGGGGTAAGTAAAACTATATTTCCGCTTCCATCACCACAAGCAATGAAATCGTCTTGTTTTGAAAAATTAAGGGCCAAAACAGCTCCTTGTCCAGAAGGAACACTTTTGAGATCCTCGAAAGCAAAATAAGTTCCATTCCAAAGTGTTAATTCGCCACCAACGGTACCTACTACTAATCTTCTTCCACCTGGATACCACTCTATTGATACACATGGGGCTCTGGCACGTAAAGATACACGAGTCTGCTGAGTACATATTAGATCGCTCCTATATCTATTTAATTCGAAAGGGAAACCTATTTTTCTGATGTCTAGAGGTCTATAATCATTAGAAATAAATCTTTGTTTCCTTCTGTTATTGTAAATGCCAGTATCTAAATAGTCGACCAAAAGAGAGTTCCCATCAACTGCAGGCCTATAAATTGCTCTATGACTCAATAAGTTTGCTTCTTCAGTTGATTCATGGCCGGGAATGAAGTCGTGTTGTGTAAACATTATTTTAATTCATATTATTCACAACTTCATTTTTACCTAGGTCCGAAGCTCTTTGACAAGGAACATTACCGCCCACAACACGGCGCCATGTCCACGTGCTTAAATGTGCACGGTAATATTGGTGTTTGGGGTAAGTTAAATTATCCAAAAATAATATATTGAGGTTCTTGTTAAATGGTAATAAAAAGATTGAATCAATTAAAAATATACCAATGGATTCTCCGAGTGTCAAAATGAAGGCACCAATGTCTACAATTTTGGGCAAGCCTGGTTTCATACCTGGGTATCACCAACCCTTTAAGAGTGGTCCAGGAGGTTTCTTTCCAAATAAAAACCAACAAATTTTCATTCCAGCATCTGGAGAAAATACCTGTTTTAATGGAGATTTGAGTGCAGGAATGATGTCCGCTTCAGGTCCAAGTATGTCAACCCCACTCAACGTGTTTCAGAACATAGGTGGAATTAGAGCTCAACCAAACAATTATATGAATATTGGAAAGTCCCTTACTTCCTCAATGAATCCTCAAATGAGACCTCAAAGGTTTTCTTCATATTCTCATACTTTTAATCCAAATGTTGGATCAACATTTAATAATGAATTTGAATATAACACCATGATTAATCATATTAACTATCACGTTAACAATCCCGGTAAAATAATGCAGTTAAATCGTAGCATTCCTCAACACAAAGTGCCTTATCCTGTTCAACCTCAGGTAATTGTACCTCATTTTGTTTACCAACAAGGACAAAGTAAAGCTATTCGACAGCCGGTACAAAACCACGTTGGTGTTGGCCAAAATACGTTTATTGGTTACACTGGTGAAAATGTAATGGGGACTAATATTGGTCCTGGGAACTATAATAATCTAAGAAATACTCAAATTAATCAGTGGAAAAATCAAGTGATTGATCAAAATTCAGTTAGATTGAATACCTTTGGAAATGCCCAGCCTCAGATAATGAGTATGAACAATGAATTTATGAAAAACGAAGAATCTAAGTTGGGAGGCAGCAAATTTAACATTACCAACACCTCAAGTCTAGATATAGGAAATAAAGGGCTAAACTCGATAGGAAATCTTGAAGTTCAAGAGCAGAAAATGGAGCCTATAACAGGCGGTGTGACGATTAAGGGTTTTAAACCAACTGTGGTTACTGAAAATCAGGATAAATCACTTATTATAGAGTTGGGACCAAAAGTTTCTGCATATGGGGTTTTTGATGGTCATGGACCACATGGTGATGTTATTGCAAACTTTGTTTCAGAGAAATTTTCACTAGCTATTATGCAGCTATTTGCATCTGTTCTAGGAGGAAGCAATATTAATGAGGTGTTTCCTACACGTCAACAAATAAAAAACTTCTTTATTGTGTTATTTAATAATATGGATTTGCAGCTTTCAGAACTAAAGTATGGCATTTCGCTTTGGAGCGGTTGTACTGCTGCATTATGTGTGAAAATAAGTGATGAAGTTCATATTGCATGGGTGGGTGATTCAAGGGTGGTTGTTTTCAAATTCTCTAGAAGACTTAGTGATATTCCCGGTGATTCTGACCAAGATTCCACCGTTTCTTGGTGGACAACGTCTGATCACGTCCCTAACAGACCTGATGAGTTAAGTAGAATAACAGACTGTGGCGCTTCGATTACAGTTTACTCTACTCCATGGTTGAATAAATCAACCACTAGAATTCGAGAGCATGGGATAGCAATGAGCAGATCATTTGGAGACAAGGCAGGAAGTCAGTTTGGAGTCATTAGCAAACCTGACATGGCAAGTATAAAGCTCTCTTCTGACAATAGGGGAGATATAGATGAAAGATGGGCAATAGTTGTTGCATCCGACGGCGTTTGGGATTCGCTTTCAGAAGAGGAAGTAGGAAACAAATTAATGGAGGAATTAATTTGGAAGGATAACAACGGACCAGGTTTTAAGTCCAAATATCGACCCACAAAAGATGAGGTTGCCTCTTTAGCGAACTCTATTGCCTCTGAAGCATGGAAGTTCAGAGCGTCGGTGGAGAATTACAGCGATGACACTACAATAGTAATCTCAATAATTTAATACAAATGGCTTTAAGTTCCGAACATATTCTAAACATATATCTAAAATTGTATAGTTTTTTGGACTTTTAATTTTCCCCCCACTTAATGATGCTTAAAACTAAAAAACTAGGAAAAATCTGTAGCAAAAAAAATGTAGATGAACTAGTTCTTTCCGTCATTGAATCCTCTGAAACCTCTTTTCCTCATTATGTTCTCTGGAGAGGGAAGAATTCTCTTCTCCAAACTGTACCTTTCTAGTCCCCAGTGTTGGAACTTGTCGGCTGGGTCGCACTCAACTAGTTTAAGCTGCTTTTCTACAGAGGCGATACACAAGTCTTTTCTTTTAATTAGGGCAATGACATTTTTTTCGTCAATGATTTCTACATCCCAAAGGTAGAGGCCTTCGTTACACCAATCAAGTTTAAATTTATCAGTGATGCAGGATTCATCATTAATTGTTACCATCCAGTGTTTGGATGTTTTGAAATACATAAATCCCTGAGTATCTCCAGTGTGACAACTCCAAAGTTTGACGTGACCACCAGGATTACTTAGACCATCTGTATCAAGGCACATATTCGCGCCAATATTTCTCACGTTCCCAATATAAGGAACGTCATCTATTGATTTAACCTCTGCCTCCGGGTTAACATTCTCCAAAAACCATTTAAATGACTGGCAATGAAGCCTTTCTCTTAGTTTAATTCTGTCTTCTAAGGGACCAATATCAACCCTTGGCCTTCCCATAACCCTCCATGCAAGATCTCCAAATTCATCCATCCATAAATATAAGGTGCGTAGCTTGTTTTTAAGTACTGCATGAGACGGAGAAGAGTATCCAACTCCACCTTTACGGAATATGTGGAAAACACGACTGCATGGAGCACATTCAATTAAACCACCACACATCCAGGTTCTAAAAGAGAGTTCAAGATTTTCTGTCCCCCAGTACTCGAATTGAGGATCGTAAGAACCGATTTGTTTGAAGAATTCAACGTTGGCGGCGAGTAGTCCTCCTGCCATAGTTGGAGATGTAACATAATCATATTTTTTGGCATATTTCCTTCTTGGATCAGGTGAAATAGTTTGGGGGAACGCGTGTTCAATCAGCTTCCACAGAAAACCAAGAGTGCAACCAATACCACCATTAATAAATTCAAAATTTTCACTGTCTATTGAGTCGATTTGTGGCATAACTATTCTTCTTGGATCTTCTTGAATTCTTTGTACTATAGGCTCAGCCCAGACCGGCTGAACCTCAATGTGACTATCCAATATTACAAAAATAGGAGACTTGCAGGCATTTATACCTGCAAGACGTGCACCAACAATTCCAGATCTTTTTGAATTTCTTATCAAACGGACTTTGGGAAGAACTTTAATGTAGTTTACAAGTAAGTCGTTTCCACCTACTCTGATATGCTCACTATTACTTCCATCATCAACAAGAATAATCTCCTCGAGTATTTTTGGTGGAGTTCTATTTAAGACAGAGTGAACTGACCTCATTAATGTGGAGAAAGGTTCATTGTAGAATACAATAATTACTGATATTCTGTCCATTTTTTCTAAATTGTAGTTTATTAGTTTACAGTGCAAATCACGGAAGTCCGAGACATTTCTATCCAAAGGAAGCGAGTCAGAAAGATGTAGATTAAATCCACCTCCTTGGGAGAGAGCTAATGCGATGTTAAGGTCCTTTGGTGGTGGTGGAGAGGGAGTCCATGCTCTTTCACCATTTTTAAGGAAACCCAAGTCACCATGCATTTTCCATGGATAGGAATTAGGATATTCTTCATTTGTTTTGTCTAATGACACTAACTTTCTTTCTTCTGGAGCAGTAGTTGTAAATTGCTCGTTTTTCAGACTTCCTTCAATGTCCCTTACTTCCCAGCCATATGACTCTCTAAATACTCTTTCATTAAAGGTTTTGTTAAGATTTGTGTTGCTATTTACAAGGAACAAAACGTTCACAACAATCCAGGTGATAGTTGCGCATGCAACCAGTGCCTGTAGTATAAACAGGCACGAGAATTGAAAACATTTCTTACTAGAACTGGCAGTGTTATTTGTATTCTGAGGCATTTATATTTTATAAAATGTTAAAGATTAACACTTCAACAATACATGAGCGCCAATTAGTGGGGTAGTGCTAGTTCACGAATATAAATTAGTCAACGAATAATAAAGAAAGTATATTTGTGTAAATAAACCCACACAAAACTAGGTAGACAAATTTGAAAACAAGTAGAAAAAGTTTATTAGATTTTTGTTTTTAACTTTGGGAATTGTTCAAAATTTGGACGATGTCTGACCTGCAAATGGGGCAAACACAGTTTTGTTTGAACCAGTCATCAATACATTCCCTGTGAAATATATGTCTATTATCACATGGAAGTATCCTTATAACTACGTTTTCGTCAATTTCCTGTACGCATATTGGACAAAAGTTACTAATTGTGATGCTCATTCCGTGATTTGGGACTTCACCCTCATTTGAAGTAGCTCTCTCTTTTCCTATTTGATGGCTTTCGATAGAAGGTGCAGAATTTTCTATATTAACTTTGTTTTCATTGAAAATAGTCACATTTATGTTTTCGTTTTTTAGGCTTTGAATGTGTTCTTGAAAAGGGATTGCCTTAATTTTACACAACATCTTTTCCGGAACACTCTTCTTTGCCGTCCGAGCTTCATTTCTATGCAATATATATAATACAAGTATACATATGAGTATAGGGAGTATAATTGGGACAAATATTTGTATAAATTGAAACCAAAAAAGAAACAAAGCTATCGAAAGATTTTGCTTGCATGCTCCTCCGGGTGGGTCTGTGTATATTACATGAATTCCATAAAACCACCAAGCAATTCCAAATATGTGTGCAATATTAATAATCACAACAAGAGCAAGTGGGGATGGCCTTTCATAACCTCTTGTAACTAACATTATTATTGATCTTATAATAATAGCTATTAAAAATCTTGAAATCCAAACGATACACCAAATTTTTAGATTGATGTCGCACTTATTTTCCCAGTTTTTAGACAGTTGAATAACAATTGAAATAAACAATCCAACCACAAGAAGAATAAATATTGCATTGAATACGAATGCAACTAAGACCCTGCTTCTTAGTTCTGTGTTTTGCTCTGGGGGGGATTCTACCTCACCCCCACCAGATGTGTTGTTTCCACTCTCGTTATTTACTTCGCAAACGTTCGAGAATGCGAAATCTACTTGCTCTTCATTATTATCAAACCTCCTGAAATTGGTTCTGTTCACAGCCCCACTTATGCTTTCTGCAGACTCCAAGTGAACCACCCAAGAAATTCCACTTTCCTCCTCTATCGAGTTCTCACTTCGCAAATAGAAACTCATTAACCAACCATTTTTTTCCAACAAAAATCTCTAGTGAAATCAATGGTTTCTGACCTTGTCGCTCAGAAACGAATCAACTTTACTTTAAAAAAGGTTTATTATGTGTTAATAGATTTGTTGAAAGCTTGTATTTTTTTCACTAAATGATGTTATGTCTAGCGCCACATACAAACAGCAGAAAAAAAACCTTGGAATAATTTGGTGTGTGTTAAGGTAAATAAGCCTGCGAACAAAGTTGTTCAAGAAACTTACAAATTAGGATCGAAATAGCTGTTCCCATATGAACTGTATTCCAAATTTGCACTTTCAGTAATCTCTCTTGATCGGTTTTTTCCCCTTCTTTTCCCTACTGTATGTTCCACCCGATAATTATAATCTTACAGGTAATTTTAGCATTTGGCGCTAATATCGGAGCGCAAAGTAAGCCAATCTAATCGATATTAATAATTGTTTCAAGACTGATATAATGCTTGATTCTGTTATAGGTTGTGTATTATTGGATTCCGATGGGAACAGAGTTGCTGCTAGATACTACGGTAACTTGAAAAGAAGCGGGTTTCTAGACTACTCCTCTCAGAGGTCATTTGAGGAGCAGCTACATACCAAAGGTTCCAGGATATCGTGCAAAAGTGAGGCAGAGGCATTCTTTGTTCATGATTTTATATGTTTAGTGAAGCCCATAGGTGACACTTTTATTTATCTTGTATCTTACTCCTCTGAGAACGAATTGATACTGAATGACGCAATTAATTGTGTTTATGATTCTCTGGAAAACGTTTTATCGTAAGTTTAATTGAAAGAAGCCGAGTATGAAGCTTCTAACTGTAGGAAATGATTTATTTAAACAAAAAACAGAGGTAACGTGTCAAAGAAGACTTTACTTGAGTCTTTGGACAGCGTACACCTGGTTCTTGATGAAGTTGCGGACAGCAGTGGGGTCTTATTCGAAACGGATGACAGTGCGGTCTGTCAGAGAGCAAAGATGCAAGGAAGTGAGGGATTGGAGCACAAAGCTTTCAACCAAGCCTTTGCTACAGCAAAAGAAAACATAATGAGAGGCTTTTTGTAGAATAGAATTAGGTGGAAAAAAATATTAGGTGAAAAATAACTAATTTTTCCTTTATAATAAAAGGTGTGGAGGACCACAAATTGATGTTCCATTCGTATTATAAGCACTCAAGAGCATAATACTGCGAGGATGACTTCCCATTGCTGTTAGACGATGAGGGCCTCAGATGTGCGGAATTTACATTTATTTGTGGTTCGTAAAATGTGTTGAATGAGTAATTTCCATCCTTAGTGTACATGCAACAATTTGCATCCGAGTCAGCCCTGAAAATCTCAAGACAACAACAAAAGGATTCAACCAATACATTTGCGGCCCCCCAAAAACATCAATTCAGCTTTTTTTTTGGATTTTTAGAGTAAGACGAATCAACCTTCTCATGTGGAAAGTCTACTATTTGGTTATATCCTCTCGAAAAAGCCTTAAGGACCTCGTCTATCAGAATGACAGGCAAGGAACAAATCATAACTGCCAACCAATCTATCATAGTTAGTGGAACCACATTAAATATTGCAGCTACTGGAGGAACGTATAAAATAACCAAGTGAACAAAAACTGAAATTAAAATGGCCACAAGAAGTAAAGGATTTGCCCAAGGAGGTATTTGGAGTAGCGAATTGTCCTCACTAAGTGCATTTAGCGCATTCAACATTTCTATTACTACTAGGACTGTTAGTGATAGTGTGCTTGCCTTTTTTTTCCCTGTAGAAAAGTAAGTGCATGGTTCGTCTATTGACGATCCAAATACTGGGTTCGCCGTGAATCCTGTCCAAGTGTTGCATCTCGCCCATGTACCTAGTTGAGAGAAAGAAACCAAGGTATTTCCGTCAGAAGGATCTACTCCCCATACATACCACCATATAAATATGCCAACAGTTGCAAATCCAACATAAAGGCCAATAATTAAAAAACGAACAAACACCCAGGCAGATATTAAATTGTCATCCTTTCGTCTCGGAGGTCTTCTCATTACACGCGGATCCGGGGGATTGAAGCCTAATGCAGTTGCCGGGAGTCCGTCTGTAACCAAGTTTACCCAGAGAAGCTGAACTGGAGCTAAACCCTCTGGTATTCCAAGTGCGGCAGTTAAAAATATGGAAGCAACCTCACCGATATTTGACGATATAAGATATCTAATAAAGGCCTTCATATTCATATAAATAGACCTCCCTTGTTCAACAGCCGCTACAATGGTCTCAAAGTTATCATCAGCTAAGACCATATCACTCGCTTCCTTCGCAACATCCGTGCCAGTAATTCCCATTGAAATTCCAATATCAGCTTGTTTCAATGCAGGAGCATCATTTACACCGTCACCAGTCATGGCAGCAATTTCCCCTAGTTCACTTAAAAGTCTAACAATGACCTGTTTGTGGCGAGGTTCAGTTCTGCTAAAAACCACACCATAAGATTCCTTTAATATACGTAGTTTATCTGTATCAGAAAGTTCTTCAAATTCCCTCCCAGTTAAAGAACAATATTTTGTGAATTGATTCCTTAATAATTCACTACCAGTACGTAAAACTTGCCTGCCATCCAAAAGTTTTGTTGTTTTGGATGAACTGTCTCCTGTTTCAAACATGAAGGTTTTAATGGAACCTGGATTAGTTGAGGATCCGCTTGAATAATTTTCCTGTGCATCATTAATAAAGTTTGATATATCCCAATCCTCTTTAGATCCATTCAAAATTCCTATTGAGGAGGCAATCGCTTCTGCTGTATTTCTATTGTCTCCTGTAATCATAAATACACGTATTCCTGCCTTTTGACATCTTTGAATTGCACATTTAACACCGGGTCTTGGGGGATCATAGATACCAACGACACCCAAGAAACATAAATTTGTTTCAATATGAACAAAATTAGAGGGATCACTCAATAGGTTTGCACCCCTTGTTTTTGGCTGCCCGGAATATGAAGATAAATCACCAAGATCATCTATCTTAACGGCGCATGCCAATGTTCTTAAAACATTGTTTGCCATATCTACAACTTGGTCCAATATTAAAGATTTCAATGAATCTGTCAAAGGTTCGATTGTACCATCAGGCATCATAAATGTCGTACAGCGATCAAGAATACCCTCAGGTGCTCCTTTGACATACAATACGTTAGAATTTTCAAATGATTCAGTCTCTCCAGAGTTCTTGTGAATTACAAGTTGAATGTTTACATTGTTTGTATCCCTACATAAGACACTCATTGATTTTCTGTCTCTATTAAACTCCAAGGTCGTTATGAGCTTCACGCCTGAACACCAGTAGTCGTTAAAGACACTTGAAGTCTTACTATTTCTGGAACTCTCGTTATTTAGGTATTTTGAGTTTAACTTATTATCTGGACACCCAAGCTTTTCCACTAAAACCCTCAATGCCCCCTCTGTGGGTTCTCCCTGCACTTTAAATTTGTTTGAATCCGATAAATTTAATTGAGAGGTATTACAAAGTGACAAACACTTAGCCATCCACTGAAGACTTACATCCTCTGCTTTGATGTTCTCAAAAACATGGAGATTGTTCTTATCAATCCTGGAGACCCTACCGACCGGTGAATAGGAATGACCTTCAACAGAATATTTATCTATAGAAATGAAGTTTCTTGGAGTAAAGAACTGAACGCAGCACATTTCGGACGTTGTCAAAGTACCTGTCTTATCGCTGCAAATAACTGTAGTACAACCTAGTGTTTCAACAGATGGAAGACGACGAACTATTGCGTTTCTTTGTGCCATTTTACGAGTTCCGAGAGCAAGACATGTTGTTATTACTGCAGGAAGTCCTTCTGGAATTGCAGCCACTGCAAGCGCTACAGCTATTTTTAAGTAGTAAATTGCACCATTAATGGTTGAACCATGAGCCGGGTCCTGGAAATTACGGAAATTAATGACCCAAACAACCAAGCAAATAACTGCAATAACTTTACTTAATACCTTTCCGAATTCGTCAATTTTCTTCCCAAGTGGCGTATCTTCTGTATTTTCAGAGGCCCTCTGTACAGCAGATTGGATCGCACCTATTTCCGTTTTCATTCCTGTTGAAACCACACAAGCAAAACAAGAACCATGAACGACAGTCGTTGAAGAGTATAGCATATTTGTTTTAGCCTGTATCTCAACATTTCTTTTAGAGACATCCAATGGACCTGAATCTTTCAGAACTCCCGAAGATTCTCCCGTAAGCTGGCTTTGCTCAACCCTAAGTGATGAAGATAACAATTTAATGACGCGAAGATCTGCAGGCACTCTGTCTCCAACTCTGACTCTTACAATATCTCCAGGGACAAGATCTTCAGCTGGTATTTCACTCCAAATTCCACATCTCAATACCTCAGCGAGTTTCGGTTGAAGTTTCTTCAAAGCCTCCAAAGCGCTTTCTGCATTTGATTCCTGCCAAACTCCGACAAATGCATTTAAAATTAAAATGAACAAAATTACAATTGGCTCAATAAAGGCCGATATCCCTTCTTCGTATGCATCCTCACCTATCAAAGCAAAAAAGAACGATAAAATAGCAGCACCCAACAATATTTTAACAAGTAAATCATCAAACTGAGCTATAATCAGGGACAAAAACGAGGTCTTTTCCGGCTCTTCTAGGGAATTTTTCCCAAATATTTCTGTATACTGCTCAACCTGTCCATTAGAAAGACCCACATCATAATCAACATTAAAGTGACGAAGTATCTCATCACATGTTCTAATATGTGGGTCTTCCAGTAACTCAACCATTCCTATAGAGTCTAGTCAAAAATACAAACCAATAATCGTTGGGTCTAGCGATATCTCACTCTAGTTGGTCTAGAGTTCCGTTTTTAAAGTATTCAATTTTTGTAGAAGATAAACCTGAAGATTTGGCCACTCGTCTAAAAGAATAAAATTGGCGCACAATGAGTTTAAATTTAGTATCTCAAGTAAAGGGTTCATGTTTATTTTAATTTTTGAGGGTCTCGAGGCATGAATAAATTATTCAGGAAATGAACTAGAGTTATATGTGAATAATATGTTATTCGCTGCAGAACAATAATATGAAGCATGCACATTCGCTTTGTAGCAATAACTACTAAAGGATAAAAGGAGAAAGGTGAAAAGTGAAGTGGTACTAATAGTATATGTGGACACACGTATTGCGAACGGTTTGATGTATAAATATTGCATTGGTTAAATCAATAAAGTGATGCTCTTGTTTTATTTCACTTAATAAAGCAATACTTTTAAACCAGATTGCAGCGGGAAATTTCTGCCGGGTCGTTTACTCAACCACCAAAAATAGTACTTAATTAAATGTTCCATTATTTTAGTGTTTATTGAAGAATACTACTTGCTTCAGGGGAGATGAAGCCAAAGTTGGATTCCTGGACTCCACTCAGTTGCCAAGAGGTCTATGAAGCCATAACTAGCTCTGAATGCTTTGAAAACAACGAACACGAAAAGTTGGAGGATTCAACCTTTAAGAAGAGCCTTATATGGTACTTTAAGGCATTTGAACTCATTAGTGAGATCCCATTTGAGAATACTATTCCGTTGGTCAAGACACTATGTACAAAGTACAACCTCTCTTCACAAGAAGTTATGCAAATATTAGATTTAAAACCAAGGAAACCCGTTGATCTACATTGCATTATACCTAATTATGAAAAAAGATTTTCAGAGAAAGCAACTGAGGATATTTTGGAGTTGTTAAATAGAGAATTCTTCCGAGAGTTGAAGTGAGGGTGAGGGTGGCTTCGAAACGCACTACGAGAAAATCAATATGCAAAATTGGTCATTGTTTATAGAGTCAATGTACTCGTATTTTAATAATAATATAGTCTTTTATTATTAGTTTGTGTTTCCCAATAAAGATTGTTTATTTTATTTTGTGATTCTCTTCTTTTCTTCATGTATGTTAAACTTGTGCTAAAAGTATTTATGGGATTTAGCCGCCTATAATGTCTTGTGGGTGGGATTTCCTGAGAGTTATTAGTGTTTCGGCCGTGAAGTACTTTTTCTTTTTGTCTAGTTTTTATACTATAGATTTAACTATACACTTAACATGAAGGTTCCAGATATTTTGCAAGACAAGTCAAATCCCCTCGGATACATTTTTCAGAGTGTTCAGGAATTTACACTAGACAGCATTCGTCTTGTAAGACGCTGTACAAAACCAGATGCTAGAGGTAAGTTTTGAGGGAGACAAAACCCGTCCCTAATTTTACTGTTCTATAACGATTATTACTTTTAAATACAGAGTTTAGGAGTGTTGCTTACGCATGTACTGTTGGTTTCTTCCTCATGGGGTTCATTGGTTACACAGTAAAGTTGGTATTTATTCCCATCAATAACATTATAATGGGTGGGCAGAACATCTAAGTGAATTCATAAATTCTAGTATTTAGGATAGATAGGGATAAATAGGTAATTCTACCTCTGCTTGTCGCGTCTTTCTCCCTCTTTTACTACCTTTCTCGGACAAAACAAAAAGTATAACAAAATTACTAAATATGTCTAGTATCTATGTACGGGCTAGTTTCGGGGGGTCTCTTAGATACATGCAAAATGTTTCTGAGCATGGAAGATCGCTGATCATCCTTATCCTGCTAGATCCTACGGTGTGAAACGAGTGTTTAGAGGAGTCAAAACAGCTCAATAAATGTGGTGAATTCGGGTCATTGATGTCATGGGTATGTATAGGTTTAAGGGACTTAAGGATAATTGAGAACGACTGAAAAAGAATGACCAAGGCTCCAGCGAATCGAGCTATAATTCCTTTATTATCAAGGAATAATGGTTCAACATTAACATTTAAACCTAAAGTAGGAAAGCGAGGAGTCATTTCACAATATGATTATCTAAAATACTTCAAGTAATTACGTACCTTTAAGAAGATAAACATGGATATTCATAAAAAGGGAAGTCCCCAGTACCAAAATGATTACATTCTTAGCCGTGATCTTTCCCATTTTTTGGAAGGCAGTTATTTTTTTTCAAGCCTAGTGTTTATTTTTGCATCTTCCGCGAGACGCGTAAATACTTGAAATATAGCAAGGTACCGGGGAAAATAAGGTATAAAAAAATAGTATATTGTGGGTAGAAAATTAAATTTTTAAATAGAATTGAATTAATTGTATTCTTGGAAAACTAACAAAAGTTAGTAAGCCGGAATATAGCTCTAATTAGTCCAGTTCTGGAAATCTGTTTATCAGGAAAAATTAGTCTATTAAAGTAAGATGTCGTCTGTCTCCGTATTAAACCCAAAGGCAGATGTTCTAAGGAAATCAGCAGCATTTGCTGCAAATTGCCATGCAGCTAAAGGACTTCAGAGGGTAATTAAGACAAATCTAGGACCAAAAGGGACACTCAAGATGTTAGTAGGTGGAGGTGGTCAGATAAAAGTCACGAAGGATGGTTGCGTTCTCCTAAATGAGATGCAAATACAGCACCCAACAGCTTCAATGATTGCTAGAGCAGCAACTGCACAAGATGACATATCTGGAGATGGTACTACTTCAATTGTTATTATTATTGGTGAGATACTTCGTCAAGCAGAAAGGTTTGTAACGGAGTCAGTTCACCCTCAACTACTATGTGAAGGCATTGACATTGGTAGAACTGCTTTGATGAAATTACTAGACGAAATGAAGGTTCCTGTAGATAAAGATGATTATGACACACTTAGATGTATTGCAAAAACCTCTCTAAGAACAAAACTTGCTCAACCGTTGTCTGACAATTTGGCAGAAATATTAACTGATTCAGTAAAAATAATTAAAAAAGACGATCCAACATTACCCATTGATTTACATATGATAGAAGTCCTTCCGATGAAGCATGGATTGACTTCAGAAACCAGATTGGTGAGAGGTATGGTTATGGATCACGGTGCTAGACACCCGGACATGCCAAAAAGACTTAAAAATTGTTTTATTTTAACTTTAAATGTTTCCCTTGAATATGAAAATAGCGAAGTTACTTCGTCCTTTAAGTATTCAACAGCCGAACAAAGAGAACGTCTTGCTGAAGCAGAGAGATTATTCACAGATGAGAAGGTTAAAGCAATCATTGATTTAAAACGACAGGTATGCGAACAAAACCCTGAAAGTAACTTTGTTGTACTGAATCAAAAGGGTATAGACCCACCTTCACTTAGTATGTTAGCTCAAGAAGGGATACTAGCACTAAGACGTGTTAAACGTAGAAATATGGAAAGATTAACTTTAGCTTGTGGTGGTAATGCTGTGAATTCCGTAGAAGGTTTGACTATCGAGGACCTCGGATGGGCCAACCATGTTTATGAGAAGACAATTGGCGAAGAGAAATTCACGTTTGTTGAAGAACCAAGGGACTGTAAAAGTTGCTGCATCCTGGTAACCGGGCCAAATGACCACAGTATCGCTCAGGTCAAAGATGCAATCAGAGACGGACTGAGAGCAATAAAAAATGTAATAGATGACGGGTACGTTGTTCCCGGAGCTGGTGCTTTTGAACTAAGGGCCTTTAATGAACTCAAGGAGGCAAGGAAAACCGCTAAGGGCAAAGCTAAGTTTGGCATTGACATTCTAGCGGAGGCTATGCTCGCAATTCCAAAGACCCTGGCAGAAAATGCAGGACTTGACCAGCAAGAAACTGTTTTGAACATTTTGGACAAAATTGAAGGTTCTAAACACCCGTTGGGATTGGACGTCACGACTGGAGAGGAGTTTTACCCACTTTCAGAGGGAGTATTGGACAACTACTGCGTAAAAAGACAGATATTGAGCATTGCTCCTACTCTTGCTCAGCAACTATTACTTGTTGATGAGGTGATAAAGGCTGGTAAACAAATGTAAAATAATTTGTACTGATTCTAATATCTACATTAAGAAATAAATAATATATCATTTTCCTTCTATTGTTTTGTGTTCTGAAATATATCTACATATCTAGACCTTATGTTGTTTCCCAGAGCTCCATATACGCTGGTCGAACCACCTAAAGATAAACCTGGTCTTGATGAATTTAGTGACTGTGGAGGTGGTGGAAGTGGAGGCGAGGAAGTCGCGATGCTTAAGCAATCTGTACGGTTATTTATGGAATCTTGAACAAAGGTACCACCTGAATATCCGGTATTATCAGAAGTATAACTTTGGATCCCTTTTTCCGGCTGTCCATTATTCATTATTCTCTGACCATCGGGACCCCTCTGACACCACTGATTAATTTCTTTATCAAAGTAAAATGTGTTTTCAACCCCTGGCCAGCGCTCTTCTTCCGGAGTAATAGCCTTTTTAATGTTATCTGAAATCCAACCAACTAACCAGGAGGAATTCTTGCTATTTTTTTGTTGATTGTCTTGAAACTCATTCTGCTTTTTCACTTGTTCCTTTACTGAATTAGGCTTGAATTTGACGTTGAAATCGCGAAGTCTAAACTTGAGAAATTCAAATTCAAGTTTATACTTGTTAAATAAATCACTTTTTTCGTTTGACAGTAGTGAGGACATTTGCTCAACATAGTAATTGGCTCTATCGAAATTTCCGATTTCAGCCAAATATAGTGAGATCCAATATCTGTATAAAATGGAATGTTCATTTAACAAACATTTCGGATCCCATCTGTTTGATTTAATAAGAAATAATGACATTATCTCAATATTGCCGATATAATTATTTAGATTGTTGATGTTAATGCCATACTTTAACTCCTTATATTCTCCAAGTATTAAGTTACAAAATTGAAAAGCAACAATCTTCTCACTCAATGTTAACCTGGACTTCTTCTCTCTAATATCTACCAAAAGTTTATCTGATATCCTCAATAACAAGTTCCTTGATCCCAAGTGTGTTGTCCCAAGGCTTGTTATAACAGAATATATATAATGTGGCCATAAATCCAGGACTTTTTCACCAACTTCAAAATCATCAACCTTTTGGGAAATACAGAGACAAAGAAGATCAATTATCCTTTCAAAACAGTTACAAGTTACTCCAGAATATTCTTCACTTTCTTGGCTTTTACTTTTAACATAATCAAAGTAACACAAACTCAATTCCCTTTCTCCGCAAAGTCCACTTAAAGCAAATCTGTCACTCCAAGACAAATAAAGATTTGAGGAGTTATTTTGATCGACTTTGCTCATTCTATATATTTCGAGCGTTTTCGACACTCCAAATGTTCCACAATAAAGACCCAATAACGACCTTTTTGAAATGTATTCTATTGGTTTCCCATTGGCCTCACAACTACACATCCAAACTCCGTAATCCATTATTGACCTTATTTTGCTAAACACTAAATCATAATCTGTAGGTGTATTGACTAAACATCCTTTAGATAAACTACAAGAAAAAAGCTCGAGGAGACAATTATTTCTAAAAAATTCTAAATAATATTTTTTTGAATTCGTATTCTCTCTATTTCTCTTTTCACAATCAATGTATCTGTTTATATATCCTATCTCTTCTTGGGAGAATTGGCCATTAGTTACTCTTTTATTGGTATCCAGATTCATAAAATCGAGGTCAAATTTATTTCTGTCCCAAATAATCAAATTTCTAAGAGAATATATTTTCGTTGAAAAACTTGAAACTACAAAAGAACCACCAAAACTAAAAGAAAATGAGCTTCCTCTCCTAGGGGGTTCATATTGTATTAGATCTCTATTGAAGTCCGCTTCTCTTAAATTTTGACAAAAAAAATGGTTGTTGTAGCTGCCATTTTGTAACAGATCTCGGTTTTTATCCATTTATTCCATATATTAAACTTAAGTGTAAAAAACTATATTTGATAAATAAGAGTTTTGTCTTGTGATTATGATGATGACAAGGTGTGAGGTACCTAGTATGCCTACGACCGCCAAGTACATGTTAATATATAAATATTTATGTTAGATTATATTATTGAGCAAAATATTGAATTATTTTTATTATTCTCGTAAGAAACATACATTTAAAAAGAAACGACAGTTTTTTTCGTTTATTCCTCACTCTTTTACTCAAATTAAAGGAGGCTCCCACGTAATTTGCTATTAATTGCAATCATCAGTTATTCTCATATGTAGAAATATCATTCCAATTACTTACTCTTCCATCAGAAAGCTAGTCAAAAATTTTAATCGATCCCGTCTACTCATAGCTTATTCTACTTACTAGAAAGTGTTCTTTTCACGTTCCGTTTCAATACAAACTAACAGATATTCTTAGATAACTTTTGTGATTTTAAATGAGTTTTTGTTGCAGCATTAACTCTATTTAACAAATAAGCCTATGACTTTACATTCTCGTTTTTTTGGTCATCAAATTTGAATTGAATACAGAAATAACGCATGTAAATAACACCTGTTAAAGACAAGTAAATACACAAAAAAAAAGTTGAACAAAAAATAATCTAGTGTGATATATATAGAATCCAGTATTTACTACTGTTCATCAAAGGTCAATGTGACTATTTCACGAGGAGACCAAATACGGGCACCACTGCTTTGTTTCCATGCAGCAGAATGTTTATATTCAGTCAAATTTTTATTTGAATTAGATTCAGAAGTGAGCCTAAATTTAACAGAATGTATCCCTGTCCTGCCCTCCTTTTGAGCAAGAATCTCCCAATGTACATTCCAAGGTCTAAGAACAGTTGACTGATTAAATTTGTCAGAAAGAGATTCACCTTCGAACATGTCCTCTTGAACATGCTGCCATTGTCCATCACATGCCCATAACCAAAGTGTGTGGACAATCTTAACATTTGGATTGTTTTTTGCTTGGTGAAACTTAGCAGTGTTTGTTTTTTGAACAA
Organism: Cryptosporidium bovis; assembly: GCF_009768925.1. Taxonomy (NCBI): domain Eukaryota; phylum Apicomplexa; class Conoidasida; order Eucoccidiorida; family Cryptosporidiidae; genus Cryptosporidium; species Cryptosporidium bovis. Next base: position 151,826 of record NW_027125029.1, read on the forward strand.
TAAGGTGCGTAGAAAATTGATCTAAATTTTCTTCAATTTTGGCTCCTAGTCTTGTCGCTGCTAGTTCTGCATCAATCTGAGAATCTCCCCAATTATAAGGGAGTCCTTTCACAATGGGTTTTTCATCTGCCTTTAAAAAGCCAGTGAAACACAATATACAGTTTTCAAGAATTTCACTTCTCATTTTAGTTAAAATCTCGCCCACTGTAGCTGTCTCGGGATTCCGAAAAAATCTAGTGTGTAGCTCCTTGAACACACGAATGAGATAATCCAAATGTCGATCATAATCCGCAATGCTATTTCCACCACTTGCATTTGAAAGTGATGACAAAGCAGCAGATAAAATGTCACCAGGAGCACTCACATTTGTAGATACGGAAGAGGCAGTTGAAGATAATGGAGGGTAATGTGATTTTAAAGCCTCCCTCCTCTGCTCAAAGTACTCATATGTTTGAGCCTTTACAACCTGACTTTCAAGTGAAGCATCCCAAACATCTGATCGATCATCCAACAAAACTATTGCACGTGTGTCAACATCTGTGCAAATCTTACGGAAGTCCTTTTGGGTGTCGCGACCATCAATAGTTTCGCGAGCAACTATTCTATCACCAAATTTATCTCTGCTCGGATCTAATACAGCCCTTATAACATCTGCATACTCCCTGGTTGCGTTTGTACAAATTCCCATAATATAATAGGGAGAAATGGTGTTCAGAAACTCCCTCACTCCAGGTCTAAGCTTTAAATAGTATGAAGTATTTAAATCCTGTGGTAAAACAAATTTGTACATTTCAGGATCTCCTGAAGGGGTTATAAAGTCCTCCAGATTAATGTCGCAACCTATTTTAGTTGAGTTATATGCATGAAGTAATGTGTTGTCCAAGTCAAGTATCGCAACTAACTTATTTTGTGCAAGATAGTCCTTCGGAACAGTGCTTGTTAAATGAACGTCATCTGGAAGTACAGAGTTTGAGCTCTTTTGTCTTCTCGAATTTATACACACTGGAAAACCACTGTTAGGTTTATATTCTGCATCAGAAAACCTGCTACCTGAAGTATATTGAAAAGATGTATTATTAACGTTTGCAATATCCCCTATTGGTTCTGAAAAGGGATCATAATCGTCCTCGAAAGAAAGGTTGTCATCATTAGCATGATCAACAAATGACCCCGGACCCAAGGGTGTCGAACTTTTTTGAACTCCATCTTCAAAACCAGGTGGTCTCTCTGCAAATCTGTTTCTAACTTGTTTGCCCTCTTTTTTCAATAGTCCCGAGCCAGCAATTGATTCACTTGCTCTTAGAAGTTCTTGACGTAGCTTTTCTGGACTAAACTCCCCATTCTCATTCAGTAAAGTTGAGGAGTACATACTACAATCCACGATTGGTTGCGGAATCATATTTGAATTACACTTCATCTTGGAATCCATTTAAAAGAAATGAACATTAACGTTCCAATAAATAGACTAATACACCTATACACTCACTTGTATGAGACTTTAACGGTATTCTCAATAAATATTTTCCTATTATTGTTAATGCATCCTATCATATTTATTATCTCTACTCGGATTCCTTCAAAATAAAGCACTCCAAACGACTTATAGACAATCAAAGGTAATTCTAAATTTAAGGCGGGAATTCCAGAATTAGGTATAATAACGTGCATAAAAGATTAAATAAAAAAATGACAAAAAAATACTAAAATTAGTTATTATTAGATACTATGAGAGCAGACAAAGAGGTGTATCCAAAATAGACTCTATTTCTTGCGAAACAGTATCACCTTCACCTCCGCTCATTGTGTGGCCTACGTTTTGAACGTCAATAAAGCAAGTAATTGGAAGGGGGCCCCAAATATACCCATAATTGAATGGGATATCCGGTTGGATGGAAACACATAATAGTGAGTCGTTTTTAACCATTTCTATTTCAGCGGAGACAAACCACAAGAGCAGTCTCCCTTTTATTCCCTTGCTATTTTCCCCTTGAAACGGGCGTGGAATACACCAGATCCATGTTGAAAGTGGGTTGTCTATAGCGTCATAGTCACCCTTTACTGGGTGAATATCAAAAGAAACCCTATTGAGTATTTTTTCACGCTTTACTTCCTCCAAAACCCCGTCTGAAATTCTTCTAACTTTAATAGAATCTCCTCCATCGACAATCTTTTTGACAACAACTCCATCAAGAAGAAAGTTCTCTGAATTTTGCGATTCGTAAACTACTATAGAACCTGGAACTGAGTCTTTTTCTGTGAAATCTAAAGGGAGCAATCTCCACCAGCCTTCTTTTAATTCGAAAGTCGGAATCGAAGGTGGGAGAAAATTGTTCAACATTGTTACTTTTTTAATAGGTTCGCCATTTTCAAAATTGAAATCCGAAACAATGGTAACCTCACCAGTTTCCGAGGATAGCGAGTCAATTTTCCCTGTGACCCAGTGTAAAAATTTGTCTTCATCACTCAACCTAAATGTGAATTGAACCCGTAGGCCTTTTTTTATATCTATTTTTGGTAAAGAAGAAACAAGTGACCAATTAACACTGGAGTATTCTTCTACAAATACATTCTGATAAATCTGGCTCTGTAAACAGCAATCCGATGAGTTATTGTGAGGGAATAGGTGTGTAGGTACCAAATTCGCGTGGCCTTTCTTTCTAACTTGTGACCTATCAATATCGCGACAGATTAAAGTTGGTATGTTTTCTACAGGCATATCCTCTTTAATCACATCAGCAGACCCCCTCGTAGATCCTGTATTGTTCTTAATGTTGTGCATTCTACCAAAACTCTCAATCTTTATCTTTTTAGATCTTAAATACGGTAAAAGCCAATCACTCAACGTATTCTGCAATCCTGATCTCAAATCATCCATATATTGTCTAAAGTACCTTTTTTGAACTTCACTTCTCTCTATTTGATCAGGTGGAGGATTCTCCAATTTATATGCATCCACATTTGATATAAATTCTGATAATATATCTGGTCTAGTTGACGGCAGTAGTTTCCACTCCATAGAAGCTATCGCAGTCATTATATGTCCAGGTAGTTTTGGAGACAGCTTTGAAAGCTCTTGTCTCCTTGAAAACAACCACCAAATGTAATACGACCAATCAGAAATAGGCGAGTACTTCTCTGAAGAGATACTATGGTCAAAATCCTTAGATATGCAAGAAACAAGAATGCTATCGGTTCTCAGTCTATCTGTATCTCTTGAGCCTCCTACCACATCCAATATTCTTCTTTCTGTCCAAAGCTTTTTCCACAAAAAAGGTGCTGACTCATACTTACTTGATATTTTTCCCAACAAATGAGTCGGAACTGACCTATTTAAATCATTGAGTTTGTTTTCCCTTCCCCTACACAATTCGTGGAATAGTGGGTTACTCAAATAAGGTACGCTTCTGTATGGTTTATTATTTTGCACAGATTGAGTATTTACCCCTGAATGAGACTTGTTACAGTCCTCTCCATTTTCTATAAAAAACAAGATATTGTTAAGTATATCCCTATCTTTGTAAACTGAGTTATCTATACATTCGTGTTCGTACATAGAACAGACTTTACTTCAATTTCTATTCTTATCTACCTATATAAAACAAATAATTTCATTAACTCTTCAAAACTTGTCTGAACAAAGTACACTACTCCGCGGCAACAAAAATAACTTGAAAAAAATGGGATGAAATGTCTCAGAGCATTAAGTAAAAATAAAAACAAAAAAATATCATTGTGGAAAAGGGAAGAATTTTCTCCTGTATTTCAGAGACTACAATATATCGTTTGAATTCAAATAGACTCCAATAGTTTGTATTTGGCGAAATTATTCGATATTTCTACACAGCAAGATTACTACTAGTTTGCATATAACGGTATACGAAAACTCTCTCTCCCATTATTTGTCTTGCTAAATCCTATAACACAACATATACACACACATAGTTATTCGTTGATTTTTTCTTCCACTTAAAATTCACCTTCATTTCTCCGGACCCCTGCAATAAATCTCGGTAACGGTTTATAATTATAACAAAGTGGGGGTATTGTGAGGGGCCAATGCAAAATGATTGTAATGCGTATCTTTAAGAAGTACAAAATTGTTTTTTAGGGTGTTGAAGCTAACTATATATCTCAATATCATTAATTAGGTTTTTGCTCAGTAAGATTTCCGCCGTTACAGTATCTAAGAATGGCATATAAATTGACATTGATTCGTCACGGTGAAAGCGAGTGGAACAAGGAGAATAGATTTACTGGTTGGACAGATGTAAATTTAAGTGAACAGGGAATAAATGAGGCAATTGAAGCAGGAAGAATGCTTCGTGATAGGGGATTCAAATTTGACGTTGTTTACACTTCAGTATTAAAAAGAGCTGTTCTCACAACATGGACCGTTCTTAAGGAATTGGACAATGTCAATTGTCCGATTGTGAATAATTGGAGATTAAACGAGCGTCACTATGGTGCTCTTCAAGGATTAAATAAATCCGAAACGGCTGCCAAATTCGGTGAAGACCAGGTAAAGATATGGAGAAGAAGCTTCGATGTCCCTCCTCCGGTACTGGAGAAGTCAGATAAAAGATATCCCGGAAATGAGGCAATATATAATGGAATTTGTCCAACATCTCTTCCATTGACTGAATGCCTAAAGGACACTGTTGAAAGAGTCAAGTCGTATTTTGAGGATGTCATTGCTCCATCAATCATTTCGGGGAAGTCTGTTTTGGTTTCCGCTCACGGAAATTCATTAAGAGCACTTCTTTACCTCCTGGAGAAGATGACTCCGGAGCAAATCTTGGAGGTCAATATCCCAACAGCATGCCCTCTCATACTGGAGCTGGATAGCGACTTTAATGTTACCAAAAAGTACTATTTGATAAGTGAGGAAGAGCTAAAGTCGAAAATGGAGGCGGTTGCAAACCAAGGAAAAGCAAAGTAGACTAAGAGATAAGAGTCAAATATCGAGAAAAACTTTCTAACTATCCGTATTTCACTTTGAACTTGCATCTTTCCTTTTTTCTTCTGATTAAAAGACACTAATAAAAAAGACTGTGAATGCAAAAATCTATATTTAGTTGAAACATTTTTTTATTACCATTACAAGAAATCCGAACCGTATCTTGTTAATGTCATTTTGTTAAATGATAGTACTTACGCTTCAGCTTTGTTTTTTTTCTAGAGTAATGCATATTAAGCAAGGCAATATTTGGGGTAGCAATACCACCAAAATAGTGTTTGCCATTTGTTTTGTGTCAGTTCTCAATGTATTTTGGGACTAAACGAATATCAAGGTCTTCCGAATGGTAATTGGGAAGATACCGTAGGGATAATAAAGTTCAACAAAGTTGTAAATATCACCACTTAGTATTCATTAGCAATGCACTATTCATCAACAGTAGATATAATTCCATCTTCGTTTAAACATTCGTATTCTATTTATTCTTCCTCTTCTGATTCATCTTCTGTCGGAACAGACGAATCTACTTCACTGGCTTCCTGAGTAGTTGCTTTACTCTCTGTTTTTACTTCAGACTGCGACTTGGAAATTAAAATTTTATCTGAAGCACTCATATATTTCATTGGTTTGGAATACAACCTGAAAATAGAGGGAATCCTCTTAATATCCATTACTTTCTTTTCATGTGAAACGAAGCCTCTGAACGTAACTAAGGCCTGCCCATCCTTGAATATCGGGAAAACTGACCCAAGTCTTTGAGATAAGAGTCTAGAAATCTCTTCATCCGAGTCGGAAGTAAGAGGAAGCTCGGCAAAAACAGAGCAGATTGTGTTTGTGTTCATTGGAACCATTGAACCCTTAACCAGTTTATTTTGAACTTGTTCTGAGTAGTAAGCAAATAATTGTGCACGATTAACAATTATCGCAGATAAACCATCACAGTTTCTTGCCAAATCTGTTGCAACACAATTTCCTTCTGGTGTAATTGTCTTGCACCAAGCAGGATGAGCCTTTGTTTTAGATTCAATAATGAAGTCTTCAGCAAGTAGATATGGCCTAAATACAGCGTGATCTTTATTCAAGTAGAAGAGTGATCTTACTGTCTTATAATCATAAATTTTCGTTTTAGATAATTCAGATTGAGAAAGAGCCTTGTAACCAGATTTTTCACAAATACCCATTAAATCATCATCAGTTACATCCTCCCATTCAGAAACATGCAAACCAAATACTGCTTTGATTGACTGAATACATTGTTGAGCAGACGAGTTCTCATACGGATTGAGTTCCTGCAATGTGTATGAGACCTCTGAGCAAACATCACGATAGATTTTTTCATCAATTCCTCTTGAAAGCGGTGAAGAAGCTATTGCATCTTGTAAAGCATCAGATTTATGAACAGCTGCTCCGAATATACGAGATGTGTAAGGAGCAACTTTTGGGAATGTTCTCAAATTATAGTGGGAAGCAATTTCACCTGGGTTCATGAGAGCCAAGTTCAAAGGTCTTAAATCAATAGATGGCAATACTGGTGTATTAAATATTCCAACACAAATTTCACGTTTAATAAACTCATCCAATCCTGGCTCATTCTTCAAAATAGCTGTTGCTCTAACAACAGAATTACATTGGAGATCGTTTCTCATTTCATCATACATTACAACTAAAATCCTTAACGCTAAACAAAAGTCTTCAACGAATGCAAATGTACCTCTTTCTCTCGTCTTTAATGCTGCTTGCACTGCCATATCATAGAGTTTGCCTGAACCCATTGTCGGTAATAATCCAAATTTATATGGTTCTCTACCATATTGCTGAAGAGCCAAACACTCATTTGTATCTCTAAATAACCCACTTGGCTTTGCTGGTAATACTCTTCCTAATTCAGTAGGGCCATGTCTTTCCGCACGTGGAAGAGTAATTGGTCCAGCATCACCTGCTGAACGCCCCCAGAATGGAGCATCAACTGGGGAATGTCTCCTGAAACGGCTTACTCTTTCAACAGGGCCTTTACCCGGGAAAACAGCTTGAGCTGTGAAACTTGGAATCCCGGAAACCCTTTCTGGTAATTTGTATCCTGGAATCATTGATACTTTATATGGGCCAATAAGATGCCAGTAGTTATTAGAAATATCACGAATAATAATTCTTTGAGGTCTGTAGTGTTGTAGTGTTCTCACACTTTCTGCTAGTAAAGGTGGAAGCATTCTGGCTCCTTGCCAACCCATTGCTTCAACAACTAAATCACCACCCGAAAATCTAATTGCTGCAAGTGGCCAGAGCCCTGATGACTTTTCGACGAGCAATTTGCCCTCAATAGAAGCCCCAACTTGGGTTGGAACTGAAACCCCTGAAGTTGGTATCATTGTAATTGGTGGAGTAATGAAAACTCTGTAACCACGCGAGGCCAAATCCATTGCCCTTCCTTGCACTTCCATTACATTTCTTGATTTTGAATTTATCCACATTTGATGACCACCTGTTTTAACTTTTCTAAAACGCTCATGGACTGGATTCATGTCAGCTGGAGCCTGAAGATCAGCCGAAAGCTTTGATGGATCCCAAACCACTAAGAATGGATTCTTTGGATTGCTTTCATCTAAATATTGTCTTATTTTTGGAAAACTTCCAGGCATATATAATCCTGGCTTGATCATTCCTCCAGGTCCTACTCCAGATACAACTGAATCATGAGTAAGCCTATCAAAACCCATTCCTGCTCCTGGAGCACCTGGTACACCACTTATCGGACCAGAAACAGATAAAACACCTGGTGGTCCAATCGGCCCCATTTGGCCTATAGGTCCAGAAACAGATAAAACACCTGGTGGTCCCATTGGACCCATTGGACCAAACCTTGAGCCCCCATCGCCAGCATAACCTGGAATTCCTTGCATTCCTGGAACCCCTGGCATAAATGCTCCGGACATTCCCGGCATAAATGCCCCAGACATTCCTGGAATTCCTGCAGAAAGTCTAACTTTCTCCATCTCGCCAAAGGTTGATGGATATGGTCCGAGCATTGTTTGAGAATCAAATTGAGTTACTCTTGCCATAAGAGCAGCAACATGCTCCTTTGGTAATGGTTTGCCATCTGCATCGTGGGTTGGAACAGACAACTTTCCACCTGGATAGTTTAACATATATTTTTCTGGATGATAATTCGGGTTAATTCTCAAAGCATGAATTTCTTCAAGTGTTCCAGATCTTGCTGAAAAACCTCTCTTTTTTAAATACTCCAATCTTAATTTTCCTTTTACTCTACTTGAAACTTCACCATCAGTTTGAACAACAACTTGATGCATTCTATCATCCCAAGCCTCCTCTACTCCAGTCAAACTTAAGTCTGACGGGGCGAATAGAAAATTCCCAAAAGAAGCTCTATCTAATCTTGGCAATGCTGGACGAGGACCCTGATCTTCGAATCTCTTCCTTTGCTCCTCTGCAAGTTTAATTTGGGCAGCAACACTTGGTTTCCTTAAATAATCATCCCTAACTGCTGTACCATGAAAACCATGTGGATACTTTCCACCTAAAGCACTAGTCCTAACAACATTTCTTACAATATTCCCAGTTCTTGAAAGGTAACCTGTTCCAAGACATCCTCCAATAAAAGCCAGTTCAAAAATTATAAATAATAACTTCACCATCTCTGCAACTGTATATATACATGCATAGACATATATATGTTATATATATACACTCTCACCCTAACTTCAAACAGTCTATTTGCTACCAATATGTTTGTTTGCCTATGGTATGGATTGTGCCAGAAAATTTAGTAATTGCTTGCCTTGGAAAATACAAGGGACTATTATTAGCACACTTTCTTACTCCTCTCCTATTACTTTCCCTGATCACAGAAAATTGCTATGGGTTCTCCTCATTAGATCCAGTAATAACATTAATAGATGGCGCCAACATGGAGACTTGCATCTATAAATTTTTTAAGTACCCTCAGAAAAAAACCCTGCTATTCATTAGATAAATTAGTCGCGAACAATTTATTTTTTTGTTTCTTTAAAACAATATTTTCGCTTATTGTGCTAATGTTTCTTTCGCTATCTCGTTTTCTCATTTGACGTTGGTGTATTCTTCACTAATTGAAAATGTGTGCAATGTAAAATAGTTGACTCGTTGAATTCATTTAAAAATTAGGAACAACTTTAATTCTTAGTTTAATCTTATTCTACATTTTTTTTTCTCTGTTTTTATTTTGCCTTCTAGGTATTGTTTCTGGCTATTTGCTTTTCCCGCTAGATTTGTCGCCAGTTACCATTAATGCGACATACAAGTTAGAATAATGGGTAAAAATGGAGCTAGAGAAAAATATATTCTAATTTAGTCAACGAAGATTATTGGCTCACTGTTACAAATCTCATTGTCTTTTGTACTTGAATCTTTGGTATTTTGGTGTGAATTAGGGTTAAATAATAGAAAATGTTCAAATATGAAAAACGTATTTTATGCACAGGATAAACCTGTACTCGCAAATAATGAAAAAATGTACATCGAAATCATAGAGTTAAACAATGAAACGTCTAGTGATTCGGATGGTGACAACAGAAATGAATTTGTCTCCTTAAATAAAAAAATACACATAATAAATTTACTAACTAATGCAAAGGTGTTTGATTGCGTTTTACTTTACGGGTTCATTCAGGGGTATATGGAGCAGCTGTTTCCTGCAAATTACTCTTTATTTGTAAACTCCTTGGCTATGGACCCTGTTTTAATTGGAACGGCTGCTTTTCTTCAAAAAGTGGTTTTTACTATTGCATCGCCTTTTTGGGGACTTGTTATTGATAACTCAGAACAAGTATTAATAATGAAGTTTTCAATAATTTCTTTGACTATTTCAACACTTCTTATTTGTTTTTCAAGAACGGTTAACCAGTTATTTTTTTCTATGTGTTTTTGGGGATTTTTTTCAGCTGTTTTTGGTCCTATTTCTCAAAAAATAGCCTCGGACTATATAGAGGACAATAAAAGAGGTAAATATTTCGGAAAACTAATGTTTTATCAGTCAATTGGAAGACTTTTCGCACTCTCTCTTACAGGTATATGCTCAAGAACAAACGAAGTACATTCGAGATTGTCGTTCTTTGGATATTGGATATTTCCATTCATATTCGCAACTATATTTGGACTTTCTTTATTCATTTACTTGGACATATTTCTCACTGCCCAAGATGCAAATCACAATAGTTGCTTTAAATTCAAATTAAATATTAAAAATATTTCAAACGTCTCGAGTATGGGATATGTATTACGCTCTAAAACAGTGTTATGTTTATTCCTACTTGGAATGGTTAATGCAATTCCTCGCAGTGCACTAAATTTCGTTCCAATGTGGCTCCAATCGACAGGTCTATCCCACTCAAGTGCCGCATTTATTGTTTCAGCAAGTTGGCTGGCAGCAATCCTCATTTCTCCAATTATTGGTTTTGTCAGTGATTTATTTTTTAAGTTATCCCCCTCTAAAGGTAGAATAATAATGGCACAATCTTCGCTGATATTCCGTTCAATATTTCTATATTTTTTTATTGCAAAAGTTCCTTTTATTATTTCTAGCTATGCCTTTGAAAACCACAAGGTTATTTTATTTTCATTAATATCTTTCATCATTGGTTTATTTGCTGGGTGGCCTGGAATAGGAGCCTGTAGGCCCATCTTTTGCGAGGTTATCCTTCCTCAACACAGAGCCACCGTATTTGCGCTTTCATATACCTTTGAAGGCATTGGAGCTGCCTTCTTCGGTACTAGATTTGTTGGCGACCTCGCCATTTCTATCTTCGGATATAAATCTACAGCCTCTACTGCCGACATAACTACAAATCATACTGCACTTGGAAGTGCCATTCTTTGCATGACAATAATACCCTGGATGCTAAGCATCATGCTGTTCTACTTTGTATCCATAGAATCGAGACTTATGGCTAATAAGACAAAAAGTATTTCCGACATTGTGAAAAGCAGAAACTCGGAGAATTTAGTCGAGATTAAAGCAGTATAAGTATCTAATAACTAGATCCTTTATAATATATAGCATTTTGTCAAAGTAAACGCGAGAAATCTTTTGTTGTTGTTTGTTTCTTATCTGAAATAGCTGTTTCATTCCATAGCCCTTTATCCATCCAAGTCTACAACCAGGTGTTCACATATGGCGCCCAAATCGCATGCATTTTTTTTCTATCCTAATTAGGAAAATTGACAATAAGAAAACAGACCGGGAACAGTGAATTTTAATCTTTATTCTGATAAAAATGGATGTTACCAAGATTTTCGTTTGTGAGGTAAGTATGCAATGAGATTCTGATATTATCATAGAGTAACATTGATTTTTTTTATTTAGGAATGTGGATCCGCCTACACCTCCAAGGACATTTATAGTCGCCATTTGGAGGTTGCACATTCAAAAAAGACATTTACGAAAAAGATAATAGAAAGTTCGAAGTCGAAGCCTGAGAATGTGAAGAATGCACCAAATTATGGGGGTGCATATACTCAATCTTATCTGAAAAAAGACGACACTAAACAAACAAAAAGGGCAGACTTTCCAAGAGTTTCAATAGACCCGTTTGACCCTAAAGAGAAGGTTATTGAAGAAATTACACAGGGAATAGCCTCAGAGAGACTAGCGAAGTACTTGGAAGCTACAGGCTCGGCACTTGCAAAAGAAATACCAAGATTATCTACTCTTCCAACAATGAAGAAGGCCGAGACTAGCTCAAAACCAACTGATTGCATTAATGAAATCTCAAATAGCCTGCTCCCAATCCACCTTGACATGGTTAAACTATCACAAATACCACCAATTCTTGGCTTACAACTAGAAGTTTCAATGGGTTTACTTACGAATTGGTGTAATCAAGTGGAAAAGTATATTCAACTCAAAGAAAAGAAGAAAGGACTTTTTAGGGCAAGAAAGAAGGCCCTTTTGGCAAACTTTGAGAAAGTATTGGTTAGATGCAGAGGATATATCAATAACTCTCTAAGACCTGAAGTAAAAAAGTGCACGTCAATATGTTCATTGTTAGAGCAACAATTCAACGAAGTTGAAGGAATTAGATCAAAAGTTAATTTAATGATCAAAAGCGGATCCTACTCATCAGAGGAGGCTTCTGAAATTTATAAAAAGTATCAAGAAATTTCAAAAACATTTCTGCGTGAAATAACTGTGGATAATAAAAAAGTTCTCTTTTGGAATGCAACAGTAAATGAGATTCACAATCAAGTGAAAGAAATGACAAATTCTTTTAACGAGCAAATTGACAGTATTTGTGATGAGTTCTCATCAAAAGTCATATTCACATTATTCTTGCCACAAAAGGTTATTTACCTCGAATAGGAATTGAAAGTTACATGTTAATTTAATAACATTTATCAGGAGGCAAATACTAAGCAGTATTGAAGTCAACTGTTATATAAATCATTTATGTGAAAAAACGAATACAATATTTCAGCTTATAAACCACTTAGAATTTCTAATTTTACTTTTGCCTTTATTTATTAGAAATAAATAACCCGCCATTGCATTTTTTAAATCTTCGAGTCATTACATTTCGGTGATAATGCATAATATGTGATTAATCATATTTAAATATTTACCTGGTTGGATATTTGGAAGTAATATCAAATACCGGACAATTTTTTTGTTGATAATTTTTTCTTTTTTTTAATATAGGATAAAAAAAGAAAAGAAATATAAGATGGAGAATACGATAATAAGGTTTCTATTGCTTATTTTTGTGTGTGTTGGGGTAACCCACTCTCAGGACTCAGTAATTCCAACGAATCCGGAAAATTTTCAGCTTCCTTTGGACATCCCACAGGATTTTTACTATAATGTAGATGATTCAACCATGAATAACACAGTATTAAATGTAACAGTAGAAATAACGAGTGGAGAAGATTTGGAAGAGGATTCATCTGAAGCGTGGAATTTGCACATAAATAATGGTGAAACACTCCAGGAAAACGAAGCCAATTACAATGGGAGAGTAACATCTAATCCGACAAACATTGCAAAGAATATACCGGATATAAGAGCAGCAATGTTAAATTGTATAAATCAAATACGTTCAGTCGAAGGAGAAAAGGCAGCGGATATGAATATGCTTGCATGGGACTATACAATTGAGGGTTATGCAGCAAACACTGCTCATAGGATTTGTTCGACAGGAGTTGTTTCATCAAGTCCATCAAGCTGGCCATATAAAGGAGGCGATGGTGAATTAATAGCAACTTCGCCAAAATTAAGCGACGCAGATCCAAGAACGGTTCTAGATAAAGTTTGTGATTTGGTACAACAATGGAACAATACAAGTTCGTTTTTACCAAAACATGCGGACTTTTCAAATACATATAAGTGGGACATTGGTGAAAGTTTCAAATTGGCGGAGCCTTATCTTCAGTTAGTTCTTAGCAAAACTACATTGATTGGTTGTTCATTCCAAACAAACTGCCACGAAAATGTTGGGACCATTGTTGTTTGCCAATTTAGTGATAAACCAGATCCTGAAACACCTCCTTATGCTCATATTTACAAATCATTAAATTTAACAGAGCCACAACGCCAGCCATGCGGCAGATGTGGTTTAGGAGCTAAATGCTGTTTTCAGAATATGTGCATTGGAAGAGATATTGGTTCATCGTGTCCAAAATGTATTTTTTCTGAACCAATTGACGTAAATAATGATGATATTTCCCTTTGTTTAGATAAATATTATCAAACATGTGCAAATTCAAATTGTCCAGAAGCCTGTATCAATAAACATCAAATTCCTTCAGAGATATTGATTAACCAATGTCTTTGTACTTCAAAACAACTTATTGAAGATATGTTACTTTTTGATCAACTCCCAACTGATCCTCAAATGTCATATACTGAAGGATGGAAAAGAAAAAAAGTTTATCAACATGGTCTTTGCAGGAATATAAAAGTAGAAACTCAAAAGGTTGAAATTCCAGATGTGGGATCAAATAATGAGGAAATAATTGAAAATGACACTTTAGGTGTAGTTCCATTTTCATCTGAAACAATTAGATCAAGTATTGTTAATGCTTTAAACAGTATTAGGTCATCCCAACCTGCAGCAGATATGGCAATGTTAATGTACGACTTTAACCTTGAAGGTTACTCTAGATTAAGAGCAAAACAAATATGCGAGGCAGATGACAAACTCGTTGAATTTTTGGGCGTTAATGGAACATACCCACCCTATATCAAATGGCCATACAGAGGTGGTCCAGGTGAGACTATATTTGTCTACAATGAAACAGTTTCAATTCCTGATGATGTTGATAACCAGGAACTGTCGAATATTCAATTGGGAATTAAAAACCCGATAGAGCTTATTGAAGAAGCCATTGATAATTGGTATTCGGAGGGAAAAACATTTGATTTTCATAATTTAACAAACAATATTGGGAAGGACTTTTATAACTATCGCATGGTTGTTAGAGCAGAGGCAACTGCAGTTGGTTGTTCAATAGTTACAAACTGCAAATCGAAAGACATTAAAACCATATTTGTTTGTCAATATAACTATCCAAATTTTAAAGAACCAGTACACATAAAGGAATCAATTTTAAGGAGAAAATTGCTCGACTTAAAATATCTGGAATTTGATGTTCCTTATTTACATATAGAGGCAGATCCATTTTTATTACTTCAACAAAGAAGACCATGTGGACGTTGTAGAAGAGGTTCTACATGCTGCGAAAATAATCTTTGTGTGGGAATAGATATCTCACAATCTAGTGTAACGTTTGTTCCACCTATTTTAGAGAATCATCAGACAGGAGGATGCAGATCAGCATTTGTAAGACACTGTAGCCAATTAAATTGTCAAGTTAATTGTCTAAATCCAAGCAGTGCCTATCTGGCTCATCAATGTTTCTGTGTGAGTCCAGAGAATATGAACAAAATAGCGTTTGCAAATCCAGATGCCCTGGAATTGAATAACACTTTGATCGAGGAAGTGATTGAAAGTGACTCATTTAATAACAATACACGTATGTTATTAATTGACGGTGTTTCAACCCCTCATCCTATTGCAACTTATGGATATATTTTCGGTTTAATAAATTCTCATGGTTTGTGCCTCAAGCTTCCAGGTTATACTGAAGACTATGGAAATATATTGATGGATTCAATAGAAGCAAATATAACAGCAAATTCGGATAGAATCGAGTTTTCAGTTGACTCTGATAACGAAACTCTTTTGTCTGATGTCTTTATAGATTTGCCAGGAGACGATTCACTTTCCCAAAAAGATTTGACTGATAAATTTAGGCAAGAATTTTTGCTTGCAATAAATAGCTTTAGAAGCATAGTTGGTGAATTTGCAACAAATATGAATAAATTGGCATATGATTTTACTTTGGAAGGAGTGGCAAAATCTTCTGCTAAACAATGTCAAATTGCTTCTCTTAATCGTTACTTTGAAATAAACAGAGTCCCACCTTTAACTTATCTTTCACCAGCAAACGAGACATTATTGCCAAATAATGTTGCTTCCATTGTAGCAAATTGGGCAAAACCATTGGTGTCAACAACTGGAAGTATAGATACGTCAACATTTCTTGAAACGTTAAATAAACTTGGTTCACTTCCACACTCCACCAAACAGTTGTTCAGTGCTCATGCAACGTCGGTTGGTTGTTCAATTTTTTCAAATTGTCCAGAGGGTAGATACTTTGTTGTTTGCCAATTTAATCATTTAGACGATTCTATCCATCCGTTCAAGCCTA
Organism: Cryptosporidium bovis; assembly: GCF_009768925.1. Lineage (NCBI taxonomy): Eukaryota > Apicomplexa > Conoidasida > Eucoccidiorida > Cryptosporidiidae > Cryptosporidium > Cryptosporidium bovis. The sequence continues at coordinate 167,541 of NW_027125029.1, forward strand.
TTGAGGATGGATTGAGTGTTTCAAAATCCCCCTGTAGTTGTTGTGGATCAGAGGCAACTTGTTGTGAAAACAATTTGTGTGTAGGTGGGAACAGTGTTGGACAGGACTTTTCCGTTTGTAATGATATTTCAACGAGGAAGAATGAGAATGGGAGATTGTGTAGCAAAGAGTTTTACAAGAACTGTAAGGATTTGAATTGTAAAGGGCAGTGTTTGAAACCCCTTGATGAAACAGATCCATTCTTTGAACATTATATATTTAATCAATGTACATGTAGTAAAAAGAACAGCAAAAGTTCTCCACAAGCAGGACTTTTGGAAGATGGGAAGGCATTAATAAGAGGAATTTGTACAAGCGTAAATACAACGAGGCTCGATAATCCTGGATTATTGATTACTCATGAAAATTTGTTAGATCTTGAGTTATTTACAAATGGAAGAAATGGAAATACAATTTCTCAAGCTCTATCTTCAGCTCTTCAGGGAGAATTGAAGGGTAAATTAACTACTTTGGATTCAAGGCCACTACTATATGCATTAAACAAACAAAGAAGTAGGGTGGGTGAAAAGGGGGCTAACATTAATATGTTAAAATGGGACTACTCTCTAGAGGGTTATTCCCAAAATTGGGCAATGGTTTGTCTTGCTGGATTTAATAATAATAGTCCACAAGAATATCCATATAGAGGTGGTGAAAGCGAAGTTGTTTACTCCGCAGAAATTGGTGAGGAATATGACGAGTTTACTTCACCACTAAAAATCGTTGAATCGTGGTTTTCTGGCGAGGAAGTATATGAAAGAAATAATGGGACAGTAACAATTACACCAAGAATATTGAACTTCTTAACTGTTTCCCAAGCCTCATCCACCTCAGTTGGATGTTCTGTAGTAAAAGGATGTCCAAATTCTGGATTTGTTGTGGTATGCCAATTTGATTCTGGAGTAAATTTGAACAAGTATCCATATTTAAAGATATCAACAGATGATTCAACAGTTCTCCCACCATCTCAAGCTCATCCATGTGGTAAATGTTTTTCAGGATCCACTTGCTGTAATGCAAACCTCTGTGTTGGATTGAGCCAAAATATGAACAGATTTGCGACTCCATTAATAACAAAATTATCCCCAAAGGACAATTGTATCCCCTCTATTTCAAGAAAGTGCAGCTCTGGAATATGTCCTGAAGGTTGTGTTCCACAAATTACAGCTAGTGAGTCAGAAAAGATACCATTATATAATAAGGACAATACTATTCAATTTTCTGTAAACCAATGTCAATGCACTCCAAAAGACTTTAATGGTCCCCCGACAGAAGCTTGGAAAATAGGTATGGTTCGAAAGAACGGCCAATGTGAGAAAGTCAAAGGTTATAATATTGAAGTTGCAAGAACACAAAACCACTACATTAAAGTCGTAACCAACTCCACTGAAGGTGAACATAAAACCGTAATTGAAAAGAAACCAGAGGAAGATGACTATTTTAAACATAAATTTTCAAGAAAGTGCATTGAACAAGCCAGGATTAATGGTTTATTACCAAAATGTATAGTAAATCCAATGAATTGTACGTTGAAAACTTTATGTTATTCATATCCAGACAGGCAGAACTGTTTCTGTGATGGGAATTATCCAAAGCAATGTGAAGCCCTTAAATTATGCAGAAAGGAGTTGACTGATATAATAAAAAGTGTAAAACCGGACTGCATTGGCAAGAATATTCTTTCTGAAAAGTGTCCATGCTCCAAAAATATATTTGATTTAGAATGTAGTTGTTCTGCATATCCAAATAACCCTGGGTGTCCCTGCCATAAGAACCCAAATTCTCTTATTTGTCAAGACTTGATGAGAAATTCAGAAGCTTCTCAACACAAAGTTTCCACAGCACTTTCTGAGATTTCTCGTGTTTCAAAGACACTCAGGGGTTGAAACCCACCATAAAGTCGAGAGATTTTTTAGTCTAGTTACGAATTTCTACTGAGTTATTTTAGACTGTTCATCCCTATGACAGTTTCATGGACACAAATAAAGGATATGACAGAAATCATGTAGCATTATTCTAGCTCATTCTCTGGTTTCTAAAGTTAATCACATAAATAAATAACTCTTTCTTTAAAGAGAATAAGTAAGGAAAGAATTACACTAAAATTTTAGTTTAAGTGAAAAAAAAAGTTTTCTTTAAAAAATAGAAATGCTATTCACAAAAAATAGGCTTCAATAAATTTAAGTATTTAGTGTCAGATGATGTATATAGTAAATCGCATTCAAAATAACAATATGTGATATCCCGTAACTTATTTCCCGTGATTTACTGTCATTTTTTATCGCTGTTATTAATTCTTCAGAATGAAAAAAAAACGAAAAAAATACCCAAACTTCTTTCCTTAAAATCCAGAGACCACTCTTAGAGGCGGGAAATTATCATTTTTTTCACAGCTTTGCTATTTCATAGGTATTATTTTATACTGGGATGAAATGTTAAATTTTTTAATTAAAGTTCATTTATGTTGGGAATGCGAGAAATAAGTCATTTTCCTATATGGAGATTTAAAATATTGTTCTTGTGTTTCTTTTTTGTATACAACCTCTTTGTTTTTGAAGTAAATAGGAGTTTAACGTTAGAACAAATCAGTGCTTTAAAAGTTTTGGAAGGTGATTCAGTAAATTGCGAAAACACTACACTTGAAGATGAAGAAATTAATGAATTTATGGACGGAAACTCTGGAGTATCTCAAGAGGGCGAATTAGAAAAGTCGAATTCTAGTTTTGAGGTCGTAAAGAAAACCATTTCTTATTCACCTGCAAACATAAACAAAACAATTCTTAAACCTATAGTTGACCTGAATATTGTTGAGCTTTCTCGCATATACAGCTATGTTAAGTCAGAGTACAAATCAATTTCATCTGTTTCAGTGGTAGATGATATTGAGGACTGTGTAAATACAAGGAAATCATTAAATGATATTCTGGACCTCATGCTTAAAGCGAAAGAGCTGTTGATCCATGAAAGAAAATTTGATAATTCTTCTGTAGACAGCTCGAAAAACAACAAAAACAAAAGCTGGTTCAGAAAAAAAGATGAACCTGATTCAAACAAAAGTGTAAAGTATCCCGATCTATTTTTTTATATTCAGACTAACATTTCAATAATAAAAAATACAATCTCATTATATAACCTCCAATACAAGGTATTCACAACGCAAGAGCAGATCCTTGGGGGAATGAGTAAATTAATGAATGACATAAGTACCTTGATTATAAGTTACAAGGAAAATGGGATAAAAAAGAAGAATACCATAGAAAAGCAGATAAGCGAAATGAATAAGAAGGTCTCTATAATAGTGAGTGACTATAGCTCTGTTATAAAGAAAGTGAATTTATTCACATCGATGAGATTTTACTCTAATTACTCAAAAAGTATACAACACTATATTCATGTTATTCCTTGCCGCTTAAAGTATAGATTACAGAATTCCATGTTCGATGATTTAATAAACAAAATCGATTTAAAATTTGTTGAGACATGCCAATAGGTATTCTCAATCTGTTAGAGATTTTTCTACTAGGTTCTTTTTTAATTCAATACTTGTGAAATACTTTAATTTATTTTGTCATATTTTTTAGTTTTCTTTCAATGCATAACTTTTTTTACCGCATTTTAAATGCTGTGTGACTAGGAGGTGTTACACGAAAATAATGTCCCGTAATGACATCTATGGGAATAGGGTAAATAATAAGGAAGTTACTTATTTGTTTTTTTTAAAGGAATAAGAATTTAGTATTTTGCTTTCATTGAAGTTGGAAAGAAATGGGTGGCAATTCAGGTCCGACTGAATGGTGTGATTTAGTTGTAAATGACGGTTGTACTTCAAGAGGAGCAACCGTTGTTAAAATAGTTGGGTCAAATGGTACAGTAGGGAATGGAATGGCAATGACTGTTGTTCCAGATAATGAGGATGATGTCACTTTCGAGATATCGAAAAAAGGTGTAGGCAAAATAGCGAATTTAATTTGTAAAAATGGGGTTTCAGAATTAAGTGTTGGTGGATCAATAGTCAGGTTTAATGCACCTTCAATTTCTGGGTACAACAGATGTTCTTTTGTTATTGGACTTAGTGGAAATCAAATTCATGTTGCCCCATATGGGTCTAGAAATCTTTCATTGGGAAGTCTTGCAATGCATCCGGAGAACTCGTTTAACCAAATATATTGTCCAAAACATGTACCTAGATATACACCAATAACTGAAGGTTTTAATCCGTCACCTCAGGTTATATCGACTCCAATTTCTCAAGGAGTTACTAATGTAGATAGCTCACAATCACTTCCTACAACAACAACCACAACAACTACGACCACCACCACTACTACAACTACCACTACAGCTCCTCCAGTCTTGGTCCTTGACTCAAATAAATATGAAATCGTTCCCAGTATTCAAAATATTTCGGGCTCTTTGTCTTTTACAATAAATAAAAGTTTGATATCAAATTCAGAATTGGTTTTAACTTTGATTGACATTTACTCGAATGTTATATCCGAACTTTACTTAAAGTCTTGTTGTTTGATTTTATATTCAGGAACAAAGACTTACTTCGACAGGAAAACATACACTAATGATATGAAAAGCATGAACAATTTTAATTTCACCCTGGCGTGGACAAAGAGTTTTATATATTTGCTTTTAACGACAACATTAACTATATTAGCAATGATTCCTAGATTTGAGAATACAAATATACCATTGAGCACCACTCTCAAAACTGTTTCTGGAACCGATCTCATCACAACGTGGAATTACTCTTCCGAATTTGATCCTCCAAAAATTGGTACTTGCAATTTATCTAATTTTTATGAATCATGCAAATCGACTTCGGTAAGCATTATATCCCCCATAAGTTGGGAGCAAAATAATTCTTTTCTAAGATACGGGTTCATGTCACCTTTAAGTAGTTATTATCCTATCTACATTTCCCTAACATATGATGGTACTCTCCTTGCTTCTATTCTTTTTACTCAAAACGGGATAACAATTTCATCGTCTGCCACCACAAAAACAGTATCTATGGACTACAAAACTATTCCAAATAATGGTGAATGGATATCTGGTGATATTTTTATTCTAAGTTCTGAATACACAGAGACTGTTAATGCATTGGATAGCTCTAAACAGTGTACGCTTGTAAAATCAACTTGTACAAGCATTTCAGATACTTGGACAACAAAAAAAGATTCTGACTTGTTTTCTACATACGGATACGTTTCAAAACAGGCGATATTATCCGGAATCGAAGAATCAGATTTACAACCAACACTTTATGTTACCTATGAAGGAACTGTCGTTGGTGGTATTTCTATTTCAAAAAGCACTTTGAATGGTGCTTCCGTTTTGGATAGTCCTACATACCAACCTTTGGTATACTGGAAACTATACGAAGGTATGTCACCATCAATTAATGTGGACTCTGATATTGTTAATGAAATTAAAAGCGATATTTTAAATCCTACAACTACCACAACTACCACAACTACTGCTCCTACATCTAGTTCCTCAGGATCTTGGATTAGCAACTTCTTTTCTTGGTTCTAATTACTAGTATTCAAAACAAAAAAGTATTTGAATAACGAAATGAAAACATATATTAATAGATTCTAAGGTTAAATTACCATTAAATTATAACTTTCAATATTATAAAAACCCAAATCTTACCTTTTAGAATAATTTTCTTATCAAAAAATTATTAATCTGTCTTCGCATTTGTGTGCATCTTCTGCAAGTTACCGTACAGTCTAAAAATAATTAGAAATGCAAAATTAATTAGACTAAATAATGTATTACAAAAGATACATTTTGTTTTTCTTTACACTGAGTTTTCTCTTATTTCTTTTGGTTAATTATGATAGAAATAGGCTATCAAAATTCGGACTGGACCTTGCTGGTTTTGACGACCGGTTGGAGTCGTTTTCAGACGATAAACTTGTTGAAACAAACCACCGTTTGTTTGAAGAGGAGATTGGTAAGTGAAACTAGTTGGCATTTAACTATAGTGTCATTTATTACTTATTTATCACAATATAATTTAATTTTATAGTAATTTTGAGTGAGGTTAACACCGAAAATAACAAGGAATCTAAATTTACTCTTGTCAAAGAAGTAACCTCTGACTTTTCTGTAAACTTAAGCAGTGAAAAGGAGAAAACTGTTGTTACGCATTCATTTAAGTTCCCATTTCGTTTAAATCCAAGTGGATTCAGACTACTGATGAAAATACGAATAGAATCCACTTTTTATCCAATAACTATAATATTTGTTGGACGGGACTTGAAAAGATTGATAAATATTGTTATTGAAAGTTGTAGAGCGTACATATTCTCTGAAAATAGAAAAGGTGGTTACTTTTATGATAGCTCACCCCTTTTATTTCCAGTAAAAGATACTAATTATATTGAATTGGTTATGGATTGGTTCAATGAGACATACACTATTTCTACATTGAACAATGGACACCAAACCGCTTTGGGAAACAATGTTAGAGTTAACTCTCCATTAGTCACAGCTGGTTTTGCGTTTATAGGTAAGGAATTTAGACCCATTACAATTGGATGGGTATTTGAAAATGATCCATTTATCAGCGACTTTAGCTGTGAAATAAGTTACTACGAAGAGAGATGTAAAAGTTATTCAATTGTTATTTTAGAAAATAAACACAAACATTTCAATGGTATTAATATAAACGAGGGATTCCTAAAGGTTGCATTTCAATACCCACCAAAGTACAAGCTTCCAGTAAAACTAAATATAGGAAAAAAAATTGTTGTTGAATTCGACTACGAAAAACTAACAGTCAAATCCCGTAACAAGCCTTCCAAAACTCACTTCTTCTTTGATAAATACGAAGAGGGAGAATGGATCAATCTAGACTTAGTCCCTATCTCAATAGATTTAATTAATAGTCTAAATTCAACTATGAAGAATAACATGAACACTCAAGAATACAATATAAACATCAGTGCAAACTCAAGTCACTGTCTTAAAGAAGTACTTGGAAACATAAATAGATACAATAGAATTATATTCAAAAATAATTATAGTGTTTTAAATAAAAAAATGAATGAAACATCTATTGAAGATAAATACGGTAAACCAAACCCATATAAACTACTTTTCGCAATAGACAATGAAATTATCGGTAAGTACAATGGTATACTCACACTGCAGACGATTTTCACGATACACTGGACTTTTAGGGAACATTACCATAAATAGTGGAGTGTTCAATCGATTATATTTTACCTCAAATTCAAGCAACACAAAACTTAGTGGACCCTTGGCTTATTGGAGGCTTAAGGCGGGAACACCAAATTACATTGATGACAATTTTGTAAGTTCAACTAAAAACCTCTAAGAGTTTTACTTTACTTAATTGGTTATTCTTTAAAGAAATACACCCTTAATGATTTATTTGTCTGATAATCATTTAAGTACAAGTGCTTTGTAATAATGTCTTAATTTGCAGTAATTTTCGGTTCTGAAGTAATTGAAAATAAACTGCATGCATTTCATGCAGGCGAAATATTAAAAACTTCAACTCTTTTTTATAAATTTCTCCTTCATCTTTTTTTTAATTCTCTGACCCAAACTTAAGTATTTGGTTTTCCTTTTTGTTTTAATGTTTTTAACGGAAATATTTGGTAATTGATTCAACAAACTAACGATTTCCTGATAAACAAACGACAGATAATGAGTGTACCAAGACACTCTAAGATAATAAGGCTTCAACTGTATCCCAAGAATGTTTACCTCGTTCTCACATTGATTTGACTTCTTACTTACAAAGTAATTCAGTTCATTTATATATTCCGATCTCAGCTTCGCATCTTTAATAAAATTAGGAATTGAGTATGGCCGAGTAACTTTAGCCATAAAAATTATGGCTTTAGAAAGAATTTTCTTTGCATTCTGATATTCAACAGTACTTACAGCCCAATGATCAATTGTAGCTAACACATTTTTGAGTATTGGAAATATAACAAACACATGATTTTCCAAATATAACTTAACTTTATCAAAAACAGCCCTTCTTAATAATATGTTCTCCAAAATTGACTGTGTTGATTTCTTACCCCATTTGTTAAATAATTTCTGGAATTTCCTCTTTTTTGAGGCCTTGTTCATTTTTTTAGAAACGTAGCTAGTCAACCTTTCCAGGTATGTATCATCTTTAACTTTTACATCAAATATTGTATTTATTAATTCGCTTTTCCCAAAATAATATAGTACGTTATCAATTTCTTTTGACAGCACTTCCACCTCCTTCCTCATCCTCGAGTTTTCACAGTATTCAAGAATTGCACTGTGATCTGACTTTATTGACTCGTCTATATCGTGTGTAATCCTTTCTATTGGTTCAATTACCTTGTTACATACTTCCTTTGCATACTTGAATTTGCTGTCATAGTAGATAGACGTTGAAATAGTTGAATACTTATTTATTATTTCCGTGATACAATTTTCAAGGGACGAACCATTAAGCTCGTAAACGAGTTTGTCCATTGGAGTTAAATTAGTTCTAATTGTTTTTAAAAATGAAACCTTATCTGATTCACCTTTGTTTTCGCCAAAGCTTATTAATTCATTTAGTGTATCGTCAAGAATGTTTTTAATGCTAACCAGTTTAAAACTTAGTTTCGTCATTCCCAATTTGCTTCCAAATTTATAGCTTAAGTGATTATCCCTGATATTCGTTGCTTCGTAAATAAATTCAGCGACTTTAAGAGGGTTAAATCCGCCCTTAATATGATTAATGACTGCTTCACGTTTAAATTGCTCCTTTAAATATGAATCTTGAATTTCATACTTTCGCTCATATAAAGAATCCCTTAAAACTTGATAGGCCAAATCATAAAAACCACCACTCAATATCAGTGAATCTGGTACATTCTGGAGCACTTTAACATTTCTATCTTGGCTCAGATAGGTTCCCATAATTGGGTTCAATAACATTCTCATCAGATAATAGCTCATTACGTTTGGATCTATTGGTAAGTTAAATTTATTGATAAATCTCATAACAAAGTTGAAAATCCCCATCTCGGTGTTCAAAGAGTATAAATCATGTCTCACGGATGTAATGTAATTATAAACTTGTATTCTTCCCAAACAACCCTCAAAAATGTAATTTAATACCGTATTAAAAGCGTAATAAATAGATGAAAAGTATATCTCCTCCCTAGAATATTTTTGTTTTAAGATTAATCCACTATTACACTTTTTTTTAGATATCTCATTTATAACTTCAGTGCAAAATGAAAGTAAATCTGAATACTTTAGATTCAAGTGGTCTTTAACGTCATTTGTAGCTTCATTGATGCATTTTTCAAAAGATAAAAATATGCTTATTTCTTCCTCCTTATTAAACATTGAATAAACTCTTTTAAAATTGGCCCCAAATGTCCTGAGAGATATTATTTTGTCCTCTTCTGAGTCATCACTTTCAAATAAACTTATCTTAAATCTTTTTCCGATACTCCCTATTAAGTGTTCGATATTTAAAATATCATAGCTTACTTTCAATTTATCATCTTTCATTACCTCTTCCAAAAGTGATTTTTTAAGAATACTTAAAGTCCTGTTTGTCGGTTTAGTTACCTTCATGTTAATTCTATTATACCCATCCCCAGGCCATATTTTCGAAAGGTGACCAAAGAATTTTAGCGTATAGCCCTCTTTTACGAGAAGTTCTTTGATATAATCGTCAATAGTTTCCCTTGTCCAAAGGGAAACAAGTTCACCAACCAACTCAAAAAAGGAAAATCCGGAACTTGGATATTTTACTCCCTTTTCATTTATTATACTATGCACTTTATTTTCTATACTACTAACAAAAGTGTGGAAATTTGGATTTTTCCTTGCAGACGAAATACAGTTTACCCAATATTCATTCAGTCTCTCATTATTTTCGTCTAAAAGTACAGTTCGAAGTATATCAATATCATTTTCAAAAACCTGATCGTAACCTAGTGATTTGATTAGTTGATTTAAGCTTTTGCTTTTGTCTTTTCCAAGCAACTCTGAAGAAATTGTTTGTATTGTTAATTTATCGCATTCACTGTAGTTTATTTCATTCACTTCGATGCAAATATTCATACATATTTGATAATAGTGGTCCAATCTTCTCGGATTGTCAGTAATAGCCCCAATTACAGAATTAAAACAATGAATGTGATCAAAGTTATTCATTAATGATCCATGTACATTTTCATATCCATAAGAAAGAAATATCCCTCCTATATGTTGCTGCTTTGTTGTTAATATCGTTTTACCAAGTCTTCCAACATATATCACGTTATTATTGTACATTCTTATCGATTCAGAAATATGAGAATTAAATAAACTTAAAGTGTTGGGGGGATAAAGCTTTCCCAACAGTATTTTATTCGTTTCTTCTGCCTCTAGATAATCTGAGTTGTCATTTAATGGCTTAAAAAAGTTTTTTCTTGGTGTACTCTTCATATCGAAATTGTCATTTAAACTCAACGTGTTAATCCCAAAATAGCTAATTCGCTCCTTTGACTCTAAAACATTTAAAATTATATCCGAAATTTCATCAGAAACACTTTCATTAATATCAATAAACCTCGTAGAGTTAATCGGGAATACTTGAATTATAATCTTTGAAAGTTTGTTTTTTGAAATGCTCATTTTACTCCAGTCAAACTCTTTCGCTGCTTTTTCAGCTATTTTCTCTATTTCAATATTTCCAACTAAAATACCCAAATTTAAAAACACCTCAAAAATTATAAATCTCATAAATCTTAATATTAAATCACCATTTTCAAATTTATTTAGATAAATTTTTGATATCACTCTAAATGAAACAATGAAAGGTACAAATTCATGGTTAAGGTTGTTTTCATCATTTATTCCAATTATTTCTAAAGCTCTTTTATTCTCTCCTTTTGAAATATTAATTAGGCTTTTTTTCATATTCTTATAAAAATCCCTAACATTCAAATCGCCATTCTCCAAAACTATCTCTCTAAGATTGTCAACCATTAACAATGAGTCCAAATAATCGTCCTTTTTTGGTTCTTTATTTGATATCCTCCTGACGAGGAAATCTATCATTTTATTTATGGTATCATCAACTTCGAAATCCGTTAATTTATTTTCTTCGATTGGACATACTTTTTCCGTATTCTTGAGTAAAAGTAAATAATTGTGTGAGTTTTCCAACTTGTGGATTAGATCATTGAAGTTGTGATTATGATTCTCTTTAATCGTGTCCCATAACCAAAAGCTGTTTTGATTGTATTTTTCTTCAGAAGAAAGATAAAGCTTGTTATTAGTTATGATTTCTACGATTTGTGGAATATTAACATCAACAATTTCACTGCTAGAGTGGATATACTCCTCCTCCAAAGTAAATTGAGCCAATTTTCTCAAAAAAATATTTGAACTTATTCCAGAGTTAAGGATTAAATTTCGAATAATAAGTATCGCCACTGATGAAGTACAATTCGGAAAGTCACTTAAAAATGTGTTCTCTAAATGTCTATCAAGATAATTTTTAATAAAGGTAAACGAATTTCTGAAATCAATGAGTGAAGTTAATGATTTTTTGAATACATATTTATCTGGGATTGTTGCACCAAAACTATTTTTTTCCCATATTATTGGAAATATCCTGTCTATCGTATCACTCACTTTAAACGCCAGAGTTGTCTCAACTACCTTTTCATATTCGTCAATATTTGAATCATATTCATTGATAAATAGCTGAATTGAGGTACATATTTCTTCGTAAACAATATTTTTTGGTATTAATAAATTAAGCAGTATTTTTGAATTTATTACTAGTTCGTCTAAAATTGTAGCGAGTATATCATAACATTTGTCTCCAAGTAGTTCTGTGTTGTTCACTGTCTCAAGAAACGCATTTTCTGTATTCCTTAGATCAATTGGATGTAATAAATGGTCCTCCAAAAGTATTATAAGTGCCCCATTAATACTTTTTTCAGATAACCATTTTTCCCTTCTGAATAAAGAATGCCCTATCTTTTTACATACGTTATAAAGGTCAGCGTAATAGATCCTTTTTTTCGGCTTTTGGTAGAAGAAAAAGCTTCTGAATGACCTTAAACATTCCAGAAAATCAAAAAAGTCATTCTTTTCTTCGTTTATTAGTTTGTATTCGTCGACAAAATTCTCTTGGAATAATTTTTTATTGTAAATTCCAAAATGATTGTTATCTAATGTAGAATTTATTCTTTCAAAAATGGTTGGTAAGTAGCTTGTATTTTTAAGTAAGTAGTCCTCGTATTCATATACAATTCTCTCAGAATTGAGATTTGGAAACAATTTTCCAACAAATTTTTCCACTTGTTTTAAATCGGAAAATTTACTTGGATACCCACTCTTGTTTTCAAGTCTATACCCAAACGAATACAATAAACTTTTGACTCTATTAATTTCTATTTCATTTTCTGCATTGCCGTTAGTCAACCCAACACTTTTCACTTTTTCCGGCTTAATTACTGTTAAATATAAGATATCATCATTATTTAAAGGTACTTTGCTGAAAAACAGACTATTAAAATCCTCTCCCAGACTAATTTTTGTACCATTAGTTGTAAACAGATTCTCTGGTTTAATTTTATTTCCAAAGCTGTTTTTTAGTGTTTTAATTACATCAGAAATAGTGAAAGAAGGCTTTAACTTAATAATTTTGTTGATACTCGGATCTTCCTTCAAAATTACTTTAATTGAAATCCACTTCTTATGTACGTTCTTCCTTTTTTCAACGTACACAAAAGAGTTATTCACCTCCAGTTCTTTAACTGAATCAAAAGACCTAATATTTTCAGAAATATTGACTTTGTTAGACTTTTTGTTCTTGTTTTTGAAGGACTTTTTTGGAACGAAAATGTCATATGTATCCAAATTTACCCCATGTAACTTATTTAATATTTGGTACAAACCAAAAATTGGTTCGTTTTTATCATCATTGCTTGAAATTGAAGTTATTGTTGTGAAATGCGAAATTCCAAGTGACTTGGACACTATATTTAAACTTATATTTGGTTCAACAAACAATTTTACCACTATCGTACCTTTAATATTCATCTCATAAATGGGTTTTTGATGATTTTCGGGGTTATTTTTAATTATTCTTGGAATGTGGTCCATATATTTACCTTCATTGTTCTGAACAACCTCGATAGAATCAATTTCAAATTTGTTGTTATTGTCGTAGCCTCCTCTTTCAAAGAGATTACTCGTTATGATATTCTTAATTTCTTGGATTAAACTGCCAAACGTCTCATCTGAATGAATATTTATATCTTTTGAAATAAAGTCTTTTTTATCAAAAACTTCTGGAATAATGTTAATAATAGAAGGAAATCTCCACATTACCTTTATAAGTAACTTTTTTGAGTCTTTTAGGAATGTATTTATTGTTATAATTTCTGGATTTGAGAAAATATGGTCAGACATTTTTGACTCATGATTGATTATTTCCGGGTAAATAATTTTACCATTTGAAAGCAATATTGACTCTATTTTTCTATTTTTTAAATCTTTGTTTTTACTTAATTCACTGATAAAAATACTCATTTTTTCGTCTCTAATGTTCGCCTTAAAACTACCATTTTTTTTTGTATTTGTGTCTTTCCAGTTAACATTAAACTCAAATAACTCAGGTTCAACATAATTTAACATTAAAAGACAAACATTTCCATCCACAATTCCCAATTTGTTGAACCTTAAACTATCCTCTCCATTCTGATCAATAAAATCTTTGAATATTATAACCCTTGAATTCACTTTAACTCCCTCTAGAGTATCTTTTTTTGGATCAATAATTCCTCTTTCTGTTAAAACAGGAATGATTGAGAAAACCGATGAGTTTCTAGCTACACGAATTTCGGTTGAAATTCCAACAGGTTCTGATACAGTTACTTTAAGACTAATAGTATCACTTTTACTCTTTTTCATCAGGTCATCGTAAATACTCTTAAAATCACCACTTGGAAAATTCTCAGAGAATTTTATCCATTCATTGCACATGACTTCCAGTATATTATTGTCTTTGTTTACTTTATATTTGTTGATTATCTCTGCAATTTTTTCAATGCAATCCCTCTTATTTTTAGGTTTTGTTTTATTCGCTAACATATTTGAAATACTTTCTTTTAGTCCCGGATTGCCATCAAAAGGAAGATAGGCTCCAGAGTGATTGTTTAACCAATCTACAAATTCGTTTTGAAGCCTTTTCTCAAATCTATTCATCTTATGTCCTATAAATCCAACAATTATTCCGCTTTCCTTTAAAGGAATATTGTTTTCAGTCAATTTTGTAACCAACTGACCATAATTAAAACCAATAATTGGATTAAGAGAGTTCACTACTTTTTGAATTTTTGTTTTTTCAATCCCAGGGTAGTCATTTAATACGCCTATTATCAACTTTCTGTAAGTGGAAGAGGAATGAAGTGCCATAGGCTTGTCTACATATTCCAATATGCTTTTCGAAAAATGTTCTGAGAAATTATCGATTTCTTCTTTCGTTAAAAAATCAATAATTGCTGAATAGTTATTGATACAATCTTTAAAAGGAGTCTTTAATAATTCATGGTCTTCAATTTTGTTAATGGAATTAATCTTTGAAAAAGAGACCTCCATACATTTAATTGGTATGATATTTCCGGTTATTTCATAGTAACTCATATAAATTGCATAATTCTTAATTTCATTCTGAATAAATTCATAGTCCCTTCCTAAATACAAAGCTACTGAACCACAGAATAATATAGGATCAGACTTTAACACAGAATATCTTTCATTCTTCCAATTTGAAATGACAAATTGATCAATACAATTTGAAAAACTGAACATTGTGTTCCCGGAAAAGGTGTTTAGATCCTTATTAAGTGCCACGAACTTAGATCCAACACTTTTTACCAGATTTGAATGATGTATTTTTTGTTCTATATTATCAGAAGATCCTCCGCATACATACTTACTTGTATAGTTAATTTGTTCTTGTTTATTTAACATTCCTGTATAACTCCCGGAAATTCCTATCATAGTCAGAGCATCACTAAAAGGAGTGTTAAATTCAATTCCATCCTGGATTTCTTTGTATCTTTGCATAATCATTTCCTGGGATAGAAAAGCTAAAGTATTTTTCAAAAAAGCCTTTAAACCAATCATTGAAAATGAATCAGCGTTCATTAAATAACCTCTTGGGACGTCTCCTGCAAAAAATAACTGAAGTGTAATGTCAAACACCTCTTTTTTCCCTTTTTGACTGCACGTATTTTTTGAGTAATCGTAATTAAATTCATTATGAATTAATATTTTTGTTTTCTGCAACTCGGGTACAAACTCTCTTAGGGGGACAAGTTTATCAAGCAATCTGTATATTATGTTCTTGTTATTGCATATTGATTTTATCTGTTCTTTGGTAACCGGTGCTAAGTTAATGTGCCTTCTAAATGGAAAATCTAGATTAATTTGTGAATTTTGGCTTAAAAAAGGCTCATTTGCATTTAATATTTCAAAGTGGTATATACACTCTTTTTCAGTTAAACCCTCACTCAAAGCTTGAAGTAGTGCATATAAAATAGAATTAACAGTTTTACCTTCGTAAAGAGTTTCTATTTCAGGAAATTTTAACTTATTGTTTTCCTTATTTCCTAGATTCAGAAACCATTTTAGTACAAGGGAAGTATATAAAGCAATTTCTACGTTAAACAAATCATCTTGATCTTTTTTTAGCGTCGAAAATATTGAAAAACAAATTAAGGAAGAAAGTGTTGATATGTCTTCCAAATTATCACTAATTTCTTGGGTTGTAATCAAATCAAGGCATTTAAATAAATTGAATCTTGAATTCTGAATTATCTCTTCTATTGAAAACTTTAGTTCTTTAAAATACCTATTTTTAGATACTGTATTTCTTAGCTTCCTTTTTAAGTCAATATATTTTGGAATATAAATGCCCTCTAGATTTGTATCATTCTCTATAACAATGCCTCTGTAATCAAAAAATAACTTACAAAGGGTATTTGACTTCACTATTGGGACTAAATACAATTTGAAAAGTAGATCACTTCCAAATAAACACCCTATTAGAGAATAAGATGTACTTTCTTTATTATTACCCTTATTGATCAATAGTGGATCTTTGTTTACTGGGGAAAGTGAAGAACCATCAAAATCCCAAGTTTTACTACTCTCAATTCCATCTCTAGTTAACTCTTTAAATATGTGAATTATTCCAGGATCGGTTTGTAAATTAAACAAACCAGCTCCGATAATCTCTTTCAGTTCAACTCCAATTAAATCCTTTATTGACAAATTAAAAGAAATCAGGTCTGACATTCTACTCAAATAAATCTCGCTTCTTCCAAGATTTATACCAAAGTTATAACATAATCTCAAAGGAACGGATCTCGTATCTAAATCTGGGGTAACATTATCCTCATCCAAATACATTTCTATTAGTGATTCCACTTCTGAAACACAAGTTTCAAGGGTAAAGTGAGGCTTTCTGCATACAAGCTCTTTAGAATGATATAAGAATTTACTATTAAAACTGTTAAATTCCTTTGTTATTTCGCTAATCTTGTCCAAACAATCAAATGGACATTTAAATTCGTCAATACTAATATTTTTCAAGTTTTTTATCGATTCAATAAATGTTGAATGAAACGCTTCCGGATTCAAAACTTCCCCGAAGTCTAAAAGTTTTGAATTGACATCAGAAACTATTTCACCTTTATTTCTTAAATTTTCCTCTAAATTTATATATTCACCCTCTCTTTTCCTGATCCAATTAACCATCTCCATGATACATTCATCGGAAATCCCAGAAAGAGATTCAAAATTGCAGGACAAAAACTCAGGTAACTCGTATCCGTAGCCGTCATGTTTTAGACACGATTTTACTAAATTAAATGCCGTCTTTGATAGTTCTGCCACTAATAAATTAAAATGTAAGAGTAAATTCAACACAAAAATATGAAGACCTAGAGATCTCATAACTAAGTGAGATTAAATGTTCAACAATCAATAAATTATTTTGGTATTTCCATTTATTTCTTAATTAATTTATCCCATTTAATCTATCTTCAATTGATTTTTCATTCTGCATGTAAAATGGCCAGAGATCTAATCTTGTTATTGGCGCCAAACTGCTGAATTTTGCATATTTATCTTTTATTTGGTAGTATAACAAATAGAAAGAAGTACACAATTTTTTTTTCAAATTGACATACAGAGGAAATGATACACTGCTTTTATAAAGTGCGTTAAAATTCTGATTTCTACGATATGAATAAATATCGTTATTTTGTTATTCTATTAATTTGTGTCATTAAAAAAAAGGTCTAAATGAAACATTAGATAAATACATTA
The DNA here is from genome assembly GCF_009768925.1 of Cryptosporidium bovis. NCBI lineage: Eukaryota > Apicomplexa > Conoidasida > Eucoccidiorida > Cryptosporidiidae > Cryptosporidium > Cryptosporidium bovis. The sequence goes on from NW_027125029.1 coordinate 184,962, forward strand.
AGCTAAGGAACCGTCAGTGTTGGAATCTTGGTAAATGTTATCTATTTCAATAACTTTTGCGTGATTCCCTAATAAGTTAGTTTTTGTTTCAATTTTTTCTGAGTTTTGTCCATTGTAAAGTGCATTCGTGAATTCATTTGGATTTCTAAGAGCTGGATATTTAATACTTTCAAAAACATCGATAGAGTTTGATGTATTAAAAGCTGCTTTCCATAATTCGCTTCCAGCTGATCTATATCTTTGTTCAGTTCTGTCTGAATCTTCTGCGTAATAGGAATTGTAATAATCTGGTTCTTGTTCGTAATCGTCACTTTGATCAATACTATCGTTTTCAAATTCTTGTAGCATATAAGGTTGAATGATGAAGTCTTTAGAATTGCTGTTAGATCCACCTCTTAAAACAACCGTTATTGATGAAGAACTAACAACTTTAATACATTTATTACATCTATCTTCAGCAAGGTCAAATTGGAATAAAAGTGGCTTAATAACCTCACTTTTTTGTATTTGAACCCTGTCTTTAATAACTGCAAGAGATGTACCACCTTCTTTACCGTTATTTAGATATTTCATTTCCCCTCTTTTTAGTCTTACAAATTCAATCATTTTTTCGCTTTTTTTTGCAGGACTGTTATTAATAAACGTCCACGACCATATTGAGTTGTTTTTTAATCTTATAACTGAGTGCCACCAACCTGCCTGGACCTCAACAGCAGGGGATTTTAATTCAGACAAATCAACCAAGTGTGGTACATAGAAATTGTTTGGCACATATTTTTCTAATTGATCACTCCAAACTCTAATTTGTCCCCATTGATAAACTTCTCCATTTGTTGTTAATGCAAGTACGAAGTTGTAACCAAGTGAAATTTGGGAAACTCTTTTGATATTTGTGAGTATTTTGGGTCTCTTTGTTGTATATACCCCTTTCCCAAGTCCTAAAATTCCATTTTGAGCCACTCCAAATACCAAAACTACTCCATTGGTCCCTACCATAAACGTCGTCCCTAAGCCACAGTTAAGTGTATTGATTCTTCCAAGCTTTTTTATTGCTGGACTTCTTAATTGCATTGGAATAAATAATGATTCATATACATCTTCCAACCCCAAATCCTCTCCTCGCCCCCAAACCAAAACCTCATTTTCTTTGGTTACTGCAACTGAATGAAAAGCTCCCGTTCTGGAAAGAGTAATCTTAGTGCTTTTCCAATCAGCAGGCAATGAAATTGGAGTTGGAGTAGATATTTGGCATCTCGTTGCATCGCACCCACACTGACCAAATTCATTTGATCCCCAGCAATAAACTACTCCATTCTCAGTTAGAGCCAACGAATGGTCAACTCCACAGGAGATACTTTCTACATTCAATGGAATACTCAAGGGTTCCTCTGGTTTAATAATGGATCTACCGAGTAAATTGGTTGGTAGTCTATTTAGACCTAATTGTGACTTGTCATTCATTCCAAAAGAAAATAGCTTACCATCATACGTCAAAATAACGGTGTGGTAGCCTCCAATCCCAACCTCTCTGATAGACTTATTTGATCTGAGCAATTCAGTGACGGATTCAACCCATCCTGCAGGATATTCTCTGGAAATATCAACTTCAACAACTACTTGTATTATTTGCAAACCATTGGGATGTCTTGTATTTTTTGATCCAATAACTACTCTATTTCTATCACGTCTTTCCAAGTCCCATTTTAGAATATTTTGGCACTCATTTTGTGTAATATAGTCAACTCTAACCTTTTCAGCCATTAGTAAAACATTAATTCTTTCCTCACGGATAATTTGTCTCACTCTATCGCCTCTCCACCAACTTTGGATACAAATTACTGACTTTTGGAGATTATTCCAGTACATTCTAGTCAAAGCAGAGTGAAGACGTGGTTGGAGAACATCTGCTACCCAAAATAATCTGTCTAAATGGGCTAATATCCAATATCTTTTTATCATTGCCTGTATTTTCATCACATATTCACTTTTCCAAAGTTTTATACGTATTTTTTCAAAGAATAGTGAGTTCTTAATTGTTTTTCTTACATAATATCCTCTCCAAACACTTTGTATTTTTCTTGCTGGTCTTGCTATATAAATATAGTGTGTTATTACCTTTCTTAGATAATGATACCTCCAAGCACGTTGAATTCGAAGTGCTTTTGCTTGTTTTATAGAATATAATTTTAACAACTTAATTCTCTTCTTCTTTTTATAATTAATCCAACACCTTTTAATTACCTTAGATGCTGCTTCTGATTTAATTGTAAACAATATCTTCATAAATATTTTTTTAGCTCTTTGAATGAGTAAGAATAACCTAATAAATCTTACGAATTTTTTCAAGGCAGATTTTCTCCTAAGAGAAGCACCTATAATTCTTCTTACCAAGTGCCCTCTGTAAATTCTTTGTATTGTTACAATGGCCTTTACATAATTTACAACTGCATTTGGCATAGACATAAGTAATGCAACACCTATCAAGTATCCTCCAAGCTTTCTTTTTAAGTTACCTTCCTTGTACAAAGCGTACATTCTAACCAAACTCTGACAACGTATGAGGGAAGAAGAAAACTGAGTTATTTGTTTTCTCAATATCGATAAATGGTATGCCTCCCTTAGACACTCAACTAGAGGGGTAAGATTCTTTGTTACTGAACGGAAAAATCTTTCAACTGCTAACCAACCCTCTTTTTTAATAAATATTTTAGTTTTACCTATTTGCCATTCAGTTTCTGGAATTTTCATTATTGTCATTGCTTGCCTACATTGACCCCTTAAATCTGTACCCGAATTTATGCTTTGACCAATTAATTTCATAATCGTCGAGTTTTCTTTCATAAAGTTCTCAAAAGTTTCTCTGTAAGCATACCCTTTTTGTACAAGTAAAATTGCTTCCATAATAGATAAGCTTTGTAATTGATCAACGACCATATCTGGTTCAATTAAATTAGGCACTTTTTTTTCATTGGCTTTAACACATCTTATAAATTGAGCATTTGTAGCACCTAAAGTGTCCAACAAATGGCCTATTGAAGTTCTGAATATACTTGCAATGAACTTTCCTTTGAGTTTGTTTGATTTTACAATCTCGATCTTCTCAAATGAACCTTTAACTATACTATTCGTCGATTTTTTGAATAATTCAATAATTTCGGCTCTTATTCTGTGTTTATTCTTTAAAACAAATTCTACTGTTGTATACTCTACAGTTGTAGCTGTATGCTCTATTATAAACTTGTTTGGCACAGAACCTTTTGGAAGTTTGTATCCACTTTTCGAACCACATTGTTTATGAGCACTATTTGTAAAACTCTCGTATGTTCCATTTGAAACCAAACAAGATTCTTCTAGTAAGTCAAAAAGGCCACCTTTTCCATCAAAAAGGTGAACCAAAGGCGAGTTATCCTCATAAGTTATGTTATCATGTGAAATTGATTCATTTTTATATTCCTGTATTTCTGCCTGAAATACGGATGATATGAAAAACTGTTGGAGCTTTTCATTAGCAAAGTTAATTAAAAACTGTTCAAAGCCATTAACTTTAAAAACTTCAAAACCATAAATATCTAGAATACCTATCCACTTCTTTTTGTCTTCATCAAATTCTATAGCTTTATTTACCAACTCTATCAGATACTCAAAACATCTCAAATAAACTTCTTTTCCACAACTCTCGATTTGTTCAGACGTTTTTATTTTGTTAAGGGCTGACACTACAACATTACCTTTTATCTCAATGCTATTTGTAACAAGCAACTCCTCGAATTTTTGTGAATCAATTCCCCACAATTCAGAAACGTCATTAAAAATATCTTTACTGGTGATGAAAGCAGCATCCTCAATTCCCATAGATTCGTGCTCACCAAGTTCAATGTTTCCCATTAAGAGTATAGCGGAAAACAACGAAATCAAATGATCTATACCTTCTTGATCCGGTAATATTCTTTTTAATTGAGGTAATACGCATTCTTTGTATTCCTTAACATCATTTATATTTTGAACGTTATAGCAATTAGAGATATTAAGGTATTTATACCATTCCATACTTCTGAACCTATATTTACTAATCTCATCCGGCGAATTTAAGGACTTGATTAATTGGTAAAAAATGTGATATGATCTCTCATCTTCTATTTGATGTCCTATTCTACTCAGTTCTAACATGTAACTCGATATAGCACCTCCAACAATGCCTGCAGAATTCTCTATAGATAATTTTATAAATCTACCAAAACGACTTGAGTTGTTATTTCTTAGAGTCTTTGCATTACCCAAGGCTTCCAATAATGGATTTGCCCCCAATATGACATCCTGAATATTGTTTCCTGAACTCGTTCCAGACGAGGCAAAATAATTCATAAGTTGTCTTGCAGTTTCAGTTTTACCCGCTCCCGATTCACCAGAAACAATACATGACTGATTTCTGTTTTGCAAATCCAAGAGTTGCATTGACCTTTGTGCAATGGCAAATGTATGTGGTGGGAGGTCACTTGGAAATCCCATAGAATAGTCTCCACCCTTGTATAAACGAATCTTCTCTGGTCCATACAATCCATCTATCATCTTAAATGGGTTAACTGCAACTAAAAGTCTCCCTGCATATGAATATATCACATCTTTGTCAAACCTTTCATTTATTACACTCAATACTGATGCTTCACTTACATGTGCCAACTTTGTTAGATCATTTATTGACATGGGATCTATTCCGACATTGTAATTAAAACACATATCATTTTCAACATCTATCTCACCCTCATCTTCTATGTTTACCTTTATTTTTCCATCACCAAAACTAATTATTGTTCCAACCTTATATCTATGATTTATTCCATCACCTGGACGTCTTACCCAAATTGGTGTGTTTATCAATAATCCATCGTCTTTTACGAGGGAATAACGTCTTTTAAGCTCCCTGCTCTCTTTATTTATCAGAAAGTTCTTCATTTTTAATAATTATAAAGTTTAATTACTCTTGATGATTTTATATTAAAAATATACAGTTTTTAGCCTCTTAAAATTTAACCTAAAATCTGAAGTAATAAATGGAAATAAGCATTTGAAACTATATAGCTTTCATCAGAATTAAAACAAATACTCTTTTTTTTCTAATTTATATTTCAGTGGTTTTCATGGACTTGTATTTTTTGACTAGTATTATAAAGTGTGCGTGTGTGAGGTTTGTGTTGGCGCCTTTCTGTTAAATCATAACTCAGATACCTATAATGATATAAAGAAATAGCATTTACACGCATTATTATTGAAAATTATTAATAAATGAATAAACCTATATAAGCAAGTCTCTATCTATCCTGGACAATCTTACTGTTTTTGAAGTCAGTGTAAAGTGACAAAAACAGTAAAGTTATACTGGATACATGTATATATATATCTAATCTATCAAGAGACGAAAGATAAGATATATTAAGTCTAATAAAAGTGTTATTTACTCATCAGCTTTGACATCTACTTCCGAAAATTCTTCATCAGGAACATAGTCGTCTTCAGGTTCTTCTTCGTTGACAATATTTCTGTGTAAACTCGAACTGCTGTTTTCATTTTTAACAAAGTGGGTGGGATGTTCGAAGATTACTCCCTCCTGTGTAGCCGTATTTTTCCCTCTATATATTTGCTGAACTCCTCCTGAATAAACTAATTCAGGTGGTACAATAGTTTTAAAAACCTGATTGCAATTTGGACATATCTCCGCGTCCTCTTCCTTGTCAGATAAACATGAGCCACACGCTCTTCTATTTATAATCCAATCGAAATCGTTATCTTCTTCCAAATCTTGCAGTGAAGTATCATTTCCAATGCAAACACCATCTACGAATATTTGAGGTAATAGTATTGTTCCGTCTGATTCCAACGGATCCGCCTTTAAAAGTCCCTCATTTTTTAAATTTTCAAATATTTCAGAGTCCTCGAGTTCTATTTCAAGGTTAAATCTAGTTTTTTTCCTTCAGAAAATACAGGTAACATACCTGCTGCCGCTGAGAAATCGCGGTTTGCATCTATTTGGTAATACACAACACCCTTTACATCTAAAAACTGTTTTGCTCTTAAAGAGCCGTAGAAATGTCGTCTTACTCCACTTAAAGACGTATGTATTAGAACAACCTATGAGTTTGTATCAAATATTAAACCATACGTTGCTATAGAGATAATTTATTTCTTAGTACTTACCTCAGCAGGTGTTGCTTTCACACCTGATCCCATGCTGCTCTCGTACATTTTTGTTACTCAGATTACACACCTATTATTATAAAGTTCACCTAGTAGACAACAACTTGCTCTTCTTTAAACTAGGATCAAAATAGATTTTTATCTTTTTCTTGTAATATCCTAAAAATAGACTCCATTTCATGTCAAAAATCACATCTACCGCCAATAAATACCGCCTATTGCACCTATTTTTGTTATGATCAGAATTGCATTAATAAACTGATTTTTTTAAAAACTGTTGTAATTGCACAGTTATTTCGACAAGTAATAGCATCTGTACTCTTAGATATTGTCATAATAGGACGGATTCTTGAATCATGTTTAGGTTTCACACATTGAGTTTTTTTACCAAAGATTCTCCTAAGGAGGCCTTGAGTTTAGGTCTTGAATGCGGTTAATTTTTTTTAAGAAAATTGGTACAGGGAAGTTTTAACGTTAACAAATATTTGTATATTTTGTTTGAAAGAAAAAATACATACTTTCCATACTTTGTTTTATGACAAAATTTTTTACAGTAAACAAACCTGATGTAGACTTGCTCGATATTCCAGCAGGATCTGAAAAGTAAGTTGTTTTTAGTTTTTGTATAGGGAAATTTTAAACTTTCAACTGAATTAATACTTTTATTTCAATCTATTCTTAGGGTCCAATGGAAGGTTGAGTCAAGAGTCCCGTGTTGCGGGAGCTTTATGATAATGCTGGAGGATCATACAATAGGAAACCTAATTACAACGTAAGTTATAACTCTAAATCTTATATATAGTTGCCTATTTACTACTTTACCTAAACGAATGCCGTTTCTTATCATCTAGACAACTTTTGCGCGACCCGAATGTTATATTTGCAGGGTACAAGGTACCTCATCCCTTGGAACCTATTGTACAGATCAGAGTACAGACAAGGGAGAATACTACTCCATTCGTAGCTATTCAAAATGCAATTCAATCATTGAAAACAGAGGCAAAGGCAATTCTAAGCTCATTTAGGGATTCGATGAGAAACTATCCAACATATAAGTGAAAAGAATATAGAAAATTGCTTACTTGCTTAGTAGAAATTTAAAAATATGTTTTCTTCTCGTCAATAGTGCGAAGGCCTTATCATTCATTTAATTCCAATTTTCTTTAAATATTTACCGAGTTAACAACATCCTGAAGATTGCTTTCTTGTATTTTTTGAGAGTTGTATACCGACTGAATTGTTTGTATTTGTAAAACATCCTGTATAAATAATTAATGGATTCCTACAAAAGCTAATGGGTGAGTTGAACTTACCATTTATGTCTAAATTAGATGAATTATCTTTTACTTTCTGATTGTAAACTTCTTGGAGAAGATGTTCAAATATGTGTTTAACATTACATCTAGTAACTGCAGATGCTTCTGAAAAAAAAAGACCATTCTCTTCTGCAAAGTTGGACGCAATCTCATAAGGTACTTCCCTTTTACTTGAGTCCTTTTCAACAAGGTCTAACTTATTTCCGACCAACATAACAACAATGTTTGGCTCAGAATTTTGCCTTATGTCCTCCAACCATCTAGAAGCATTTAAAAAAGTTGATTTCCGGGTTATATCATACACTAACAATGCACCCACAGACCGACGATAATGAGCTCTAGTAATGGCTCTATAACGCTCCTGTCCTGCAGTGTCCCAAATTTGAGCCTTCACTGTACCACCTATGGAAAGAGGAACAGTTCTTGTTGCAAATTCTACTCCGATAGTTGGTTGTGGGGTCTTTGGGAGCGCATCTCTCGTATAACGTGATAACAGATGTGTTTTCCCAACTGTGGCATCACCAACTAATATAATCTTGTACAGGTGATCATAGTCATCAAGAGATGAGCTCATTGAGTAATGTTGATCCAACTAATTCAAAGAACTCTTCTAGTTTGTGTGGGTGAATTTTTTTCTTTATAATTCCTTTGATTTCCGCGTTTATTACGCCTTTATTCCATTTCTATAAACAATCATGGCGCCACTTGTTAATTTAATTTCGGAAATAGTTAATTGTTTATGGGGTTACATGCTTTATACTATGAATGAAAAATTAAAGGTAGGGGTAGGTTGGAGTAAACAAATAATGTGCAAATATAAAATAATTAACAGAAACTGATACAAAACGAAATCTATTTGATAGGTTTAGTGACAAATATAGTTATTATTGACTTCATAAAGGTGAGCTTATTTTATAAATACCGTTGCAGTTCAAATGCTGAAATGTAAACATTGGTAATATTCATATTTCTTTTGACAGTTTCATTAGTAAAAAAGGCAAGGGTGAGATGTTTAAGAATAGATGGTTGTTTGAAAACTTCAAATTGAAGTATTCGTTCTAATTGCCGTAGTTGATCTTTGCCTGTGAAAAATCCATTTCAGGGTGTGCTGCCTTGAATTTTTCAAGTAGTTCGTGCTGTTTTAGATGGTCACTTGTTGGAAGTCCCATAGCTTTCTGTCTTTGGTCAAACATCATTTTTTCCACAGTAGCACGCGTTTCTGGGTCTAAATCTGAAAGTTTAGAGTTTTCGGGAACAATTTTAGAGGTATCTATTTCGGGGTCCCCTTTTAATACACATGACCACCAACTCATGTTTTCTTGCTTCTCCAAAACTATTTGTATTGTGTTTCCGTCTATTATTGACCATATGCAGTCATCGGGTTTTACTTTAGAGTGGAGCTCGCCATTTAAGTACTCTTCTCCCTTAATAACTACCTTTAACCTGCTTGCTCCAATGTCTATTTTACACTCTTTTGACTTTAATTGGGTATTTGTGCAAATTAGCATCTCTAAAGTTCCTAAGGTTTGCGTCCAAGTATACTTGCTTGTTTTACCACCATTCCCGATTGGAGGAGAGCTGGAGTCAGAATCCGCGTCACTGATGTCTCCATTATTGTTTTCACGATTTTTGTTTTTAGATTTCTGTTTCTCAGTTGATTCTTCATCAGAGAAAACTTCTTCTATTTTATTAGAAATTCTTGAAGCCTCGCTTATTTTTTTCTCCTCAATCTTTCTTCTTCTCTCTTCTTCTCTCTCCAACATCAATCTTTTTGCTTCCTTTCGTTTATCAACTGAAAGCGCTTGGTATTTCTTGAAGTATTTCATTAAGACCTTCTCCTCCTCCCCTTGTTCCATTGCTGTAAAGAAATCAGTCTTTCTAAGCAAAAAACTGAAAATTACATCGAGGAAATTCTCAATTCCGTTCGCTGTTTGAGCGACATTTATCAGAATGGAATCGAATCTCTCATCCATACTTCCTATAATACACTAATTCAAAAAAAAAGAAAAATTTTTTTCCAAGTAACAAATCCTTTTCCAATCTGGAGTTGACTATTTAGTTTATACTCTTTGTCCCGCAAATTCTACTACAAAACCTTTAGTCTAAAAAAAAATGTTAAAACAAAATTTGAGTAAAGGAAGTAAAATAGAAAAGAAAGGAAAGGCGAATTCAGTTTAAGTTTTAGAAGAAAACGAGTTGGTGTAAAATATAATTTTAAGGAGTATTTCTCAAAGTGTAATAAATAAATAGGCGCGCCATTTTGCATTTCGGCAGCCTTTGAAATCGGATAGTCACCCCACCTTCAAATAAATGCAAAAATAAAAGAAGCAAATGGAAACATTGATGCAGCTTTGACAATAAGTATATGATGTTTTATGAAATATTCAAATTTGAAATAATGTTGTCTAGTGTTTTTAAAGGTTCGCTTTGGGTATTTCAGGGCAGTGAAATAAGTTGACAGAAAACCAGGGGTTTTGTTCCTCAAGCATTAGTATGATTTGGGTGAAATAATAATAAATATACCATATATTACGAAATTGTGTCAAGTAAAAATAAAAAATGATAGGTTCTGTGCATTTAAATAAAAAAAAGCAAATTATAATTTTTATGCATACCATGTGGAAGGTCCACATGAGATCTTCAAATAAATAAAGAATAATAGTTGACTTAGGTTAATGGGAATTTTTTGAACAAAGTGTAAACTACCAAATTTAAGTAATAAATAGAATAAATAAGGAGTAGAGTAATGAGTAGAATAGTTCATGACAGTAAATTCCGTAATTTGTATGGGGAATGCCTTCAGGATAGGTTTTCAGGTCTGCATATTGTAACAAGCAAGCATACAGTGGATGGTTGCGGAATAGCGGCTTCCTCTGAGTTTATAGCTTTTCCAGCAGAATGTAGTGGTGGAGGAAGCGTGGGAGTAATAGATAATTCATCATTTGGCTATAAACCAAATGTTGTTTATTTCAAAGGTCACAAAGCTGAGGTGAGTGATGTCGAGTTCTCACCATTCTATTCTTGTTTGTTGGTAAGTGCCTCTCAGGATAAAACCATTAAGTTGTGGGAGATTCCTGAACATGCTGCTCAGAAAAGACTCAAAGACCCACTTGCAGTTTTTCGTGGACATACAAAGAAGGTTTCTTTAGTAAAGTTTAACCCTTCTGCAGAATGGATATTGGCTTCTGCAAGCAGAGATGACACAATTAAGATTTGGAACTGTGAAACAATGCAAGATGAGATAAATATAGGATTACCAGGACTCCCAACATCAATTAAATGGGGTTATGATGGTAACTTATTAGCAGTTTCATGCATGGATAAAGTAACCAGGATAATTGATCCTAGGAGCGAGAGAATTACATATCAGTGGCAGGCTCATAGCGGTGGAAGAAAGAGCAGATGTGAATGGATGGGTGGCACTATGGGAAACCCAAATTGGCTCTTAACTACAGGTTTTAGTGATAAGGGAGAGAGACAAGTTGGCATTTGGGATATCAGATATTTGGATAAAAGTGTTGGGTTAGAATTTGTGGATATTGAACAACCTTCGTTAATACCTTTTTGGGATGAGGGAACCGGACTGTTTTATTTGGCAGGTAAAGGTGATACAAATATTAGGGTTTACGAATACAGTAGGAGTGAGGGTTGTGTGAGAAAATTGGAGGAATATAAGTCAATTAACTCACTCAAGGGTTATTGCTTAGCTCCAAAACAAACGGTTGATGTAATGAAATGTGAAATAGACAGGGTATTAAGACTAGAGTCAGGAGGAGTAATTCAACCTGTTTCGTTCATAGTCCCTAGAAAAGCAAATGAATTCTATCCCGATTTGTTTCCAGATACCATTGGAAATGAGGCTGCAATGGGACCTGAAGAGTGGATTGGTGGTCTTTCGGGAGAGCCAGAAAGAATGTCATTAAGGCCGGAGGTTGTTCAAACTCAAAGCAAAATGTTCAAGAGAATGAGATCAGTTGTTAAAAATGCAAGAGTAATATTGAAAAAAGACCTAGCCAAGGCTGAAATGCAATTAAGTAGTATGCAAGACGAGCTTTGTTCAATAGAGTCACTAAAACATCAATTAAAGGAAAAGGAAAATGAGATTGCACAGTTGAAGGCAAAGAAATCACTAGAGTAACGTTATAAAGTCTCCTTCTATTTTTTAAATAGTATAATTAGTAAATCCTATAACTTAATAGTTTATTACATTTGCGTTTCGTTTCGTAAATATCACACAGTTTTGTCTAATTAGGTTCAAATCTTAAAAACTAATGTGCAGCTTTTATAGGTCTGCATAGTGAATGACTGCAATTAATATGCAAAAGTACGTGCATACACTGCTGTATCATGTCTGTAAATAAAGAAACCAAATTAGGATGTAAGGTAATAACAAAAAAATACCGTTTGAAGTAATTCCCAGTTTGTGGTCTACACCGACAAAGCATTATTTGAGAATGAGTAGTTACCCTATCTTGAATAAATCTTCATGGTAGTTAAGAAAAGATCCTTGATTCCAAGCTCATCGCAGTGCTTTGCAAGGGTTTTCATTTGTTCAGGTGGAAGTTCTATCATTCTTTCGGGCAATTTTCTCATACTATCAAGGTCTACTTTTCCTTCTTTATTAAAAATGAGAGAAATTTCCTGTATAATCTCACCTCTAACAACGAAGTGCTTCCATCTAAGTCTTTGGAGTCTTCTAGTATATTCTAGACAACATTCTTCAGGTCCTTCAAGAATGATGATTCCAGGATAACCGATCTTACAAAAACCTCCGAGAGACAATTCCCTTGCCCAATCACAAATAAGTTTTCTCTTTATTTTACTGCGTATATGGTGACTGTAACACGCTCTCATTCCCCAAATAATTGTTTTATTCAACCCGTTATTGGAAATATTTGAAATTGACCAAATGCTTCCTTCTTTTGAATCTCGCTCCAGCTCTTCATCAGAAGAAAGATGATTATCCGAGTCATCGTCTTCGACTTCCCCTCCACGTTCATTGGAACAAGGGAAATTATTGTCTGGAGGAAGGTCCTTCACAATAAGTTCTGTAGCCTCTCTCGCAGCTATTATTTGGTTATAAATGCATTCGGAATCTCGAACAAAGGCATTTTTGGCCTCATTTATAATATAAGAACACTGGGAGTCGGAAAGGAAGAATGGAACGGAGGTTTCATCAGAAACAACTCTAAATTCAATAGGTCCAGTGTCATAATGAGTTTCTGTGTTGATTGTCAACTTCAAAAATAGCTGAGTAGAGTAAAAATATCTACTGTCTAATTTTGCTCTTAAAGTAAAAGAATTCTCAGAGGCAGAATCACATTCATCTTTATTAATGATCCAGGAAGTAAAATCATCACTGAGGACAAACTCATCACTATATTCCGTAAATATGCACCTTAAGGCTTCTATTTCCAATCTCAATCTTTCTTTGTAATTAAGACCACTGCATTCTTCCATTTAATAGCAGGAGAATAGACTATTTGTGGTGGCGGTTAGAACCAATATAATAAAGATTCAAGTATATATTAGATTTTCTAACTTGAAAACTAAGCAAAGTGGAAACCGCAACTATTTGGGTCTTCTTTTTTGAGATATGAGAACACTATGGCCCGGAAAGCTCATATGACTTGAAATTGGCGCAAAGCTTCAGCGCCTCGGATAGAGATATAAATGTTGCAACCTGATGCACTATCTGTGCACATGAATTGATTGCCTCGTCAGGTCTGTCGTAAACAAGATCTTCAAGGCCGCTGACGATGTTCATCTCATGATTCATAAGTTGTGTGGCGATTTCACAAGCAGTATTCAAAGGAACAAGAATGATTCTGTTTAAATCAATACCACCAATAAAGTCGGGGTCAATTGCTTCTTTGTGAATAATTTTGAGCTTTCTAAAGATTTTTTTGATTTTACCTGAAATCACATTTGAATAAGATTGCTTAGTTGTTAATAGTTCTTTTTCAGAATAAAGGCAATGGTCTCTAGCAGTACCTATTATAGAGAGGGCTATAATTGTCTTAAGAGCCGAATTGGTTTCATCCTCTTGGTTATTTATTCTATCTCCAGGACATCCATCCCAATACATAAGTTTTTCCGAAACAGTAGAACCTTGCAGTAGTTTATGTATATTTAAAGAATTAGCAGTTTTTCTGCAGTATTTGAGTGCTTTTTTAAATCCCATATCTTTTTTCGAATTTTTAAAAACAGTTAGTGGAATTCCGAGAAAAGAATGCCTGTGTTTAAGGAGGCCGTTATCACTCATGGTTCTAAGGATATTTGTACAAGATTCAACAAATCTCCATGGAACAAAATTTCCCTTCCATTCTTTTTTTCTCATAAGTTTCCAGGTAGTTTCTGGGATCATGTAATTTCTTTTAATAATATCTGAAATGGTGTTCCAAGCAATCCTCTGGAATACAGAATATTTGGTCACCTCAGAACCCTCAACACCAACAGAATGCGTAAGCTTTGGAGCATATCTGTACTCATGTCTAGGATGACCTACTGTTTTTCTGTCAATACTGAATCTCATTAAACGCGCACCAAATGGAAATCTAATTCCATAATACTTATCTCTTGTTGGTATTTCATCAATAAAAGTTCTCTTTGATGGGGGAGGAAGTTCATATACCTGCAAAACACGTTCAATTTGTGTTGTTACTTTTGGAGCATAATCATCATTTTTAAGATCTGAAATAATGGCGTCTACCAAGGAAATTTCTCTTGCTGAATCGTAAATTGGTGGAAGAAATACTCTCAACTTTTCATCGGTTTTGAATTTACTGCGTGAGGAAGCATTATTTTCATTATCGTTCAAATTCTTACCATAAATATCGATTTCAGCGTTTTTCATCTCACTGTCAATCTCATCTTGAACTTTTTCAATCAATTTATCCTCCCTCTCGGCTTCAATGTAATCGAGCAAGTCAAGTTCCTCCCCATCTGCTAGAGTACCCTGTTTTTTTGGAGGGTGAAACTTAGCCTTTGCCAAAGCCTCTCTAATAAGCCTTTCCTTTATGCTTTTTCTACTAACCCTTTTCTGGGTAGTGGTAAAAATGGGCTTTCCTTCGATATTATGATAGGTAGTATGAAATTGCGTATGAGTGAGTTTATGGGAGGCAAATCCACCTCTACCAGTTCTAAAAATTCTATGTTTGTTATTAAAGTAATCATGCTTTTTTGGACAACAAGCAGAACCGATAAGCAAATGTGATGTGCATGAGCCCCTAGGCCTTGAAAGCTCTAAATGGTGATCGTGGCCAGCTATGTATGCATCAACCTTGTATCTTTTCAAAATTGGATTCAAAATTCTATTAATATCGGCATTATCTCCGTGCTCCCCACTAGAGTAACATGGATAATGACCTATCACAAATATCCAATCAATATCTCTTACAACGGCTGCCTTTAGTGTATTTTCAATAAAGTCCATTTGTTCATTCCATATTTTGCTATTTACATCCGTTCCCATTCTATAAGACATTAACCAGGAATCGGTATAAATGAATATTGCTCTTGTTTTGATCAACTCCATTTTTGATTCCGTCTCATAACTACCGTTATTTGCACTCAAATAGGGATGCGGCGAGTACTTTGGAGCATCAAATTCCTCAATAGTATAAAACCAGAAATTAGGCATATACCACCTGGGAGACTTTAAACTATAGTGCCTGTCTACTTGGGCAGTTGCATTACCCCACCAATCATGATTGCCTAAAACACACCTAAATTGAACGTCGCGTAAAGCTTCATGAGTAAACACGTTCTCAAACATGTGATCCCACAGGGGATCGTCTACAGAGCTAACTCCCCATCTATAGAAATTGTCGCCAACAGAAATCAAGAATTTTGGTTTAAGTTTTGAAGCAACCTCACCCATTGATCTGCTTACTACTGCTAAAATAGCAGTGGGCTCCCCCCAGTCGCCGAAAGTTAGCCAATTAAAGGCGTTAACATCGTTCCAGAGAAGAAACAGCACACCAACAAATGCCAAACATATCCCAGGTTTTGAATGCCCCCTCAACATGGGGTTTTATTTTGTTCGTTACTTATGAGTTTGACCTATTTTTTTCTCGTATTCAGTGGCAACCCTTTTGCACCCTGTGGAAAACCCCTCCTTTTTGCTTAGTCTAAGCCTACTCCTGCTATCTCAGAAGACTCTCACATCAAACAAAATTTGAAATAAATTAACAATTCAGGTGCGAATACTCTCTTATATTTATTATTGCCTCTAATTCCTCATTTATCGGCCACTTAATCATCTAAAAATAATTAGAAAATCAAAAATATGTACCCGCCTAATCCTGCCTGAAATATTTGGCGCTCCCGGTGTTTAACGAATAGTCATGCACTTTCAAAGTTGTCTTATTTTTAAATTTGCATTAAGATGGGTGGGGTTACACATGCAAATTTACTGAGCTACTTTGCGGGTGGGTATTTACTTTCTAGTAACTGACTTAAAATAAGTTCAACTCAGTTTGCTCAAAAGCGAGAGTATTAAATATACAATTCTCCTTTATAGAGTTGAACTAAACATTAACAAAGAATAATTTGGTGGGGTGTTTGACTTAGGTACATGGCAAAACTTAAGGCGATAGTGCAAAACGTCTGAAAGTTTTAAGTAGTGAACATTTGCTTTACAGAAGGTATTTTATATAATACAATAAGTGATAACTTGAAATAGTAGTTAATTACGTGTGTAAATATTACTATAATATAGTGAGCAGTAGCGTGTAACCAGCAGAGTCCCTTATTTAAGTGAATGAGGTAAAAGTGCATTTTAAGTCTTGATTTACAAATTATTTGTGCAATAATAGACTAAATTGTGTACATTTCGGAATAGCGATAGTTTTGGATGAAAAATGTTGCTACAATTATTTATTTTATTTCAGCTAACAATTACAATTTATTCTCAAGATAATATTATTAAAAGATTCCGTAGCGATGGTGGCTTACCTAGGTCATCGCAACCATCTCCTCTTTTAAGTGTGGTAGAAATGTTGAATTCTACTCTAGATATGGGTGGGAGTGGTCTAGGCAGCAATAACAATGGGAGTGGAATACTTGGGAAGATTATTTCATCAAGTCAGATATTTGGGGAAAACAACAGTAATAATGATAATAATGTGGATGACGAAAGTAAGAATAACCAAACAACAGATTTGAGTTCGGAAAACAATATAAATGGATCTTCTCTGTTGATCTCAGATAGTATACAAAGGAATAATGATAATAATAACAAAACAGTAACTTCACAACCGGAAGAAAGAAGTCTAAGAGTAGAAAAAACTCCACAACAAATAAGAAAAAAATTGATAGATGGTTCATTTGCTGAACTAATGGAATTAATGGAAGAGGAGGTACGTAAAAGAGGTGATGTCCCGATGGATAGGTATGACCCAAATATATCATTGGTGGTTCCAGTAGCATTTGATGATTTAAGGTCATTTCCTGTACTGTTGTCATCTTTAAGACTACAGACAATGAGACCCGATGAAATAATATTGGTATTTGATATTCCAGAAAATGACGTTGATTCTCGTCATAATGTTTTAAAGGAGGTAGAAAAGTACAGTAAAAGTCTAAGGAATCTTAGACCATTTTTCAGGACACCACCCCCACCACCGAGACACTTTCCAGGGTCAAATAGGTTATTTGGTGCATCAAAAGCAAAAAACGAGATAGTTATGTTCTTTGATAGTGATGATATAATTCATCCACAACGTGTAGAGTATGTTTCAAGAGCATTTAAACAGAATCCAGATATGGATGCCTTTTTGACCGAGTATTTTGTCGAACAAATGGACACTACTGAACAGGCACAGGAGATGCCAAAAAAATCGATGCAAGACTTAAAGAAAGTATTTGATTTGGATGAATTGGAGAACAGTAAGGGTGGATTACTCGCGGCTACTTATGAAAATGAGAGAAAAGAAGCAAAAAGAGCCGTTGAAGAATATGGTTTGAAGTGTCCATGGAACCCGAATGACAGGAGAACTGAGATTAACTGGCCAGAAACACATGGATGGTGGTTGTACTGTTGTCACAACGGTTGGCTAACAATAAGAAGAAGCGTGTTGATCGAGGTTCCATATCCTGACAAGGAGTCGGGGGAGGACTCCCTATACGTTTTCAGGCTATTAATGAGTGGAAAAAACCTAGGACATAGCAGGGTGCCATTGGGAATATACGTGCTTGGAAATACCTACAGAGTAAGACAAAAAAACAAAGATAATTAAATATCAGAATTCTGAACAACCTATTAAAAAGTTAAGATTCAAAGCTAACGATAAGGAATACCGAGTAAAAAAGAACGACATTTACACCATATTTCTCTACTTCCATACCTTGCAGTCCTGAATCTTAAGACCCTCAACCTCTTCATCATTACAGAAATAGTCAGAAATAAGACTTCTCTCACTCTTGTTCGAGAAATCAAGTCTTTTAAATGTGTGATATTCGAATGATGGATGGGACATCATCTCTTCAGGTATTTCGTTTCCTCTAAATAGAAATACGCCTTGATAATCAAATTCACCATTACTTCCAACAATGTTAATAACACCAAAAGAATATTTCCTGAAATTGTTGTCTAACCTCTGCAGGAATCCACCAACCATGTTGCTCGCCCTAAATGCAACATCTAACTCGCCAGGAAGTTTGTTGTATTTCATGTAATAAAAGCAATAACCATTTGGATCAAAGTTTTTCTCCAACCAAGGCATTGCAACCCCTCTCAAATCCTTTGTATTTGAATAAACGCGCTTCCATTCATCTAGATTCATAGAGGATGGTGGAAGACTGTCTAGGGGATTCTCCTTTTTTTTTGTTTTATCCTCGGAAGCACCACCTGACTGGGATTGGCTCTGTGTCTTTGTCTGTCCTTGACAGCACTTTTTAGAAAGTTCGCCATAATGCTTTTTAACTGCTGGCTGATTCAATACCGTGTCCAAATAACGCCTTAAATTAACCAAAGTGTCCAAACTAATGCTTTTATTCGAAAAAAAGACAACTGAATCGAGCATTACTGCTAAAAATATATCGGCAATTGTAAGACGGTGACCAACAATAAATGTACGTCTCGCGAGATATTCATTTATTTTAGTAAATATATTCATAATTTCTTTGTATGTTGCCGTCTTATCACCACTACATCCAGATACTGGACACAAAGAACGTATCAGTGGAGTCATTTCCGAGTCTAAATAGTACAACATCATATCAACATGCGTTGCATCAGATGGCGACCTTCCATATAAGTTGGTGTATGGCGAACCTCTTGCTAAGTGTCTAATAATTGTACTTGTCCCAAATATTTCATCAAATTTTGTCACTAAAACTGGTGTCCCCTTTTTAAGTGGGAGATTTATTGCTTTTAGTTCCAAATTGTCAGCTGATTTCAAAGTAATCTTATTTCCTGTGATTTCAGCAACTGACATTATTACTGATACCATCGGACATTTATCGAGTGAATACAAGATCATCGTCTCCATTTGTCACAAACTATTGAAAAACAAGTCAGTACCAATTTCCTGCAAAGTTTGAAATTTCAAAGTTCACTTAAAATATTTACCAAAGAACACACTTTGTTAATGCAGTATCACTTCTATTTGACCAATTTGTTATTGAGGATACATTAAATATTTCCTAAATAATATTGGTTTCGTGTCCAATGCCTATTTTACGTTGTCTTTATATATTGATATTACTGTCTCAGACTGGCGCCCCAAAATTTATTTTATGTTAAATATTTGTTACTTTATTTTAAAAGGGGTGTAAATAATATAAATTTAATTATGATTAAGCTCTTTTTGAGTCATAAACGCTTATATTTCAGTTTATCATTTTGAGTCACATACATACTCCCCACCCCCTTTTTTTAATTATTACTAATAAGCATATATTAAATATCTATACTGATTTAGGCGGTAATTTGCTTACATTATTCTTATGTCTCGAGGCGGTAAGGTACCGAACAAATCTTATATGTAAACAAAAAAATATAAATGCGCGGTTTTTCTCAAGAAAATAATTTTTTTGAAATATACCGCATTTGTGTCTTCAAATTGTCTCAGTTTGTCTTGACAGGAAAAAAAAGGCTATATTCTTAAAGGGCAGGAAGAAAGGGAAATCAAACAAAGTATTTTTACATTTAGATATCAAGTAACAAGTAGATATACTTACATTTCTGCACGTAAATATAGATTTGTGTTGTTAGTTTTACTCTTTTATTTCGAATAAGCAGAACCAGAGGGTATAAGTAAAGGAAAAATGGTAAAAAAACTGCAAATAACAAGACAATGTGATCGCGTTAAGGTGACATTGAGGAAGAAATATGCCTCTCGTCGCAAGGCATCTGTTGTTGCTCCAAAGATTAGAAGTTCACTGCAACCGGGTGTTGTTTGCATACTATTGGCAGGCCCATACAAAGGTAAAAGAGTGGTTATGTTAAAGTCTCTTCCATCTGGTTTAATAGTAGTCACAGGACCATTTTCGGTAAATGGTGTTCCAGTTAGGAGAGTCAATCCTGCATATATCATTGCGACTAGTACAAGAATAGATGTGTCCAAGGCAGACTTGTCCAAATTTACAGACGAATACTTCAAGGTTGATAGGAAGAAAGAAAGAAAGAATAAAGATTCATTTATGAATCAAGGTGATGACAACACCAAACAAAACAGAGTTGTTTCGGAGGAAAGGAAAAAGGATCAACAGAAACTAGATTCTGCCATTGTCCCGTCTATCCAGTCAAATCCTCTAATGATGAGTTACTTAAAGACTAGATTTACTTTAACTAATGGAATGTATCCACATAAGCTTAAGTTCTGATAAACAAATGCAAGTTTATCTAAAGTAACTTGCATTATTTTGTCCATTTCTCTAATTACTTCATACAGTGATTTGAGGAGTAATACTAGTGATAATTAATACAGAGGAATTACCTTCTCATAAAACGGGCAAGGTAAGGTGGTGGAGACTACAAATACCATATTTTTCTTTGTTGGATATACTTATATAGATAAATAAAGGAGTTATCTTCTAATCTCACCTTAGGTAGTAATTTCTTTTTATTTAGCAGTGCTGCTTCTTTCTTGTCCAAGTATCCCTTCGTTTTAAACGTGATGTAATCTATTTCCGTCAATCAACAGACATTTAAACTCTTGTTTGGATGGAGACGAGTGAACTGCGGTCAGGAATAAAACGTAATGTAGATGATGATAATCAAAGCACAAATTAACTATATTATGGTTATTTTAAAACACAGTTGATATTTATCTTCTACTTGCCTTTTCTATATACTCGAAAGTACCGCTCAAAAATTCCCTTTGAAATCACTACAATAATGCTGCATCACAACGGCTCTCCCTCCTAAAGCTCATTTCCTAAAAGAATACTAAAACAAATATTAAGTCACACTAATATGTAACTTTTTCATAAAAAGATAATATTAACTGGTTAAAAAAGGTATTACCGCTTGCTCTTTTTCCATAAAACTGTCCTAAAGTTCCATTCTTCTCCTTAAAAGGCAAGAAAAATTTTACACCAAAATTCCAAACTACCCAAACATTTAAAAAGAAGCAAGTTAGAATTTCCCATGCTCAAATTATTCTACTTTTACTTTATTATTACATGAACATGTGTAGACGCGACGTGGCGCCAGCACGTCACGGTACCTATATAAATAAATTAGGACCTGACATGTCAAAAAAAAGATTGACATACAGTAAGTGAGTGTATTTACATGAACAGTTTTATAGATTAAATTAATCAACAGGTTCTAACAGTGAGGTGAGAAAAGCTAAATAGTACAAAGAACAAATAAAATAATAGAATTATATAATAATATTACCAAGAAATACAATAAAAGTAGAATATATTTTTTAGATAAGTGAACCGTATTTCATACCGTGTTAGGCACTAATTTTGTTTTTTATTCCATCTGTAATTAAAGTATTGTTTAAAATCTTAACAGTACTTAAAACCTCACTTAAAAAAAGAATAAAAGAGAATCAGAAGGGAGAGCTTGTTACTTTTATTTTTTTTAGGAAAAAAACGAGCAATAAGGGAAATAAAGATAACACCATTATAAGTAATACTGACGACAATAAAGCAGAAAGTTGAGTTGCTGTTATTAGTAGTATCAATATATAATGCATTCTCGTAAAAAAATAAGTAATATAGTGCAGGGATCACCAATTACATTAATAGAAAATAAATTTTACTGGAGTTTATGTATAAGTAACTTGCCAAGTTCTCAATATGAGAAAAAAGGTGGTAATATTATATATTTTTGCATAGATGACGAACTTGTTTATGAGCCATTCTTTCAGGACTTCGGACCATTAAATTTAAGGTGTATATATAAGTACTGCAAGAAAGTTGATTCATTATTAAAAACAGTACAAGGAACCGGAGGTTATATAATGCAGTGTACAAACGCTTATGATATGAAAAAAAGGACAAATTCTGCCTTCTTGGCTTGTTGTTACTTAATGATAAGACAAGGAAAAACCCCTGGGGGATCTTTAACATTGTTTAATTCCATACCTTTACTTTCCTTTAGAGATGCAACATATGGAACGTGTTCATATTCACTCAGTGTAGGTGACTGTCTTTTAGGCTTGTATTATGCAATGATATTAAAGTGGTTTCAGTACGATGAGTTTGATATAGAAGAGTATAGTAAATATGAAAAAATAGAGAATGGGGATATCTCTTGGATAGTACCAAACAAATTTATAGCCTTTAGTGGTCCAAGTGGCACAAGTATAGATGAGGATGGTTATTTGTCTCTAACTCCCGAATTTTACGTTCCTATATTTAAAAAGTTAGGAGTATCAATGGTTATAAGATTAAACAAAAAACAATATGACAGTGATATCTTTAGAAATAGTGGAATTAAACACGAAGAATTATACTTTATTGATGGATCATGCCCACCGAGGGAAATTCTTAACAGATTCTTAGAACTTACTGAAAAACAAAATGGAGTCATAGCCGTTCACTGCAAAGCGGGTCTCGGAAGAACGGGAACGCTTTTAGGATGTTATGCAATTAAAAATTACCATTTTACCGCAGCAGCTTGGATAGGCTGGAACAGAATCGCAAGACCTGGAAGCGTCTTGGGACCTCAGCAACAATTCCTACATGAAATTGAAGCAAATCTATTTGCAAGAGGATCAATACTTGCACCAGAAATGAGACTAGACTCGAAAATTCCACTTATTTCAAAGAAAGTTCAAGAAGCAATTCATAAACAATCAAAGATTAGGCAGATTCAATCAATAAACCTCCAAACAACAGCTCTCGTTAAAAATCCACAAATAAGCAACTATTCTACCATCAATTCTGCTACCTTACGTCATAACTATCATCATAATTACCATCACCATATAAACAATAATAATGATGATAGAGATGGTAGCAGTCCAACAAAAAGTGCCATCAATCCCTTTGACATATCACCTTTAGAACAGGAAGTCATTCAGATGATGTCAAATCTCAGTGCTGTGGATAATATTGCTTTAATTGGAGATGCTGGTCAGGGTGAGAGATTGGTTCAAGCCAAGAAGAATATCTTGAGGTAATCATTTATATTTAATTAAGTTAGTATTAATATTGATTTATTGGTATTAATACTAATATAAAACTCACAACGGTTCCCAAATATGCTCATTTTTTACGATACTTGATGTCACACTTTTATTCTTGAATGTTTTATTTCCTTTAAAAACTTTTTTCCCTAATTAACATTAAATACCGATAATTGTTATAATAAGATCCATTATAATTATTATTAAATTAAATTAAAGCAGTGTCCATATTTAAAAGAACAGTTATTTATTGACTATCTTTCCTCTACCTTACCATTAAGTTTAAATTGTTACTTGTTTTTTTACATAAATTTGTCTACAGGGTAATTGCTTTGATTTCTATCTCTCTCTCTCTTTATACCAATTTCCTCCTGACTATTACTAGGTATCGATGAGTAAAGAGCAGCAGCAGTAGCACTTGAATAAATTCCATATGGAGCACTAGTTGCAGAGTATGGAACTAAATAAGGAGCAAAACATGTATTTGGTGAGTAGTAGCACTGGTTGACATATGGATAAACTTCAATTTGATGCTGATTTCTAATATTATCGGAAGTAATATTTGAATTCTGAACCTCAGGTGGCTGCAATTGTGAAATAGAACCATAATAGTCGTAAAAATAACCATGTGGAGTTGGGAAAGATTGATAATTATTATTTCCGTGATATCCGCTTGATCCCGCTTCAGATCTCTTACTAGAAGCATTATTGTTATTTGCATTGTCTTTCTGTTTTAATGCCAAAGAGACAAATGTTACTTTGCCATCCACTATTCTCTCGGGATGTTGAAGTACTTTCATCATATCGCCAAGATTGTTGAATGTTATGAAGCCATATCTCCTTGATTTACCTGTATGGTGATCTCGCATTACAAAACATTCCTCAATATCCTCAAACTCAGAAAATGCTTTTCTCAGGCTTTCACTAGTTGTGTTCTCTGATAAATTCCTAATAAATAACTTCTTTTTAAATATATTCGAAGACATTTGGTTATTTGAATCTATCATCTTTGAACAATCCATAGGACCTGATGTGAATTCAGAAAATGGATCAGCCGCTAATTTTACCAGTAGTTGTCTTCCATTTAATACCAAGTTCTCATTAAACAACTTCTTTATCGAATCACTGCTCTTGTAAGTAACGAAACCATACCCCCTTGATCTTCCATTTTTTTCTCTTATTATAGTGGAATCCTCTATTTCACCAAACTTTTCAAATAAACTCAAAAACACCCTATCAGTGGTCTGAAACGATATATTTCTCACCATTACTCTTCTACTCACTGGACTCCTCTCAACTATTAATTTACAGGCAGCTCCTACATCTCCAAAAATATATGCTGACTTACTTAGTATATCAACCAATTGCTCCTTTGATAAAAGCGAAACAACATTTCTATATTCAACTATCTCATCATCCTCAAAATCCTTATCTCCAGTCAAGAAATCAATAGTGTTTATCGACAACTTCTTTATATCTCCACCCTTCTGAACCGTGCCTGCACTCTCTCTTAAGCTTCTTTTCTCATCTAATTTTTTCATCTCTTCTATCTCTACTTCCTCCTATTTCAAAATTAGATACACATCTGATAACTTTCTTATGATTTTGTTATTACTGCATCACCAAAGAAAAAAAAGAAGCTAATTCTCGCTCTTTCTTCTCCAACCTTATCTTCCTCCTTTTTTTCTATTCGTATTTAGACCAAATGTCGGTTTCGTTTAAAAATATGTCTGTTTATTTATTACATTCACTTAGGCGCCAAGTTGCTTAGCCTTTAATTATTTACCCTTTTACGGGGACTATTTGCATGAGTTTATTAAAATCGGTAGATAATAATAAATATTATACTTTTTATGCCACTGTAATTCTGTTTTATGTCTTTTTATTAATTTTTTCTACTATTTATTTTTTCACCTTATATATTCCGGTTACTTGTATACTAATAATAAATAAATAAAAAATAATAGCTTATTTATTAATATGTATTAATTAATTAATTAATTAATATATTATTTCAATTAATAAATACTTATGTATACATATAAATATACAAGTGCGTATATTTTATTTAATAGGTATTTACTATATGATATTTTTTTCTATATTTATTTGCCGATATTCACTTACCTACATACCTACTAAATACTAGATTTTTTCTTATATATTTATCAAAATTTCCCCCTCGGTTTTTGTTTTATATTTTAGACATTATACCAAGACATATATTTAAAATGCCTAGCACGCTTGCTTATTTCCTACCACCCTTCTCATTACTTTTATTTATTCGAAAGGTATTGAAATAGTGGTATAGAAGGAAAATAAAATAACAAACAGAAAACTATGTTTTATGTCTTTATTTAATTTCAATACTTGAAGGACAAAATTGCATGTGGAAAAGTAAGCATTTGAATGTGGTTACATTGCATGCATGCGATTGAAAAGTATGATTACCACACTAGGAGAAATCAGACAACTCTTTTTGTACATATAAAGGGAAAACAAATATTAAATTATAAGAAAACTACAGATATGTTAACTAGTGTTGAAATTCACTTACGTCAATGTAAATGTGGGTGGTCAAGATTGACAAAATGCCTATTCAATTATAAATCCTATTCTGTGAATGTTGTCAAAATCCATCTCAAAGCAAAGACCTCTGAGGTGATTATATTTGTCTTGTCTGTACTCTGTCATTTTTGATACAATTTCATTTTCATTGTTATATTCCAAGTATTTTCTACCTGAATGATCACTAGCAAACGTGTACACTATATTGTCATTGTTGTTAAGACCGAAAACTAAACTCCTGAATACGGTTGGTTCCGTTCCCTGTATATACTCATATTTAGTTATTGTCCCTATTTGAAACATTCCTGTCCAGGAATCCTCCAATGTAACCCTTTGATTCTCGAATTGTCCATGACAGGCTATTTTCATTCCAACTACTATACCATCCGGGGATGGCGAACTTAAATACAACATTATTGTTGCAATTCTGTGATTTTTAGGACAAAATATTGAAGTTTGTTTCGAGTCTTCTTTGTGTACACCAACCATTTTTCTACAATGTGAAACAAATACATTTTTATCATGCGATATAAAACCACCATACAATTCATTCAATGTCAAAGTTTTTACACTATCCAAGTTTATCTTTGAATCTACTCTTGGAATTCCTCTTACTGTTCTGCTCTCAATTGGCTCGGAGGCATAGTGTCTTTCAAGTTTTTCTGTTTTCTTAGTCCCTTCTATTACAGTTTCTATTTCCATAGCAGGTTCTATTTTTTCCCATATAATGCTATTGCTCTCTTTCGGTATGCCAATACCTTTTATTTTACCAGTCTCACTGTCTATGCTAAAACAAATAGTAGTTAACATTTTATCACCGTTTATTTCAGAGGACCAATATAAACTTGAACCAGTTCCTTCAAACTCCATTAATTTTGATCTGAATTTACTGATTACTTCTCCATTTATGGTTGAGAATGAAAAGAAACCGAAAATGTTAGATTTTTTACTGAATCCAAGGTCAATTTCCTCAACTTTACTTGTTTTCAGGTTGACAACCTCCTTATATTTTCCATCACATTTTCCAACTTTAAATGATTTGTCTGAATTTAGTTTATCGCATTTACCTTCTATACCAACAACTTCCATTAAATCATCAGAAAAGTACATCACTAACTCACTAATTGTCGATAAACCGCATGAAAAACCAAAATTTAGATAATTGTTGTTCTCATTTTCAAATACTCCTACCCAATTATCACTGCATACTGAATTAACATCTTTAATTAAATGAACTCCTATATTAGTTATAAATCTAGAACTTTCTATTGGAGAAATATTTGAACGATAATTTGGTCTTTCTTTGTCAAACGGAAATTGTGTTGGTGGTAATATATAGTCAGATTCCCAATACAATCCTTGTGACTTAAAATAGGCACCAAAACCAGTAACCTCTTTGGATTTTTCACCAAATTCAAAACATATCATAGACAAAGAGTCTCCTATATATTTCCTTGTATATAACGTTTTTATCTCCTCTTTATTCACATCTTTCGGGTATTTGTTTATTCTTCCGTCATTTATATGTAAATCAAGTCCTTGAAGACCGGTTTTTTTAAAATCAAATGAGACATCTATTTCTGTTAAATTTTCCATGGGCAAATCCTCTTGATAAGCCTTTATTTCGATAGGTACTCTGTCGAATGAATCTAAATCTATCTCATGTGATGTATAACCAACCAATGCAATACCATTAGAATCACATATTATCAAAAAAGCTGTTATTCTCGATTCGCCGTTAATTTCACTTTTTATTGGAATAAATTTAGTAAATTTACTCCCATCGGGACATGAAATTGTGAATGTTTCTCTTATTTCTGTGGATAAAGGTGCCCTTACCATTTGACATTGTGGGAATGTTATTTGATTTACAAATATTTTACCAAAAGATTTTATTGGGTTTCCACCTTTCAGTTCCTCACGTTTTGGTGATGAACCTAAACCAATGTTTAGTATTCCTTCTTTATTTAATTTTGTTGATTCTCTTATTAATCTTGTTTGTATTAGTGCACAAAATGTATCAAATGGGCCATCATTCACTTCACCTGTTTTAATCCTCTTTTTTCTCTGAAATACTTTATCCTCCGAAATATACTTATAGAACAAGCTATTTTCACCATTATTTTTATATTTTACATACGTCTCAAGTTTTGCCAAAAACTTATCATTTGAATTTCTTGGAATACCAGACTTTACAGATGTAATAAAATAGGGTGGACTTAAACTTAATAGATTTTCAACCAAACTTACATATTTAAATTCAATTAAATCTTGTGATGTGCCTATTATCGCTCCTGAATAACCATCTGAACACAGAAGACCAATTATTCCCATTAATCTTGTTTTTTTATTTGAGGAAGCATATATGTGTGTAATAATGTTTCCTTTTGGGCAGCTAAAAGCAAAGTTTCCCATATGCTCTGTTTTCTCGCTTTTTTTAATATTTCTCTCAATTATCCAACGATTTTTACACTCTTCTGGAGCATCTACACCTAATCTAGATGCAAATACAACATCACCAAAAGCAATATAACCCAAACCCAATGCTCTGTAGTCTGGTGGATAAAGTATATTTGGTCTTATTAACGAACCACTGATTGAATCCCTCTTGTCAGTTTTCACCTGCTTTTCCACTATTGAAATACCTCTGAATCTTATTTTATTTGTATTTGTATCTATTGCAAAACACATACCCTTAAAGGACCCATTTTTTTCGTAATTCCAACCCACTCTTTCATTTGATACTATCACTTTTTTTTGCTTAACATCTACCGTTTTGTGACTAAATTCTTCATTACCATTTCTAAATATCTTCAAAGATACAGGAAGAAAATCATCTGATAAATTTGAACCACTGAAGCCTATTTCAAATCCAAGGCTCTCTGACTCGTTTACGTGCTCCATTATTCTTACACCTCGCTTTAATGGCGTTTTTTCACCTATTATAACCTCACCATTTCCACATCCAATCTCAAATCCTCTTATTATGTCCTCAGTTGTATATGAAAACATATTTAAGCTTTTTAAAAAATATCCAGGTTTGCACGTTATTAAATAGTAATCAATCTCTTCATTATCATTTTCTTTTCTTCCAAAGTCACAAACAGACTTTAATATACTTTTCCCTTGATATACATCTATAGTCTCACTCGAAATAAATTCAATAACAGGCAATTCTGCTCTTTTTTTATGTTTTTTCAGATAGTACTGTGGGGTATTATCCAAATTATCATTTTCTAATGATTTATATAAATTGGGAGAGAAAACCCCCTCCAAATCTGAATAATGTGTTTGAACGCCTCCTTGTGAGAACGGAAGCACATAGAGTCTATTGGTAAAGAATGCACCAAATCCAAGCAGGTTGCCTTCATTAGATATTTCTGCACATATATATTTCAAATTTTCACCAGAAAATGTTCTTTTAAAACTTGGTGCCTTTTCTTGAATGAAGATGGTACTCATGCCATCAATCACAACCTCCAAGTAAGATACAAACCCTAAATCCATTCTGCTCATATTCTTTTCGTCAATTCCAATAGTAATTTGTGATATTTTACCAGTTCTTGATATTGTTATCACCGACGGAGAAGAATCTAACGGGTTATTTGAATTTGCCATCTTTTTGCCGAGAAATAAAGAACTTTTTGAGATAAGCTCTTTAAATTCGATTGAAATAGGTCGTTTTTTTAGATTATATCTAACCTCAATATAGTTAAAAAATAGTTCATTTTCACTGTTTGGAAGCTTAAATAGGAAGAAATTACTCTTAAAACGTCCCGATTCCCTTCCAAATAACATTTGGCACTCTGGCCATAATTTTGGTAATACTAATACCTTGTTGGCCTCAACACCCACACTAGAATAGTAATATTCTCCTTCATTTGAACTAACTGCTTGTGGAATGCCATTAACAGGACCAACATTAACAGAAATCATAGCTAATTTGCTTATGAATGTTTCTTTTTTGCTCATACTTAAACCTATACATCCTCCTGTAATAAAGCTCCCACTCCATTCCTTATGAGACTTTAAATTTAGATTATTTATTGGAACACTTACAGATTTGTTTTCTGTTTCACCCCTTTTGTTTTCATGATTGTAGTTTACCCCTAGTGTTCCATCAGATCCGGAAATAACCAACTCTGATAGATATTCTCTACCTGTTATTGACCGAATAAAATAACCTGTTACTTTATTTATCCACATTTTTTTCATTTCTGGAACTGATAACACCATGCCGAATCTAGCTAGTGTCCCTATGTTAATAAAACTTTTGTTATCATCACAACCAAATCCCAATCCTGTAATTGCTGTTTCTATATGTTGTAATTCTGGATTATTTTTAATATTTTTTTTCTTAGGTTTGTATTTGTATTCCTTGTACTCAATTCTAACATAACTTATTGACGTTCCTAATGGACATTTAAAACTAATTAACTTGCTACTTCTCATTTTTTCCGTCTCCAAGAGATGCCCCACACATTCATCATCAACTCTACCCTCCATTGTGAACATCGATTTTGACTTATAGACATTTTCAACAAATTTATCTGGTATTTGATAGTTTGAGGTTGATTTAGGAAATATTTTTCTATTGACTGAGTAGGGAGTCTTGACATATAATTTACTCAACTTGGAATTAAATTGAAGATTTGCAATTTCATTACCCAAATTTATACCTTTAATATTACTTTCATCACTCTCTATTTTGTCCTCATTTATTGTTATTGAGCTTGGAAGAGTACTGCCTGATTTTGACCTGTCATTTCCGTAATTCTTTAAACCATTTTTCTTCTCTCCGGAACTACCTGAACTCGAGTTGTACAGTGGATTTGATCTTATTTCGTTTACAACAGTACAATTTATAGATACATTTCCAATTAAACCAAATATTGTTATACCTAGTATTGGAAAAATCAAAATAAGTACTCTCTTTGTATTCATTGGAATCCGTGCTTATTACCCCTTCAGATTAATCGCTCTTAACAGGCTTCCTTTTTTCCATTATATAACATGCCTTTTACGTACCATGAAAAAATTAAATTTGAGATCGTAAACTTTACCCGCCATTTCATTCATTATTTTCAAAGTTGAATATTTCTGTCAAATTGACTAAATGCTTTTCATCCTCTGAACTGTTTTTTTCGTTAGTCAGGGAAAATTAATTGAAAGGTAGAATCTTCTATTAATTGTGGTTGTTGTTGGACGTTTCAAATTATCGGAGCTTAATTTGAGGGTGCAAAATTTAACGTGGGGAAGTCATATCTTGTTTGCATGCAAAGTTTACCATCTAAAATGACTATGTATTAGATTTGTGCATGCACTTGATATTTGTGTGTAAATTTAAATAAAAAACATAGCACAATAGCTGTGCCATTTTGAATTATTTGGTTACAGACAACTAAAATGAAATAATTTTTCCTATTTTAGCCTACAAATCGGGTTTTCACACGGCTACCCTCCTAAGTATTTAAATAGTCTTTTTTTACAACAAAAACGGTCTATTTCCAGATTGATTTATGAAAACAAAACCTAGTTCAAATATAAGCATTATCTAATTTGCCTTAAAAAATGCCTTTTTTCAGATGGAAATACACGCTCAGTGAATTCTTTGGTGCTTTTGTTGTTTGGTGATATTTTCTATCCAAAATGAGGAGAAAAAGAGAGCTATAACCAAGAAAAATTAAGAATTTGGGAGGCAGTGGCTGGTTTTATTTGCAATCAATGGTAAGGTTTTAGTTAATGAAAATATATCAAAGAAAGGAGGCTTTGATGAAAAGATCGATTTGACTCACGAAAATGTAAACATTGCCGAGCACTTGATGGATATGGAAAAAAGAGTTTCACATTCGGATGAACTCGGAGAACTAACGTAAATTAGTCTCAAATTTATTTATTTCAAAGCAACATTCCAATCATTAAATGAGCTAAAATCGCTTTTTCAAATTTCCCGTATCATTAAATTGTAACAATTGAGCGGGTATTTAAGAACATTTATATTTAGATATGTGGGTATCTATTACATTTTTTTGCTTATGAAAGGAAGAAGAGTAAAAATAAAATTATAAGTCAACGTTAGACTTATTGGGTTTTTGCAGGCGTGAATTTGAAATTTCAATTCTGATATAGCACTTATCTCCTTCATCCTTTTTGTTTTTCAAAAGTTGGACCAAGAAACTAAGTGGGCATGCCGCCAAGTGATCTTAAAATTGGTTTTTTAGGTGATCTTTTTTGTAGAAGCTCAAGATTAGTCATTTCATTTCGTCTTTTTACAGATAAACTCTAGAAACAATTTTGTACTGGACTTTATGCAGGTAGTAAATAGGTCAGAGTAAAAGATAACAGTGATATAATAAAAATAGGTGTTTGAAATATAGCGTAATAATGTTTTCGATGAGAAGTGGAATCGTTTTTTTGTTGGGTAGCATTTGTTATTTAATATTTTTGTCTGGAGTTAATGCAATCACTAAAGAGGAGATTTGGAGTTCTCTGCAACAACTTACGTCTGTTAACGGGCCTGCAGAGTGCAGAAAAACCGTTATGGATATTAAGGGAAATTGTCCGGATATTGTACTTAGGACGGCAAAAAATAAGAATGAAATTTTTGACATTTGTCTTGGATTTTTGAGCAAAATAGTAGAAGAATGTGCTCAACCGTCATTTCAAGCAGGTTATACTTTTTTTGAATCAGGAGGTTCCAGTGTGAGATTGGTGGGTGGGACGAAATCAGTTTCGAGGAGTGAAATTAAAAAGATTTTAACTAGATTCTGCCAGGTGGTCGCTAGGAATTTGGAACATCGATTAACAGAATTAAAACCTCCATCAAAATTAACTCCTGGAATAAGTCAACCACCATATCCTTTAGTTCATCCGGGACCAAGTACACCGCCCTACCCGACTGTTCCATATCCTACCATTGGATTTCAATTTCCAACTGGTCCAACTTTACCTCCAATTCCAACATCGCCTCCATCTGGTCCTACATCCCCTCACTCTGAGGAGTGGAAAAAATTAGTTGCAAGTGCTCTTTTAGGTACGGCAAGTAAATACGTTTCAAGAATTCCAACAGTTCCTCATCCTCTATATATGGTTGGAAGGAATGATGAAGAAAAAAAGGTGAATTGTATTAAAGCTTTGAGGAATATGGTAGAGAATAGTGAAAAAACAGGTGAAAGAAAATTTTTGGGTGATAAAATGGTATATACCGTAACTAGTTTAACTGAAAGCAAAGTTCAATTAAGAGAGGAGCTTATAATTGTTATAAATAAAGATGACCCAATGTTAGTTAAAGAAATGATTAAAAAATTCTGTGATGAGTCGTATGGAGGAAAGCCTGTAACAGAGAAACATGGTGAATGGAACAAACTTCATCGTGCTTCACTTTCAAGTGCGGTTGTACAGAACTTGCCTTCTGAGCCTCCAATTTTCTTCGAATTTGAAGAAATTACGGGCTTAGGATTAATGGAGGCATGTAACAAAGTTATTAAGCAGCTAGTATTATCGGCAAGATCTAGGGACCACCAAAGAATAAGTTCAGGTAAATACACAGTTAGTGTTTCGCTCGCTGGATCATATGTTAATTTAGATGGGTTTAAGAGCGAATACAATATCAGGGTTCATTGTAAGGGACAAGGTACTGAACAGGAATTAACTGAGTCCGTAGCCAAGTTTTGTAGAGGTATATACAAGAGACCCGGTGGTGGTGAAAAGGGTAAAGAAAAGCAAAGATTACTTGATGCACTATATAGTCACATTCAAAGGAGCACTGCATTTGGATCTCCATTTAGAGGATTTCCAGTTCAATCACCATATTTTTTAAATAAAGATAGCTACATTTTAAGGTTAGATAGTAATGGGGATACAACTTTAGAAAATAAGATTCAGGTTTGTACGAAGTTTTTAGTTGATTGTTCACAAAGAAGTGAAAGAACTGATGTAATTGAGATAAAATATGGATTTTCGGGATCATATCAACAGACATACGAAGGAGTACTTAAAGGTCAACATTTGAAGATGTATTTAGAGTGGGGACCTCCTGCGGGTAAGGTTGCTCTTGAATTTCCAATGTTAGATTTAAGGAACTTTCCTGGTTACACACTTGAAAAAGTTGCAAGAGACTTTTGTAGCAAAATAATGAGTACATTCACATTTTCGATAAAGGCAACAACACCATACAGTCCAGGGCCATATCAGCATCCTTCACCTTCACCTCCTCCACCTTCACCACCTCCTCCACCTCCACCTCCTTCAGTTCCTTTGCCAATACCTTCAATTCCTTCACCAGTCCCTTCAGTTCCCTCACCAATTCAAACTCCGTATCCAGTTGGTCAGTACAAGTATATTGGAAAAAGACCACCAATTGGATACCCACAGTCATTGACAGAAAAATTGTATGTCCAGGTTCAAGTTACACAATCTGTTATAGCGCATTCAAACGATATATGGTTAAAGTTGTGCCAATACTCAAGCTTTGGTTTTGGTTCAGATAAAATAAGAGGTCTTTCGGGTCCAAGACCGACTTCTTTTATAGCTCCAGGACCAAGGATTGCATTAGAACAAGCTTGTTACAACTTATTTGCAAGCATATACAATTTTGCTTCCAGCTACAGATTATCCTCAGATGAATCCACGTTAGAAGTTTCAAGAAGTATTGCCGTTGATGGGTCGGCTCAGGGACAAGCAACTTCAATAGGAACGTTAAATTTAGTGTTTTACCTCAGTCGAGCACCGAGAAACCTTCCGTATGGTGCCTCAGTTTCAGCTTTGATAGAAATGTTTTGTGAGAATTTCGCAGATTCATCACAATAAAAGGATAGTAATGATGGAAAAATTCAGGTGCTTAAGGTAGAGTTATACAGAAAAAGCGATGGAAGAAAGGCAGTGATAATAACAATGGAAAAAAATTAACGACTTCCATGAACTAGTGAATAGAATAGACTGTGAGGTGATGCCAACAGAATATCTGGACGGTCGAATTCAACAATGTGACCGGAGTTAAGAACGAGAATTTTGTCGTAGTCCAAAACTGTCTGAATACGATGAGCAACAGCTAAAACAGTACAAAAAGCAAATTCAAGGCGAATTGTTTTCTGAACAAGCATATCAGTATGGGGATCAATGGAAGAAGTGGCCTCGTCTAGGAGAACAACTTTGCTTGATCTTAATAATGCTCTAGCAAGACATAAAAGTTGCTTTTGGCCGGTACTTAAAACTTGAGCACCTGAATCCAATATAGTTTCTAACCCATTAGGAAGATTTTTAACAAAATTATATAAATGTGATTTCTGTAAAGCCTGTTCTATTTCTTGATCTGTATGTTGCTGTAGAGGATCTAAATTAAACCTGATTGTGCCTGAAAATACTACAGGTTCTTGTGGAATAATAGAAATTCTTGTTCTAAGATCAAATGTACCAATTGATGATATATCGAGTCCATCTATCTTAACCAATCCATTTTCCGGATCAATTAACCTAAGAATCAGAGAGAATATACTACTTTTACCCGCCCCTGTTCGTCCTACAATTCCTATCTTCTCACCTGCTTTTATACAACACTTAATTCCATCAAGTACTGGCGGTAATTCTGGTTTATAACGCAATCTCAAATCTATAATCTCGATTTCGCCTTTATTCGGCCAGTCAAAAGGAGGTCTGCATGACTCTATCACTGGTTTAGGTTCCAATGGAGTTGTTTCAGAGTATTCTTTTATCCTCTCCAAACCTACCATCACTCCCTCTATCTCACCTAATACACGAGTTCCAAAGTTAAGACAACTTGAAACGGATAGAGCAAATGTCATTGCAGCCCCAAAAATCCCAGCAGTAGATGGATCTTTTGATACTGCTATTACACCAAAGGTACCTGCTATAAAAACCGCTACACAACCCATCATCTCTAAACGAATAAAAAGCCAACGATAGGCGTTCTCAACATGGTATCTTATACGACTATCGGCCCTAACCGCATCATCCATGCGTCTTATAAATCGTTCTTGGGCGTGAAAAGCTCTTATTGTTGAAAGCCCATCCACTGTGTCCACCACATGCGAAAGAATTGGCGCCTGGTAAACCACAGACAATCTCTCACACTGTCTCAGCATTGGTGCATACTTCTTGGATACTTGGTAAAATAAATATGCCAAAGGTGGAACACAGAGTAAAAATGCGGGAATAACTCTTGAAACTGAGATTGTAATGACAAGTATTTTCGCAGCTGCAATCAACAAATCTCCAATATTTCTTGGAAGGGCGTCATCTAAATTAGATAAATCTGTTGTAAAGCGCGTTAAGATTTTTCCAACAGGAGTTACCTCGAAAAAAGAAAGGCTTGTATACCGTAATCTCCATAGTAGTTTGTTGTGGAACACACGAGAGGCATTTAAACCCCCATTTCTGACCAATAAGGAGGATGAAATGTGAAGAAGTGCGTATAGGGCGGTGAGTAAAGCATAAAACATGACTGGACGCGCCCAATCTATCTTAGAACCCGATGGCCCGCGCCATTTGGCCAGCCAAAACATGTTTCTAGAAAACACAAGTCCAGCCGCTATATTGCATAGTAAAACCCCAAACATGTTAATCACTCCCCATTCCTTTAAGTAAGCTTTGTATATCTTTTTTGATACACTGCTTAGTTCAGTCAGTTCTTCTGGTACATTAATGCATATTTTATCATTGTTTCTCCCATCTGCAGATGCTTCACTGAATAAAGATCCGCTTTCTTTGCGTCTCTCATCTCCGTCTCTTCTATAGTGGTGTCTCAGTTCTTCCCCACTCATACGAACAGATGCCGTTCTACCTTTCCCAAAACTTGCTGAAGGCCTATCGTTTCTTCCTGGGGTCGAAGTCACTAAGGCATCAAGAATGTCGACAGCAACAACATCGTCTACAACCCCAGTGCGAGTTGCTTTTGGTGGAATCTGTGTTTGCTCCTTTTGGTCAAAATGGGAAGCGTCCTCTGAACCACTGGGAAAGGTTGAGGGGAACCCTCTCAAGGGCTCATTGTCAAATGTATGGCACTGGTCGAACATACGGAGGTCATGTGAGTTTAAGGAATAACGGCTAGCTGTTTCACTCTCGGTTTCTTCAGCCAAAAGAAGCTCTGATGCAAGTTTCTTAAGAACAGGGGCTGGGACATCAATAGGAGAACCAGAATAAACTTGACGACGTTTTGTAGGGTCAAATAAAATAATTTGATCTACATTGGGAATAATTTCAAGTTTATGAGTAACTAATATAACGCATTTGTTTGAAAGAAGACCACATATGCAGTTTCTAAAAATATGTGCTGACACATGACTGTCAACTGCACTTAAACAGTCATCCAACACATAAATATCTGCTTTTTGATAGACTGCTCTCGCCAAACTTATTCTTTGACGTTGACCACCAGAAAGATTTAGTCCTTTTTCACCAACAAGTGTTCTATCTCCTTCTGGAAGTATCTGAAAATCCATCCACAAAGCACAAGCCTTTATAACTGCGTCATACCAAACAGGATCAAAGGCTGCTCCAAAAAGTATATTATCTTTAATTGTACCGGTCTGTACCCACGGCACCTGAGCCACATAGGCCAGCTTCCCACTTTTGAGTATTTTACCTTTATATGGCGCAATCTCACCTATGATAGCAGAAAGCAAACCTGTTTTTCCACTCCCAATTGGGCCCAATATTGCTATTATTTCTCCAGCTGCAGCCTTAAAAGATACATCTTTAAGCATTAAATGACCATCCGGCCAATATAGGTGTACGTCCTCAAATGACACGGACCCGCGCGAAGATATTGTGGGGCATGTATACTGCGTGGGCAGTACCTTTGCAGACCCAAGACTCACCGTTTGTTTGGGTTTTGGTGCATCTTTTACTGCAGGAGGTGAAGTTTTTTCTGATACAATTAGAAAATCTCTAATTCGTGTGCACGAAAGAAGTATATCATGAAAAGATGCGTAGGAAAATGGGAGTGAGGATAGGGCAAAACTAAGTGTTTCAAAAAGTCCCTCTGCAAAAAATACGGTCGCAGGGTCCAATGGGTGTCCCGCCAAGGCATAGAAAATGCATGTTACCAATGTAGCCTGCATTGTGGTGCTATATATTCCCATAGAAAGAGCTCTGTATGTTCCTTGTTTGAGCAAACTAATTAATTCTCCATCTCTACAGTCAGATATTTTCTTTGTAAAGCATTCTTCCCAGGCATATGATTTGATTATTTTAATATTTGAAATGTATTCGTTTGCATACCTTATTCTTTGGTCTTGCAAAAATAGATAGGGACGTCTTTCTAGTGCTCTGAAGTACAAAGCAGATACACTAAAAACAACGTTTAGTATAACAACCAGAACGCCAAACAGTGCGGAAAATCCTAGTTGTGAGCATAAACATATAGTTGAGGCTGCTAATAGAAAGGTCCCAGAGTAAAATAAATGAGCAGTAATGAGTCTATTAAATCTACAAACGTCATTTCCAATCAAATTTACAAAACTCGTTCCCTCTGAAATAGCTTTTGAATTCTTTGTAGATTGTGATAATGGTGAACTTTCAAAAGAGATTCCTCCATTAAAACCTATTGAACCCATTCTCATTAGTTTTCTATATAACACTCCAGACATAAGGCTTCTTAAATATCTACCAAGGTCATTTACAAGTCTGTGTTCCTGCTGTTTAAGCAGTGGAGATATTATTGTCAAAAAAGTTAGTAGCAGTACAAAACACATTCCTTCCTTTAGTATATTGTTTGACACATTATTTGTGGTTGGCGGGTTACCTGTACTGACTCCCTGCATGCATAATAGTAATTTCCTAAAAACTATTGACTGAGCCAAAACACAGGAATCAGCAAGAACAACCAAACAAAAAATACCTAAAAAGTGCCACTTAAATGTATAGAACAAAACTTTTATAAGTGAAGGATACTTTTTGAGTGACGATTTTTCTTTAATATAAACTTTATCCATTTCTTTTGTATTCAGCAATACTTGTTTTTGGTGTTGATCCTTTGTTTCAGATCCCAACAGCTGGTCACTCTCGCTTTTGATATCGTAATAGCTATTGTCTGTTGCCTCCCTTTTAAGTGTGGATTCACTATCCTTATTTTTATCTTCAGAACCAACTGTCTTGCTCTTTGATGAATCATCATAGTTGCAATCATTTACCTTGCATTTGTTCATTTCTTCATTCCAGTAATATGTAAAGTTCCTAAGCTTATATCTTGGAGTATCAAATTCTGGAAGCTCGTAAAAATCACCTATCTGAAGACAAGAATTATAAGCCTTATCCATAATAGGTGTGAGCCAAGAGAATGTAAGTCTTGACAGCCAAGTTATTTTTGACTCTTTCACAGGACCTATTTGATCATAATTCATTTTTGAATTCGGATTTTGTTTCAACATATTCAAATCGAAATCGTAATCGTTGCATTTATCAACTTGGCTGTCAGTTACAACCGAAATGCGTTGATAACCACGACCGCTTACAGAGTTATTTATTTTATCATAACTTTCTGTTCCACTACTCTCCATGGTAATTATTATGTTTCAAAAGTAGTCTAAGTGTCCATTAACTAATTATTATATACTCGCCTGGCGGCACCAGTCTTATTGTTATTTCCGCCATTCCCTTCCAAGTAAGTTGCTGAAAAATTTCTTTCATCTTGTCATATACTTATTGAGTATCATTAATAAATGAATGTGCACATAAATTATATCGCTCAGTTACTGATTAGTTAACCTTTCATGTTGTGTTGTATAAATATCTGAATCTTAAAGTAAAACTGGCATTGATGACTCCCTAATGGAACATTTTTATCCTTTATATCGTTTCCATCATCTCTATTTTTGCTACTTTGAAAATTCATTTTAATCTTTAGAGATGTAGTAACTTTTTACTAAATTTGTTCATGTAAATCCGCCTACTTTTTAGAATTAATCTGTAAATAGGTGATACCGGACTTGAAGTAGTTCGATTTCAAAATTCTTATGTGAAATTAAAATAAGAGAAGTCAAGATCTAGCAAAGGATCAATTTTCGTAAATAAAGTGAGATGCAAAAAAAGGAAATTAATATGGATATATGACGGCAGTAAGACGGCGTTTGAATATAAATATAATAAATTTCACATAAATTCTAAGCTAATATAAAAATTATCAACAAAATGGATAGTGTATATACTTTTCTTATATGAGTTTATTAGTATTCAACAAAATTTATTGGTCTAATTTACATAATCTGACACATTTTAGAGTTTTTATTATTATTATACTTCCTTTTTAATACAGTAATTAATACTGATTTCAAATAACTTGTTTGTTGCTTTAGGTTAATTGTTGTAAGACTTATGAGGAATGAGTGAAAAAACAAATTTATAGGTAATTAAACAAAAAATACAAGTATACAATAAAATATACATGATAATTCTTGTGGATAAATATATATAGTGCATGCATGCATACACATGCAAAGTAAATATGTACTGAGTAAATGGTTAATTTTATAAAAGATATATATTCACTAATGGGTACAGTTTATTATTAATATTTTTCCTTATTATAATAAGAAAGGAATTGGCAGTTGCTATTTTCTGACTGAATACATTATACTTCACCTTAAATTATATTCAGAGTGGCAAAAATAGGCAAAGTGTATTCTGTAATTTGTTCAAGGTGTTCAGGAATTACTGACACTATGGAAAGTTCGAAAAATGAAATTTGTTCAAGTAATATTGTAACATCAATAGAAACATTATTTCCAGCAACACCTCCGAATACAAGAGTAACAACAAAGTCGTCAAAATCAGAGAGTAATGTTTAATTAAAAAAAGTACATCTGAATGATTAACGAAATATATTCACAAATTGTGGGTATTTATTGTTCCGTTACTTGTGTATTTCCAGAATTTGTTTATTTCTACAGACATGAAAACAACACTAGTGTTTATATTTATAAACATACTTTTTTTGTGTAAAATCAAACAAAAAATGAGGTTAAACGATAGATAGCTACAAAAAGATATTTATTATTACTCGTAACATTTTTCTCATCTCAGTGTATTTATTCTCGTATTTGAGTGTATTTTGCGATTCTTTCTTCAACTTTGTTGATGTTATGTAAATAAGATAAAGGAATAGCAGCTACAAATATCAACACACTGAGATATATAATAGTTATGATTAGAAAGAGATTAAATGGGAAATAATTAACAGTTGTAAATAAACATATATATTTCTACTTGTTTAATTAAATTATGCAAATAAAAATAAACACAGCTTACATTATATTGTTGAGGAAGCAAGTAATTTGAATGTACTATTTGGATTATTTAGTAGTTCCTCGGGAGAATTGAATTCAATAATTTTACCAGAATCAAGAACCATGATTTTGTCGTAGTTAATTACAGTTTTAATTCTATGAGCAATAGTGATTATTGTTGAGTCTTTAAATTCTTTTGAAATAGTTTCTTGAATTAAAGAATCAGTATATACGTCTATAAAAGACGTTGCTTCGTCTAAAAGTAGTATTTTTGATTTCTTCAAAACGGCCCTTGCCAAGCAAAACAATTGTTTAATTCCAACACTAAGTGTACCACCACCTGACACAAAAAAATGATCAAGTTTGTCAGGAAGAGCCATAACATAGTCGTAAATATGAACCCTTTTAAGCACATTATACAATTCATCGTCAGTAAATTGATTGTTTGGATCCAAATTAAAACGAATACTTCCAGTAAATATGATGGGATCTTGAGGTACAATAGAAATACGATTTCTAAGTTCGCGTACTGGAATTGAAGCGGTGTCAACACCGTCAATTAATATATTACCATTTGAAGGATTGTACAATCTTAACAACACAGTAAACAAACTACTCTTTCCTGCTCCTGTTCTTCCAACAATTCCAACTCTTTCCCCATGATTTATATTAAAACTAATATTTTTAAGAATGTAATTCATTAAATTTGGATCGAAACTTAAATAAACGTTTTTAAATTCAATTCTACCTTTTTCAGGCCAATTTGGATGAGTTAGTTTACCGTTATTGTCATCGAGGTTTCTCTCATTAAAGATAGAGACCTCAACTAATTCGGAATCTGTATAGTTCCTTATTCTTTCAAAGCCAACCATGTCGGCTTCAAACTCCCCTAGGGTGAAAACAGTGTACCTTAACCAACCAGGCAAAGTAACAGCAAAGGATAATATTGTTCCAAAAATACCAGCGTAGTTTTTGTTGCAACATGATAAAAGTACACCAAATGTACCGGAAAAAACCAGTGTAATAGAAGCAATAATTTCTAAACGAAGGTTTAACCAACTATACGCCGTATCAACATGGTATCTTACATTGCTTAGTAATAGGACAGAGTTGTCTAGCTTTTTTGTCAACATGTCCTCTGTGTTAAATGTATGTATTGTAGTTAGTCCCATAATTGTTTCAATAGTATGAGAGGTTATAGGAGCAGATAAAGCAGCAGATCTTCTCTCGGCCTGACGAAGTATTGGCGGATACTTTTTAACTATACAATAGAATGCATAGAATAATATTGGAAGACAAACAAAGAATTGTGGAGTTATAAATCCCGTAGAAATTAAAATAATGCCACAGGTAACTACGGCGATTGTCGCATTATTAAAATCAGTAGGTAGTAACTCGTCTACATTAACAAGATCTGATGTAAATCTGTTCAGTATACGTCCTATTGGAGTATTTTCAAAAAATCGCAGAGGAGCATTTTCAATGTGTTTTAAAAGTTTATCGTGGAATTTATTTGACACATTTAATCCGCCAAGTTTAAAGAATCCAGTCGTAGTTACAACAACTATTGGAAATATCACAGAAAGTGAAACAAATAATCCAAAGTAAAATCTCCATTCCAATTCGTAGAAGTGTTCGGTCCAATATCCAACATAAAAACTAATTAATATGTTTAAGAGCGTACTTATAAATCCAAATGAAAACGCTCCTATAAGGTAATATTTGTTATATGAACGCATATATTTTACATAAGTTCCTAATGTAACGATACCCTCAACGTCATCTTCCTCTAAGCTAATATGCTTCATATTTTCGGTACTTTTGTTTGAATTTTGATTATTAGTCTTAAAATATGGCTCGATATTGTTTTTGTCATTGTTACTGTAGTTACTTACAATGTCGTTATCAATGTTACTTCCACTTGTATCTGCATCTCTTACATTTTTACTTAATTTGATATCCTCGAAAATTCGTCTAAATTCGGAAATTTTCGTAAGACCTTTTGGATCACCAGAGTATATTGGACACTTTTTTGAACCATCTAAAAGTAAGACATAATCCATATACGGAACAATATCCAAAAGATGAGTTGCTAGAATAACGCATTTGTTTTTCAGTAATCCAGTAATACAATTTTTAAATATTTGAGAGGAAACATTGCTATCAACGGCACTAAGACAATCATCAAGTACATATATTTGAGAATTTTTGTATACAGCTCTGGCTAGACAAATTCTTTGTTTTTGACCACCAGATAAGTTGTTCTCTTTACCACCAACTACTGTCTGATCGCCATTTGGAAACAGTTTAAAGTCTTCGGTAAGAGAACAAGCGGATATAACTTGATCATACCACTTCTGATTGAATTCAGATCCGAATATAATATTTTCCCTAATTGTGCCTGTAAATATCCAAGCCAATTGAGGAACATAAGCAGTACTGCCTTTAATACCAATAGAACCTTTTGTAGGAATTATTTCATTTATAACAGAAATCAATAATCCACTTTTTCCGCAACCAACTGGACCTATTATTCCCATTAACTCACCCGATTTTAGTTTAAAGTTTAAATTATTTAGTAGTAAATGACCATCTTTCCATCTAAGTTCAACATTATTGTAACACACTAAACCTGAGTGATCGTTTATCTCGTTTTTGCTAAAAGAACAGTACAAATTATTGTAAAAATCGTTTTTGTTTACGGTTTCTTTGTCTTCAAGCAACAAAAACTCTTTTATTCTTTCACAAGATAAAATTAGATCTCTAAATAGAGCATATGATTTTGGGAACGAAATTACAACCTCACTAACCGCATCATAAAAGACAAGAGCAAAGAATATGTTTGCTGGATCTATCTTCTTTCCCATGTACTTTAACATTAATATAGTTATTAGTGTTGAATGTAAAACAACAGCGTGACAAAAAGTAGATAAAGACCAGTAAATCCCCTGGAACAACAAACTAGATATCTCATTTATTCTGTATTTGTTTATTTCTTTAACAAAACTCTCTTCCCACGAGTATGATTTAATGATTTTAATACAACTCAAGTATTCAGAAGTAAGCAATATTCTTTTGTCTCTTATCTCTGAAAATGATTTTCTTTCATAAACTCTGTAATTCAAGGATGTTACACTCCATGCTATATGAAACCCCATTATTAACATTCCTGCTAAGCCTGGAACACCCAGAACAAAGTATAAGGAGAAAAGCGAAATAATGATTGAAACTACTCCTGAATAAAATTCGTGGGAGTTATAGAGCCTGCTGAATCTAGAAACATCATTGCTTAGAAGATTAACTACACTACCAAACAATCCATTTGTATCGTTTGCTGCACTTTCTGATAATATAGATGCAACAGAAAGACGAGTCCTTTTAATGCTATTATCATTGTCACCACAATAATTGTTATTTGAATTGTCCCTGAACATATTTGAATCCATTTTCAATACTTTTCTATATACTACTCCAGTCATTAGAGACCTTACATTTCTGCCAACCCTAGTTACCAATCTAGTCTCCTGTTGCCTAAAAACGGGAAAGAGTATATTCACCATTGTCATTATCATTACTATAAATATGCCATCTTTTGCTACTTTTCTGTTAAATCTCTGAGGTACCACTCCTATTAACAAAGCCCAAGTAGGTATTTCTGTATTAGTTTCATTTTCAATATTAAAGTCAACAAAATAGTCATTCATAGACTGTATCTTGGTTAAAAGCAGCCTAATTAACAATATTTGCATGGTTATTAGCAAATTTGATACTATTACAAGAAAAAGCACAGAATAAAATTCTTTCTTAAAACAGTGATAA
Organism: Cryptosporidium bovis; assembly: GCF_009768925.1. Classification (NCBI taxonomy): domain Eukaryota; phylum Apicomplexa; class Conoidasida; order Eucoccidiorida; family Cryptosporidiidae; genus Cryptosporidium; species Cryptosporidium bovis. Next base: position 229,689 of record NW_027125029.1, read on the forward strand.
AGTGCCTTTACCAACGATGGGTTCCTCTTGTCAATGTATTTAACATTATTATACAAATCAAAAGAATTATCCTCGTTGCTTAAAATGGTAGTTATTTTTTTCCTATTCAATTCCATTTTCCATACCTCTTCAAAAAAAGGAACTAAAAATTCTGGTGAACTGCTGTTAATAGGCAATTCATAATATTCATCCAATTCAAGTACGTGGTCGCACGCATCCTCTAGCTTTGGAGTAAACCATGAAAATGTCAATTTCGAAAGTATTCTTGCATTTACTTCAGGAGTTATTTTTCTAGGTTTTTTATCCATGTCAAATTCTGATTCTGCCTCTGCCACATTGTTGGCTAACGGTTTATAGCCTTGATTTACACGTGAACCGTTCTCATTTGGCATTATATATACATATATGTCCACTCAAGCTAATTTAATCCCATGAAAAAGAAAAATATCCTAGATTTAATCTCTCTCACCACTTAACCTTATCTGTATTTTAATTCAATTTTTTTGGTTTGTCCAAATCGTATTTTATATTTTCAACACTTTTTTTGGTCCAATATCATTGTACTCGGTACCGCCTATTTAGGCGCCATTTACAAAAATTGTAACTGCAAATTAGATTGCCTATAGTTGGGTGTGTATAGAGGTTTAAGATAATAGTTATCCTTTAAAGGGCAATAAAATTGTAGGACATCCAACAGGACGACCAAATTACTGGTATTGCACAGATAAGTTTGCACTTTGAGAGAATGTTTTTATCGAATTTATTGTGAAGCAAACTAAATCTCAATATCTTTTCTATGTATAAACAAATAATTAGGGATTGAGAATCGAAAAGAATACGGTTCATCGGGGGCAAATGAATATGAATTGTACAAATTAATCTTTTTACTTATCTTGTAATTCGTAAAAGCACATTTAAATTTCTTTTATACAACAAACCGTGACATTGTTTTTTCCCCTCTTTGGCATAAGTCTTGTTTTGACACTTACTATTTAGCCATACATCTTAAAACATCGCTGCCGCCAAAAAATCCCCGCCGTTTGTACCCCCACAGTGTAATATAGGCATGCAATTTAAAAGTGAATTCAGGATTATTATTAATAAAGATAGGAAAATACATGCATAAGTGGTAAACAAATAAAGATAAGATAAAGTAACGCATTGATGGGTTAAAGGGTAGTGTAACACACAAGAAATAGGAAGTGATAGAGCAGTTGTTGCATTTGAGTGTAAATATAATTCATTAATTTTGTTTTTCCGAAAAACGAGATACACTGGTTAAGAATTTAACAGTTTAAAGGTAATTTTATAATGAAAGAAAGGGTTAATATGATTTATAATTTGTTAGTATATTTTTGACTAAAAGTATACTACATAGTAAATAGGTTTTTAAGTTGGTGTAGTTACACAAATATTGGTATGTGAATGAGTTTTAAACGAGGTCAAAAATGAAATTAACTATAGCGAGAAACTCATACAAAAGTTTTATTGTGGTAGCAACGCTGACTTTGGTAGGATTTAATTTGATTAATAATGTGTTATCGGGAGGGGCAGAGAACACAAAATTCGTTGATAAAATAATAAGAAACTGCCCTAAGGAATTTACATATTCAGTATTAAGGGAACTGTTGGAAAATGGTTCTTTAACTGTTGCTAAAAAAATAGTGGATTCCCTTGAATTTAATGAGAAAGAAGTTTTATATGGCTTAAAACAAATAGATACAGATACAGATGTAAATGAAATGAAAATACTTTTACCTGATATAAATAATATAGGAAAGGAGAAAATGACGGTATTGAATGATTTTTTATCATATGGTTATTACTTTGACTGTAGGGACATTAAAAAAAGTTCAAATTTTCTGTTTTGGATAGTTAGACATTTGGAATTAGAGTTTGTATCAGCAGCAGAAGTGTTGAGCATAATTAAGAATGTACTGGTAGAAGGAAGTTCCAGGTTTGGAGTAAAGAGTTTTATTCCAATAGAAACAATAAAGAGTGTGAAAATGTCTGATATAATAGCTCAAAATAAGAATGATAAATACCCCTCTGTAGCACAAATAAATAGTGCAATAAAAAGATTTACTTCAACAAAAAGATTTATAGACCCAAATGGGCCACTAGATCTCCCAGATATAATGAATATACCAAGAGCATCACTAGAAGACAAGAGGTTAAGAGGTAAGATATATTTGCTTCAAAAAAGTGGTTATTTTCCAGATATTAAGGAAAAATCTCAAATGCACACAATTAGATATATTATTAGAACAACAAGATACTATTTAAATAGATACATATCACCAGAATTAATATATAGTATGTGGAGTGTTGTTTACAATGCAATGACAGGATTAAAACTACCGGAATATCAAGTTGAGATGGATTTGTTTATATTAAAAAAAACCAATTCAGATACTTGGCCACACGAAGCAGATGTATTAGATGCGATTTCATATTCACTGAACTATCATGGAATAAATACAAAACCGTTGAGTATTCACTCAGAGTGGTATAACAAATTAAAGAAAGGAGGTTATATGTTAAGTTTTCCAAGAAATGTTAAGACAGCAAGGTGGTTTTGTCGTTTTTTTCAACACAATTTACACATATTTATAAATCCTTATTTGCAGTTTAGTATATGGAAAAAGGCAGTACAAAATTTATTAGAATTAAATTTGGGTCAAATAAATATCTCAAATGACAAATGTTTTTTTAGGGAGGATCCTAAATTCCCCTGGCCTAGCTGTCATAAAATAAATAAAGATGATCCAAATTATTTGCCGTTTGAACACGATAGAGTTCTAGATAATTTAAGTTATGAGTTTTCAAGATTAATACATAATATAAATCCAAGTTATCCTTTTAGTGATATATGCGAGGTAACTAGAAAATTATTATTGTCTGGATCATATAGAAGAGAGGTAAGGCAACCAACTAGCAGAGTTAAACATACAGTGAGAATGAGAAAACTAGAGAGAAAAATATACTTAAAACGTTTAGTTCATAATTACAATTCAAATAAAATAAATGAACCTTATATAGGCCCAAGCAACGAAATGCTTTTCTTTTTTAGACATTATATTGAAAATGATATTAAAATATCTGATAAGGTTATAGACAGAGTTGTAAATGAGAAGTTCATGGACGAGGATTTGGAAGATTTAATTAAAACTAGGAATTTTATCTTAGATTGCACAAGAATATATAGTTCGCTTCCACTGAGGGAAGAATGGAATGACCAAGAGATAAAAGAAATACCTGCTAGAGGTAAAAAAGCAATAAGTATAGCGTGTGGTCAACTATTTTACGCAAAACCAAAGTGCAGATTTGATTTAATACCTCCTTATCATCCCTCTAGGGATTCAACTGACATGCTTTCAGGTGAATTTTCGCTGAGAATATTCTCTTATTTAAGAAGTATAGGAATACTTAATGTGCTTCCAGACCAATTTTGTGAGGATTCAATCAGAGTTTTGGCCAATATATTCGGAATAGAATCTAAAGTAATAGAGAGAATCAGGAAAGCGAATTTGAGAAGATTGAAATCGAGAGAAAAGGCAATGATAAATGGTTTATTAAAGTTTAAGACATTGAATAGAAATGAAATACATGTTTCAAATGTCAAAAAAATGAATGAAATGCTTGATAGGATCATAAAGTTAAAGTTGCAGGATAAATTAGGAATAAAAACAGGCGATTCTTTTGATTTTGAAGATGGTCAGGAGTCTAGGCGTCATTTTGGAATACGAGATGATTTTCAAAAGTGGGAAATAGATGAATTGCAGGATTTGGTAAATTTAAATAAAAAATTTAAATTTTATAATTCATTTAAGAAATTTCCAGTTCACAAATTTAAAAGAGTTTGTGAGAACCAATTAGATAACCTTGCACTTAGAATAGATGGCATATATTCCTATATGAATAAAAGGAAATTGGATAATAGTATTAAAGAAAAAGAAATAGTTATGAGTAAGAGAAACAAGGAAAAGAAAAGTCTAAAAAGTATAACAAATGATAATATTTCAAAGGATATCACATACGAACTTTGCCTTAGTTTGGGAACTTGGCAAGAATCTATAAGAAAGAGGGTTAAGAATTATATTGAATTCTTATGGTTAAAAATGAATAATAGAAACACTGATTTTAGATATTCAAATATGTTTTCATTAAAGTTGGGTTCAGAAGCAGAGTTCTTAACAGAAAAAGGTGTAACTAGAGATATGAACATCGGAAAAGAAACAGAAATATCAAAATTATCATATGAGCCAACTGCAAGTGTATTTTATACAAACTTGAGTACGAGTTTAAGGGAGAGATTTCCACAATATGAATTTAAATTACCAAATACAGAACCGCTTGAACCTGAAGTTAAGCGTTTAAGAAAGCTGGGGTATGAATGTCAGTTTAGACCAAATAAAAATGATGGTATGCTGATGGCAGAAGAGTGTATAAAGTATCTTTATCGTTATGGTTTATATATTCTAAATGGGATAGTTTTGGATATTAATATACTTTATGATGCTTATTTAAAGGCATTTCGTGATACTGGAATGGAATTAATTACTTTTATACCAGATTCACTTCCAATTGAACTGAAATATTCTTTAGTTAAAACAAGTCTAAATGATTATAATTTCCATAGATTTGAGTCATTATGCTCCTTAAATGAGATAGATTCAGATGCAATATGGAGCCAACTTTTTAAAACCGTCGAATCTATTTCGACAGATATGATTATAAATCTCCATTCATTTGGTTTAATATTGCCAGGAACAGACGATTCCTTATTGTTCCCTAAAAGAACACAAATTAGGCATATATGCGAATTCGTATTAAGTGTTTTAAATCCAAATAAATTCACTATTGAAAATGAGGATATTGGTGGTGATGGCAACAATGCAGGATTTTTCAATGGTCAAATTAGAAAGCCCGAATATATCAAAGGCTACGTTTGGCATGAAGTAAACAAGGTATCTTCTGCTTCAGTACTTAATGTGTCTCAAATTGCAAATAGGAGATTCTCAAGGGCATTAATGACTGTGTACTTTGTTCAATCTTGTATAAGCGAGTATATGTTAAAATTCAAAGGACTTCATTATATAATTGCCGCAATATTATGTAGAAAAACGAAAGAATGGAGATCATGTGATGAACCTATGAATAATGACATGAAATACAACTATTTATCAGATGTTACATTAGAAAAAACCATGGAGGAAAAGGTTGCAAAAAGATTAATTAAAGGAGTATTCGTTGACATTATTTCTTTTGAGTTGCTAGAAAGAGCTATTGTTCATTTATGGATAAACAGGAATATAAGCATTCCAGATGATGTGATGCCCATATCATATAAAAGGTTCTGTCAAATATCTGTCAGAATTTATGATTATCTTACCTCCCAAAGATTTGATAACTTTAATGATGCTTGCATACATAGCCTTGAGGTCGATAATATGTTTAGAAAAGAACAAGATGGTGAGATTTATACAATCAAAAGGAGTCTTGCAACAAAAATTTGCTCAGAAACATACTGGGGGCAGGAATGCAGTAATAGTAGTGTTATTACTGAATCTGCATTGTTATTACATAAAGAGGTATCTAATATATTAAAGTCTTCAATGCATGTTTTGCCCTTGGCGCCTTTCTGTAACTTGTCATATGAAATGGCATTTAGTAGGGATCCAATTACTCTTTGTAGTGGCAATAAGGGTTTAAATGATAAGGTGAGAGCAAGAATAGGAACAGTGTTATATTCACGTCCCGAATATGAGATAGAAAAGGAAATAGAGGATATAAAGAAGAAAGAAAATATAAGACTATATTATGGTGATGTTATGCCACCAGAAAAGGATCCAAGTGGTATTTTGGGAAGTGTGTTAAGAACACATTCATTGGTAAATTTGTATGTAGAGGGTTTAAAAGGGATTTGTGAGAAAGCGCCCGTTTCAATAAGGGATTGCTCACTAATAGAAGGATTTAAGGAAAGGCATTTTAGTATATTTGAGAATAAAGAAAGATCTTTAAAGTTAAATGAGGAGAGTTTGAGACTTTTTTATCCACAAATAAAGAAAAATAATAGAGATGTATTTTATAATGATATACCAGTTAGAGTTGCAACATTTGTTGATATTTGTGAATTGGGAGTATCAACTTTTGAGTTGAGTAATGAGTTGTTTAATACAGTTTGTGTTGCATCTTTTGGACGAAATAGCAAATCAAGAGGTGCGAAAACAGAAGTAGCAAAGTTTGGAGAAATGGTCGAGCATTATGGTCCAGAGAAAAAAAAGTATGGTGAATGGGCGTCGAATATATTATACTGTAGTTCAACATCAAGATGGAAGAGTTGTTCAGAATGGTCAGAAAGAAATATTGCAAAGTTTGACAATGTAGAAACACTAAAGTTATCGAAGAATTATATGAATACGACTCCTTTGTTAAAGGCAATGATTGATTTTATGACAATATTTATAACATCTAATATGTCAATATTTCTCTCAGGAGCAAATACACAGTTAATATCAGAAGATAAAGATGATTTGAGGTACATATCTTATATAAAGGAGAATTACGATTTTTTTTGCGAGGCGTCTGTGAGATTATATACATATAATGAATTAATAATATCTAATAAATTTGAGAAAGACGTTATAATATCACTAAGGGGAAACGACGTGTCCTATTCTGAGATAAGAGGAGAAAAGGCTAGTTTTGGTGTGCCGTATTTATTTTTTAACTTTGATTGCCCAAATACACTCTCGAAGCAAATATCAAACTTTATGGACAAAATTGGTGATGGTCACGACCCTCCCAAACAACTTGGTAATGACGATTTAATATTAGAATTTAGTGTCAGGGTCTGCAGAAAACACTTTTCTTGGATGAATTGTTTATTCTCAGAAGAAATATTAAATGTTTACAGTCCAATTGAAATAAGCACATTTGAATATGTTGCTTCTGCCATGTATAATGAATATATTGTATCCGATTTAATTAAAAGAAAGTCTATTAAGAATAGCAATATGAAAACAAGGCCTTTAATGGAAGAATTTAATGTTTTTTGTAGAATATCCACAAATATTATTCCTAGGCAACCAAATATAATGAGCAGACATGAAATTGAATTTGAGATTATAAATACTTTGCCTAATAATATGAAAAAATTTGGGCAATTTATAACCAATGCTTTCATTGATTCTTATAAAAAGTATAATAGAGGAACGCAATTTCTAAGGAGCAGACAGACGCTTAAAGACAAAAAATCCGACGGTTTTTCATTTACATGATAATATCATTTAAGACTTTAATATGTTTTTGTTTTTTTTCAATTGTTGTTTTCATAATTTAAGTAATTTAGCTTTGTATCTAATTAACTACGAAGGTAACTAAGTTTGAATGAATAAATTAAGTATTATTCTAGAGTTCAAGTATGTATATATAAAAATCCCTGTCAAGGCTTTATTACCACTTGAACATGGTACATAGTTATTTAAGGCTTCTTTATCTATGGGCAATTCCGCCTTCACTTCAATATATAAACTCAAATCGCGTATAATAGTATAAGGAAAGGATCTTACTGACTCAAGGTCAGTGGCAAACAATGATTCATGGAGCATTTAAAGCATCAACTGGAGGATGACTGATCTCAGTTATCGCAGGGAATCGCACTAAAATTGAATATGTACAGGAAAAACGTACAAGTTATTGACTCTATTACGTTTAATAGTGGTAGCATGCATGCAACTACAGTCACAAATACATTAAATACATATAACACACGTATACCTGTGCAAAAATCGCAAAATGCTATTAATACAATAATTACTGATTTCACATCACATAGCTTATCTTCTAAACGAAAAACGGGAGGAAAGAAGACAAATTTCTGCATTTAATAGGCCATAGTACTCTTCACTCGCTATAAAGGACTCCCATATTAATTAATCAATATTAAATAATTATATTAATTGTGGGGGCAGTGGCGCCTTAGATCCTATTGGTGAGGCAATCTAGTGGGGTGGGGGGTAGATATGGGGATACTAATTTTTAGATTAATCGGGGTTAAAATATAAATATAAAAAAAGTCGAGAGGCGGTATTAACATAATATATTATATATATGTCTATCAAGATAAAGTGGAAAGTAAATGTGAATAATAGTTTATTTTTAAATATTAATAAGGATAGAACAAGGATTGTACTCTTTGTTTTTAGATATATATGCAAAGCTCATTAAGTTTTAGAGATTAGGGAATCGGGAAAAATAAAATAAAGCAAATAGACTAGACTCGATTTAGAATAGCAATAATATAATTTTTTTAAAAAAATATATATGGACATACATATGTGATTTGGGAGTGAATAAATAAAGGAAGAAAAAAGTAGAGTATTAGCAGTAATATTAGAGTAACACTAATAAAACAGCAGCATATTACCAATATTACAAGTGGAAACGAGAAGAAGAAATCGAGGTGTTCTTTTCCTGTACATATAATTTGCATAATTTAATATCTGATAGGGATATAGTTAAGCAACAAGACAAGGGTTTTAATAAAGAGAAGCATTGCGTAGAAACGAGTTATATAGAATAAAAGACCGAGCGAACCAAAAGAGAAAAGTAGATAAGGAGAAGAAACTGATAGGAAGGAAGCAGCACTAATAAAACATGGGTAACTTTAGATCTTGTTGTTCATTTACGGATGAACATTCCTTAACATCAACTCAATTGGTGGTTGGTAATGGCTCTGGAATTTCAGAGACGAATTCGAATCACGGAAATGATGTTGGTGAGGTAAATACATTCAATGTAAAATTAATAATGCAGGATAGGAGCAAACTCGACTGTGAGGTAGTTTTTGACAGTACAAGCATCTCGCTTTCGGGGGATGGTAAATGTAGAAATATCGGAATTGACGAAATACACCAATTATTATATTCAAAAGAAGAACTATCTAGAGTTGAAAGCAGTGCAGGGATAAGTGATTCGGATAATTGCGTCGCCATTCACCTCAAAGAGTCTGGTAATTGCATTCCTTTATTCTTTAAGAATCAACAAGACAAGGAAAGGTTTATTGCTACCGCTAGTAAATACAGACCAAATGAAAATTAGACTGACTAGCCATAATATTAAAAGGTTATTTATTTACTTGTCTTTATTTTTCCTTTTTTTGAAAGAAACAATGCAAAAAGTAAAGGTGTAGATGACATGAACAAATCAGTGGTGACCTGTTCCACTACATTATACTTTCGTTCCATGGAAGGCTTAGTAATAATGAAGATGCATGCATAAAGTTATACGTGTCACTATTTCGTTTGAAAAACAAAGTTGAATTAAAAAAGAAGACTTGAATGTTGACAATAAAGTGAGTAAATATATGGCGTACTCTTAACACGGCGTATTATTCTATATAGGCTTTTTTGTTACTACTCCGCATAGTATTAAAATAACAAAAGGTGTTTTTTTCGCGTAAAGGCAATATAAAATAGAATTATATTATTTATTCTATATAAGTGTTATTTGAGAAGTGCCAATTTATTCTTTCGTTTTTTCACGTATGGTTTTTTAATTTCTGCTAAGAATCTCTAGACGAGGTATTGTCTAGATGGTAAAAAAATAAACTGAAGTTTTTATCTTGAAACAATATCTCTCATTCATTAGTTAAATAGAGCAAAGTCACATGATAGTAAATTATTTGTAGTCCTATAAGTTTAACATTCTGCAGAAACTACAATAAGCGATTTACCCGAAGTGTTTCTTAATACACGTGTCCAACATGCATGCACATTTACACATGCAAATATTCAGGTGTGAGTGAATCCCGGCCATATATATTTCCGTATAAGCTTCTTTGCCTAATTATACCAAATAGGAACAATTGGACGCTATTATCCACCTCTAAGTTGCAAAACCATGTGTATTGTGCACCCTGCGGTCACTTTGTAGTCTAAAAGTCTCAATTCATCAGACATCTGTTTACCAGAATATATTAAACGAATTTGCTTCACATCTATTCCCTCTTTTTCCTGCAGAGCTTGTTTAACCTAAACATTTTATAGAAAAAAATGGACACGAAATGAAAACGGCATTTAATTAGTTGCAAATTAATAAACGTAAGAAGTACTGCTACCTACCTGTAAAACTGTGTTTTCTGGTTCAAAATTAAAGTTTTGTTTTTTTCCTGTTAATGTTTTAACTAATATCTGCATTAATAAATGTATGTGTATATATATCACTTTATGAACAAAGGAAAATGAAATCACATATAGTCGTGTATGTTTATTTTTTACACTTATTTTAAGAAAATAACTCTTTGGTAAAAAAACTAAATTGACAATAACCAAAGTTGCCAACCTATTTTATTTTTTTTAAAAGGCTTTCTCTTTAAATTTAAGTATGAACGTATTTATCAAGTAAAATTCACATAATACTGCTTATCACTTGTGAAATTGAATTAATATATTATTTCAATCTTTAGTCCTGTAAACATAAATATATATAAATCCCTTATTTAATCACAAAATAAACTTATTTTCCCCAATTTAAAGTTTTTTTGTGTTTAGTACCCGGCAGCATACATTTAAAATATTATATATATATAAGCTATGAATAACGCATTAAGGTATAATTAATATATTTAGGGGACCCCCACACATCTATTTTAATAAAAAGAATGTAGGTCGTTTTAAAATATATAAACGGATAAAACGTTCTAGTGACCGAAAGAAAAACCGTAATTGGAGACGTATATATACGTGTTTCTGGAAAGGTAAACGGAAAGATAAATATGTAAAAATTATTCGTAAGATATGGTTGATTATTATTATATTGTTAAAATACAATTTTACAACAATTTAATGAACAAATAAATTAATTATTTTCAAGTGAATTTTTTGCTACTTTGTATTTTCCTTCTTTTCTTAAAGTCGATAATATTACTATAAAAGGTGTCTAAGTAAATAACCTTCAATTAAGATTATGATTTTTGATATTAAATTTAAACTTTTATCTACAGTTTCTTGTTTGTTTTTTCTTTGTTAATGCTATAACGACTACTACTATAATTAGTCTTGCCATTAACATTAATACTATTGGTTTTGTCGTTATTATCGTCGTTGGTGTTAAAACTTGCATTTTCAATATCAGATATATTGCTTTTTTTATTTACATCTAGTATAGCTAAGGCAATCTCCTTGTTTCTGTTATTGTTTTCATTGCCTATTAAGTTCCTTTTCCATTTGTATTTTCTAAACCAAAATACGATAGCTAATATGAACATACCAATAATTAACGGAGCAAATAAAATAGAGTACAGTGCAGGACCAGATAGACCTTTACTTTCCGATAAATTCATTACCTTCATTGGAGCACAATTTACTATTTTGTGGATACTATAAGTATCTTGGATGTTTGAATTAGTATTTGTGAATGAAATGGACGGAATAATAGGAGTTAAACTGCCGAGTTCAATATTACTTTTTAAATCTTGACCATATACTGCTTTTATAACAGTATCATACATGAATTCATAATCGGTATTTTTGGATAACGTTTTTGTGTCTCCTTTTATATTATAATAATTGCCGTTGTTGCAAGCAAGCAATACAGGATCCTTTTCATTTTCATACCCTCTTGAACATGTAATTTTAAATAGTTTTAAATCGCTTTTGTGATTGTTTTGCTTTGAAAAGTCAAATAATTCACTAACCTGGTACTTTACTGTACCTATAATACTTGTAATAAAGCTGACTTTACAATATTTAAATTTTGAATCCGTTCCTTTAATACAAACAAATTTGTCATCATCATTTAAATTTGACACCCAATTACCATTGTCACACTTAAATGTCTCTGATTCTATATTTGGATTATCAGAAACATAGCCATATGAACATGTTATACTTCTTGTTGAACCATGATCTGTTCCTATTCCGCTAATTACATATTGACTAATTAGATTGTTTTTTTTGTAGTTATCTCTATAGACGCTTTCAAATTCATTGTTTGAATTTCGGTTTATAATGTAGGAAGATGCACCTCCTATATAATTATTTCCAAATATATTCTCATTGATATACGTGTAAGTATTATCTGAATAATCATCGTAATCTTCTTGATCCACTACTTCATAGTTATTCCACAAACTTTTGTTTTTTTCATAATTTACGTTATTAATGTTTGTATTAGAGTTAAAGCTATCATCAATGTAATTTAAGCCCTCGTATTCTTTTCTCAAATGCCTGATGTATTCAAAATGTTTGCTTGTAATTTCATTGCTAGAAAAAGGCATACAGGATTTTCTACAGTCAATTTTAGATTCATTTTGTATTTTTCTCCACCTTCCATTATCACAGATGTATGATTGCGATGCCGTATTTCTTGAAGAATGTACTGAATTATAAGAATCCTTGCATATTAAGTTTCTATACGATCCTTGTTTAAGTGAAGTTTCTCCAACTATATCATACCCATTCGCGTAATAATTACCACTGTTGTCTGTATCATCTATCCCTAGTAATTCTAATGTTGGTTTCGAACAAGTTGGATAGTCTAACTGATTACTTAAAACGTCCATATCAAAAGTACCAACATATGGTATAGATGGTGGCTCCTTTATAGACAATGATCTTGAGTAAGATTGTGTTATTTTTTTGACACGCAATCCATATTCGTTATCAATTTCATCATATTTATTCAGCTCCGTCTCCAATTGTTTGCTATTTTCCTCAAGTATTCCAAGAACTGATCTTGTAGACAAACCTGCATCTATAAGTATCTCAACTATATAACTCCCCGGCCATGATCTCATTCTTGGTATGTCTGATATGGGTAAACTCAAAAATGTGCTTACAGTTTCTCTCAAACTATCTCTCAAATATTCTTCCTGTAATGTATTTGTTATTTCAAAGTAATTTAAATTTTTGTATTTAAACTCCAAAAGTATATTATCCGTTTTCACTCCTGAACTACAAACTCTATCCATACTAAATCCACATCTTTGTTCCAAATAATCTATACTTCTTTCCGTATTTACTTTTGAATACAGTAACCCCTTTGCATTGTTGTATGAGTATTCATAATCATAGTAGTCACCATATTCTTTCTTTATTTTATTATTTTTTCCAATTAATAATTTCCCCATGGTTTCAATATTGTTATCCGTATGTTCCTGCTTTACACTTTGGTTGATCTTATTTATATTTTTTTCCTCCTCTCCTTCTTCACGTTTTTCTATTTCAAGTATTCCCCTCTGAATTTCCAATTGAGCAGCATAGCAACACCCTTTACTGTGAAGTTGATCAATCAATTTCTTTTTGCAGTGTGGTGTACAACTAAAATTTAAGTAATAAGGATTGCATGCATCTCTAATTGTTATGCCTCCAAATGAAGATTCATAGAATGAACTCCACCAGTCATAACCATTTTCTAATAATACATTCTTAAATAGCAATTCACCACATATTTTACTTTCGACAGTCTCCTGACAGTAATATCTTCCTATTGATCTATATAAATATCCTGTTCTAACCATTTCTTTGTTTCTTATCTCTCTACCGACCTGGTAAAGCAACTGACCATATACTCTCATAGATTGAAAGAAACAAACATCTTCTGGGAGATTTCTAATGCATTTGCTTGATATGTTATCTTTAAATACGTAATTTTCACCCACATTGTTTTTGCTGATGCTTTGTAGTTTTCTTTCTGATACCATTGATGACAACCATTCTATAGGTGAGTATGAAGTCGTGTTCGGCATTATTATCTTAGAGGAGGTTGCTATACAAGAATATTTCTCTTTTGAATTAGTTGGACTTTTTGCAAACATACAAAGCAAATCCAATGCTTTTTCACCTTGAATCAACAAAATCTGTTTCCAGTAATCGCCAACATCATTATCTCTTTTATTTACCGTTAAGCCTTTTCTATGATCTGTATTATGATATTCATTATATTGATATTTATTTTGTTTGTAGCTATAACTATTATATTGGTTGTTATCACTGTAACTCTGTTTTCTAACAAACACATTCTCATATTCATCGCCATTTGACTCAAAATTGTAGTCGTTTCCTGCATTTATTTTTGATTTTGAGAGTCTTGTAAATCTTGAAAGTGCTTGAATAAGTCTCAAGTTTTTTCTATGGCAACTGTCCTTATCACAAACAAGTTCAAAAGTTTTAGTTTGATCCAAAAGGAGTAATGGATTATTAAGTATCAAGAATGTTTCATGAAAAGAGTATGAACAACTATCACCATTATTATTTGTTGTATTTTGACATAAATGATTCCTAATTATCAAAGATATCGATTCAGCTGATTCGCAGTTTATTTTAGCTTCATTTAATCCATTTTTAGAATTCTCATACAAAACTAAGCTTTCTCTTAACTTATTCATGCATTTTCCCTTGCAAAATGTCTTAATCATTGTATCTCTTCCCTGTCTGTACATTACACCACATTCTCCATTCCAAATATCCGCAAATGTATTTATAAGTTCACAACAAGGACTATTGTTGTTATTACAGTAGCTTATACTTGAAAAAGGAATACTTATTGCTCTTTCAAATTCGTTGTTACTGCCTCTGACTTCTCTTTCACTATTATTGTTATATGTTGCCAATCTTAAATAATAATCATTATTATCATTTTCACCGCTATATGTATCCTCATTTACATAATCCCTATCTCCACTACAAGGAAGTGTGTCAATAAACTTCGCATTTATCCATTCACCGTCACTGCATGTCAATGATACTACTTTGTCGCTTCCCAAGCATCCTATTTTAAGTTTTGCATTGTGCTTGAAGGATTGATTGTGGTTGTTTCCAACTCCTTTGTTATTATCATCAACATTATTTGTTGTGTATTCACTCATTTCATTTTGGTTTCCTTTATAATCAACAATATAAGTACCAACTGAAGTTATTTTTTTAATTAATTTATCATCACAATAATTACATGACCTACAACTACTTCCACCACAATCGATTCCTGTCTCGTCACCATTTTTAACACCGTCAAAACAAGTAGAACAACTGTTTTCACAACTGCCCCCACAATCAATACCCCATTCATCACCATTTTGAATTCCATCATCGCAAGTTGGTGGTGAACATTTCATTGATGCTTCTTTATTTGAATCAGGCAGTAACCACTTTCCGTCGTTACATGAGAGAATAAGTAACTTTGATTCTAATGAATCTCCTTTTTCCCATCCAGGAATGCATCTAATATGTATTTCACTTCCGGAAGCTGTCGCCATATTCTCTATTAAAAAAGATTCTTTTTCCAAATCTTCTATATAGGTAAAACCTCCATCAATGCTTAATAAGGTATTTTCTGGTATTATATTTATGGGAAATCCATAGCATGGCTGGCAGGCCGGACACTGACTACCTCCACAATCAATTCCTGTTTCATCACCGTTTTTAATACCATCATCACATTTAGGGCAGTTGTCATTACCACAGCTTCCACCGCAATCTATTGAAACTTCATCTCCATTAAGTGTACCATCAAAACAAGTGTCGGGACATTTTTTATCACATTTTCCTCCACAATCAATTCCAAGTTCACCTTGATTTTGTATTCCATCAAAACAGGTTGGTTTTTGGCAAATGAGAGTAGGAGTTTGAAAAATACCATTTTTACAGAGTAACTTATCTTTAATAGGTCCCGTTTTCCTCACATATCCCTGTTTGCAACGAATACTTGTCCAATCACCATGTTTTATCATGTTTCCGTTTTCTGTTGAAAGTACTTCATAATTATCCCTTATATAGGGGTGAAGAGAATAAACTGAAAAGCCGGAACCTAAATTAATGCGAGAGTTATGATAAAAATGAGATTTTGGGGTATCCAGTGTACAATCAGAGAGGCATTCCAGTGTTGGTTTTGGTGGATGCCATTCACCATTTTTACATTCCAATACCTCCTCTATGTCAGATCCACCAAAATTTGATGAACAAGTTATATATCTCAAGTCACCTGTGTCTGCTGGAGTATCAAGTAAATTCTGATTAACTATCTTGTATTTTGCCTGAAGCTTAAGCATTGAGCATTTTGAAGCACAAATCAATGCATTATCAAATACCCATTCTCCATTTGTGCATGTTGCAGCCTGACTTAAATCAGTTCCCTGTATTAATGTTCCTTGATCTGAGCAAGATATCAAAATTCTAGACCCATGTTGATAAAAACCTCCCCTTTTTTTTGAATTAAGTTGATCATAAACCTCATATGCACTCCCTAAAGACACTTCTGGAGAGTTACAATTACTTAAGCATACTGTTTTTGGCACTCCCCATACTCCATTTGTGCATTCAATTTCATCACTTTTTCTTGTACCCATTTGAGTAGTACCACGATCTCTGTCGCACTTTACTCTCACTTTTGAACCACTAACACCGGTTTTCCTTTCGGGAATAATATTTTCTATAACATAAGCCTTGTTTTTAAATATTTCCAAATCCAAACATCTTTTTTCGCACTTAAAGTTATGTTTTTCTATTATTGAAGAGTATGAAAACAGACCTTTTGGATCAAATTTTGAATCAACTATCAGCCAAGAGCCATCATAACATGTTAAAATCATCTCACTAAAACTTGATTCCTCAAAGATACTCCAATTTTCTGAACATCTTATTCTTCCCAGTGTTCCATGTTTATAATTTCCATCCAGACTGCTTGAACTGTATTCAATGTAATAAGGATTATCATTCGTATCAATTATATTGTTATTTTGGTATTTAGGTATTGGATTACATCTCTTAAAACATTTGTTTTCACCTTCTTCTGAGTTTAACTTTGATTTCGACCTCCAGTGTCCTTGAATACAAGTTAAAGTAAATTCTTTACTTTCATTGTCCAAATACATTTCCCCATTTGATAACTCTATCACCTTGTCCGAATTTTTCGAACAAACGATAGTTATCTCAGAATCTGGAGTATGTTTCTCCAGGTCTTTTTCAGATTTGAATGAATAACTATCATTTATTAAAGCGTAAGGTGGGCATGATGTACCACATATTAGTTTCAATGCACTCCATGTTCCATCATTGCAAGTAACTATTTCACTTCCTTCTGTCCCTACACATGTCACCTTTAATTTAGATCCGTGAGCATATGTTTTTTCACCTTCTGACTCAACTAGTCCCTTATTACTATGATAGCTCACTTCATTTTTGATTTGTTCTTCATCTGGGATGTCATCGCTATTTACAGTATATTCTTCTCCAATAAGGTAATTCTGACTTGAAACTGATGAAATAGGATATGGTTTACACTTTTGAAAACATTCTATACCTTCCAAAAGCTTCCAATTTCCAGAAATACATCCAAAGCTTCCTTTTGAATTAGGAGATGTTTCTAAAGCAGTTGAATAACCATCAATGCATGTTAATATGGCATTTGTTCCTGCCTGAAATAACAAGGAGTTCCTTCTTTTGTTATTGCTTGCATTTGAATCGGCCGCTAATTCCTTGGAATTTTCACTTCCAGAGACAGTATCTGTATCGTTGTTATTCTTTATGGGACTATTTGTATAAACAATGTGAACTCGCTCCATCTCATTTCTATCATAGTGAAAAGACAAATCAAGTTCAGGACAAACTTGACCATTTGTTGTAAAGAATAGTTGATTTGGTCCAACGTTACCCCATGGTTGATAAGTTAAATCAGTTAAAGCTCCCAGTTCTACTGTTATATCATAAATTTCTCCTTCCATTAAAGGTTCATATGGACGTAAGGTAACCTCAGAAGTTTGGTTGGAAATAACATATAATCCTCTATAGAGTGCCTCGTAATCAGTTGGTATGTGAATTAAGTGTCCAGTATTTCTTCCTGTTATATTAAACCAAGCCCAATGACCGTAGTTCATTGGTCTGTTAAATGTTAATTTAATCTCAGTGTTGTTTATTGGAACATTGATTGCACCTAAAGACGGTTGAATTCCTATTAGTGAAGGAGGGCTTTTTTCTGGATAACTTTTACATATTATAGATATATCCTTATGTTCTAACCATTCTGGATCGTTTTCTGAATTCAAAAAAGACCATTTTTTCCATGTCGTTGTTTTGCCATCTGGTGGGATATGATTATGTGGATCTGGTAATGACGATTCTGCATATGCTATTATATCGCCACTATCCAAATCTCTATCTATTACCCAGGCTCCATTTCCACCACCACTGCTATGACTATAGCCGTCATCATCCTGTTGAGAATAGTAAACATAAAATTGTTTCCTTTCTCCTCCATTCCAAACTGCTTTGTTATTTATCGGTGACTTCCAAGGAGTGTATAAACCATTTACATTTCCATTGTTTGTTCCAAAGCCAGTTATGTACATATATGGACAGGAAACATTTCTGCTTATTGTAAAAGTCCATATAGGTACCGCGTCATTCGGATTTCCTTGCAAATCAATAACGGCTCCTGGTTCTAAACCAATAACGTACTCGTCTTCTGGGAGCGGAGTTCTACTATCTAATGTAATGACCAATTTTCTACCCCTTATTTCAGAGCTGTACAAAACTGGGATTTGAGAGGCACCATTTTGGGAGTGGCCATTTTTAGATCTATTCCACCATGTCCATCTCCCAGAATCAGAACCGCTTCTAGATGAAGTAGAGGATGACTTCTCATCTGCAAATAGGTTGTGGTGATTGCCGCTACTTCCTGAGTTTCCACCTGCTTTTCCCTCTTTCTGAGGTAAAATAGGGATCTCTAATGGTCTATTTCTATAGTAAACACTACTTGTAATAACTAATCTTCTTGGTTGCCACTCCTTCGGAAATTCAATGTTCTCGTTAAATCCAATGACCAACTCTTTGACAGGTGGAACTATATTTGAATGATTTAAAGGTAAAAAATAAGATGGGTATGGTAATAATTGGTCGTTTAGACATTTATGCTCTGTGCAAACTTGTCCTGTTTTGCAGTCCTTATCTGTATTGCACTCTCCTACATCCAAAAGCCCTAAATCTGTATCAAAATCCTCAGCGGAGTCACATGGAATACCATTACCATCCCTATCTACACCACTACATCCACATAGTCTATTTATACCTAATATTGCATTTGCTCCCAAATTTATTGCACAATTTGAATTTGAAGATCCAGGTGCCCCACTATCGCCACCCTGTACAATACATGGTAAACCCATTCCTCCAGGTCCTGTCGCCTCCATCTGAGTTTGTACCTTTTGATAGTAGTCTGGATCTAGGGCAACACTAGCCCCACATTTAACATAAGGAGCAGTTTGAATGACTCTGTACATCTCTCCACCAATGAACTGTCCTATATTTGCTATTGTACAGCTTTGACGCGATAGACACCTCATTGTCCCCAACCCTATTTGGGCAACACTAGGAAGAACACCTTGACACTGATTTGTATCTGTATTGCAAGAAGCCAATGCATTGTGCATGCAATGTGTATTATCTGTACATTCTACAACTTTTATTTGGGCAACTGGAAAGTAAAACTCGGCTGGTTCATCGCAAGGCATTCCTGAAGATGCAAAGTCTGGACATCCACATAATAACATTGTATTTGAATTAGTTTCACTTCTATTGTATCTTCTCCCAACTCCAAAGTGTAATTCACAATCAAAAGGATTGCCACCTTCGCAATTCCACTGATTGTGGGAATGAAACATCGACTCTTCATTGCTTAGTATCCTAACACCACATCCTATTGTTGGACTTGCTGCGACTTTGTATCTTGATGTTATTTGTTCCCCAATTATTTTGCCCTTAATTCTACAATCATATCCATCTACACAAAGTATAAGGGGAGGCTCATATGGATTGTTTCCAAAACCACCATAACAAGTTTTTGGTGTTCCGTAACAGAGTCCATATCCATTTACACAGCTAGCACATGGATCCATCTGAAGACTTCTTACATTAAGTACTCCTTTGTCCTCTATTTTAGCGGACGAACGGCTTTTGGCCATTGTATCATTTTTTATTGAATGATCGGTATCTATATCATCAACTTTGGATATACCTTTATGATAAACTACTTCTGAGATGTATGTATCAAATTCTCTTGGTGATTTACATTTTTTATCTCCTCCAATCATGCAACCACACAATAAAGTTATTTGTGGTTCTGTTGATACGCTGCTAAAAAAACATTCTGTTCCTTCATTGTATGGTATACATTTATGAACGTATACTTTTTCACCTTCTTTCAACTCGCTTCCGCAGCTTAATTTCTCGACAGTTGAATTATTCCCAGAGTCTGCTTTGTAAATTTCCATTATTCTTACATTTTCTGATATTCCAAATCCACTAATTCCTGAAATTGAACATGGTACATTCGCCGTGCATACCCTTACTGACTTGTTTCTTATTAAAATATCTTTGTTGATGTACTTTTCATATTCAAGATTAACACCTTTTCTCTCATTTGCTCTTTTATTTCTATTATTTTTTTCGTCTTTAAGTCCAAAAACACTCAATTCACCTATCGGAACAACAAATGTTTCAAATTTATCTCTTTCTTTACCAAATTCCTCTTTTGAAAAAGGAGAACTACAGAGTTTGTACCTCCCTAACATTAAAACCTCCTTTGGAATTGTAATAACACATTCCTTGCCTGAATTTACATGGCATTCCAACCATTTCCTGTTTCTGCCGGTTGAAGCACCAGTATTGCTTATTTCGCTGTCATCATCTATTCTATTACTAGTAAATATTTGATGGTATTTTTTATCAACATTTTTCAAATGATCGCATTCTAATTCGTATGGTATTGCTCTTACTACATATTTTTTTTGAATTACTTCATTGAAACTTCCAGGAACGGAGGTTAATGTACAATCTTTACCTAAATAACAAGCATATTTCATATAGTCATTACCAGATAAACCTGTACAAAGCCCATTATAACAACTTCTTCCACCACAATCATTAGAATTATTACATTTTCTTGTTTCTATAAGTTTTCCTATATTGCTAATTTCAACTGATTCTGACTTAACTCTAATAAAATTGTTAACGTAAATGCCAGAAATTATTATAAAAATCAGTACATTATTCGAACTTAACATATGATATATGTTAGTAATTATGTGGTAATTCCACTTCCTTTTTTTTTCCTTTTTTCTCATTTCGTCTACAGAACACTTCAGTCAATATCACATATTACTATTCATTTATGCCTTTTATAGTGATTGTACCAATACAAGAAAAAGAGTTTAATGTTCACTTGTATTCCCAAAATTATGATTATTGCTATATTAAAAGTTTAATCAAATTCAGTTTAGTCCAACTTCTCACAATATTGTATTTCTCAGAAAAGAAGGGGCAGCAAAAGTATAGCAAAATGAAAGAATAATGTTGTCAATTAAGCAATTAATGATTATTTATCTTTAAATAATATCTTGTTTTATTCACGTTTTGTAGAATGAAAAAGAAAACAACGCGATTTAAACCGGGAAAAGAAAAAATGTACACAAATTAGTACTCAAATCAATTTATGATGGTTTATACTCGTTTGCGAGCACATTTCATATTTAGATTACGGATTTATTGTTACATTAAATACACATTATGCCACCAGTCAGCGGGGTACTATTTGAATACATGTTTAAAAAACGAATTGATAAATAAGAAACATTAAGGGAAGAAATTAAATATTCCAACAAACTTCAGATGTTTTATGGTGTATATACTTGATCATCATTTACTTACCGAATAACAAAATCCAACAAATAATAACTCATTGATTATTAGACTTTTTAGAAAAAACGAAGAAACAAGCGCTTATTTTGAATATAATAATATCATGGTTTTAGAAAGAACAAAAATAGATTACACTTATGGGAGATATAAATTAATTGACAAAAAGTGGTTGCAAACCTTACATTATTTTTTATGCATGCAAAAAATTAATGGTAGGAAATTGCATACATATTAGGGCAGGCGGGTAGATTTAGAATTAATTTTGTATACAAATACAAGCCTTGTAAATAAATATATAAAGAGAAATAGGGAGGAATAAAAATAAATAAAAGGTGAAGAAGAGAAGGAAGATCTATAACGGGAAGAAATAATAGTTATAACTTTGTAATTTTGTAGTATCGTTAGTCTTGGTATAGGTAATTGTATTGATAACACATTATTATGGGAATTTTGTGGAGCAAAGTTGATATAAATGAAGAGTTGAATAAAAATAAGAGAGCGATCTCGAAAGCAATACGAGAAGTAGACAGAGAAATACAGAAACTTCAACAAGAGGAGGTTAAATTGCAAAAAGAAATTAGAAATGCCATTGAGAAAGGATATACAGAGTCTGCAAAAATATTCAGCAAAGATATACTAAAGATCAGAAGACAAATTGAAAGATTAAACATTGCCAGAAGCCAGTTAATGTGTGCGGAATTGAAGTTAACTTCAGTCAAAAGCCAAATTCAAGTTAACAATACACTTTCCGATTTAAATAATGTTATGGGTAAAGTAAACGGGTTAACGGAGCTTTCAAGCATTCAAAACATTTTAAAGAACTATGCAAAGGAAGCAGATAAATTTGATGTGAAAGGCGATATTATAAATGATTCTATTGATGTTGCATTGGGAAATGATTTAGGATTCGAAGATGAGGATGAACTTGCAGAAAAAATATATAAAGAAGTTTATGACTCAGTCGAGCTTGGAAAACAAGGAAATAATTCAAATATAACAAAGACGAAAAATTTGAATATAACTTTAGGCAAGAATTCAGATACGCAAAAATTTGATACAAATACTGAATTTGAAACTAATGACAAAGAAAAGGACTTCGATTCATGTATTTCTATCCAAGAGAGAATTAAGAGACTTGGTGAAGGTCGCCGTGGCTAAGATGGTGTTGCAGACATGAAAAAAATCACCAGATATTACACATATAATGACGTAATTGTTGAGTTGAAAACACAAATAATAGTTCAGTGAAGGCAAGAACATAACGCTCCTAATTAAATTGTTATAATTCACACACTACTGAAAGGGGACGTAAACATGCAAATAAAATGTTAATAAATTACGTACATACATGTGTTTTTAGTGTTATTGCAGTTTTAATGTTGTAATTACCATAATATTAATTACGAAAGCGTAATATTTCCACTTTTTTGTGCAAACAATATACATTTATTAGTTTCATTATATTTAGGCAAACAGAAAGTACCGCGTACTGAGAATTAGTGGGTCTATGGCGCGAACGGACCAAATAATTTATTATTATAACTGAAAATAATTGACATTTGCAAAGGTACTGTAAATAAGTTAAGTTGCAACAAGATATAGATAACTGTTGATGCTACTTAACAAATACCTTATAGGTGGACTTTGCCAATTGAAACATACACTTTGGTATTCTAGTTTTTGAGCCAGGTTTCGAACTTGAGTTGCAGTCTAGTAACAGTTAAATGGCAAAATGGGAGAGATACCGGTTAATGAATTGCAACAGGAAATAAATGAGCCCCAAAGAGGTAACGACAACAGTAGTAATAATGGTGGTGGAAATACAATATTACCCTTGGCACTCATAGATAGGTGTATTGGGAATAGGATTTATGTAATAATGAAGGGTGATAGAGAATTTAGCGGAATATTACAGGGGTTCGATGAATATGTCAATATGGTCTTGAACGATGTGGAGGAGTATGGATTTAAATCGGAAGACTTGGATGATGGTAAACAAGCTTCCGATGGAAATGAAAGAAATAGACTTAAAAGAGTTCTAATTAATCGTTTAGATACTATATTATTAAGTGGAAATAATATTGCAATGTTGGTTCCAGGTGGTGATCCGAATAATTTCGACATATAAAATGAAGTTGAATATAAAAAAAATTAACTGACTCTGGATTGAATATTTTCGGTTCAATTTAATTATATATTCAAGATAACCAATACAACTAGTCATTGACCTTGTGTACATAGTAACATTTTCAATCTTTAAATTAAGATTATAGTTACAAAATTACATAACAATAATGCATATTATGCTTAGTTTTTAATAGAATAATTAAATATATCAAGTATCAATTTGTTATATATTTTGTCTGCATTAATTTGCGAATCTACACAAGAAATAATAATGTTTGTTGTCTTAAACTATAAAATGTAAATGACTAAAAATATTCATTATTCCTTGAACCCTATTTTATTGTTATTCTCAATTATATAAGGTCTAAGCAGGGCCAATGCCAATCCCAAAGCTTCCTCTGTTCTTATAGTTCTTGATTTTTGTTCGGGACAAATGTTAATGTACATATCAAAAAGTGCGGATGGATCGTTTTTGAGGTATTTATTGTTTCTCCCTTCTCCGTTTTCAATGCAAAACTGCGGATCTTCCAAAACGTCTTCTAAGCCTCCCAGACCACCAAATACAATCAAAATGTGTTTATATAGATCATTATTATTTGATTCCATTTTTACACCTGAACTAAATTTAAAATTTTTATCAATAGGATCACCGCGTTCTGATGTTCCAATAATAAGATCGTAGCCATTGCAATATTCCGAACCGTGCATTGCTTCCCCCAAAGATTTTGCAGGTCTTACCTTATAGCCCCAGTAAATACCTTTTTTAAGTGGTTTACTGTCATCCACAACTTTACCAGTGAAATAAGATTTTATATTTGAATATCTACCTTTTGAATTAAATTCATCACAAAAACTTTTGTGCAAATTTTCAGAATCCTTTGACATTTTCACAGTTATTCTTTGATTTACTTCCAGTCCTGTAGTACTTACCCAAACTTCTGATGGAAGCCCACAATTTACCCAAGAGCCATTATTTTTATGTTCTTTTGGTATCTCACCTTTGTATAGTTTTGGACCAGGTACTACTGTTCCTTGACGATAGGGTATCCACTCTGATATCCTCATGTGATGAGGAGCATCTAATGGATTCTGTAAACCTGCGTACTTTAAGTCGCTGTCAAAATTAAAAAGACTTTTTCTAAGGTATTGTGGGGTCTCTAAATAACGCAAATTTTTTACGAAGAATTCCATCCATTTGGAACAAGCAAAAGAGTCAGACTTATTAGTTTTATCATTGTTATTGCTGGTGTGGATATTTCTGCTAATAGTTCTTCCGCCATTTTCAAACACATCTTTTGACTTATCTTCGTATATAATCACTTCATTTACTCCAAATACAGTCAACATTCTGGCTATTTGACCTACTAAATAAGCTCGAAGTTCAAAAGATTGGGCATTACCCGCTATAGAAGCAGGAATGGCAACACTTAAAGTTGAGTTAATAGGACTTCCAGCGAACGGAATTCTACTCAAAATGTCTTCCTTGCTATTGTTCTCATTTCTGCTTCTTTTTTTTCCTGGAAATTCACTCTTTAAATTATTTCCATTGTCGTGTTCGATTCTCTTAGTTGCTTTCTTAGATCCGCTCATCCAATTCAAACAGACCGAGACTAACAATAAAAAACAACCCTTACGTCCCTAATTTATATTTATAGTATTCTTCCTGCCCTTAGTTGTAAAGATTATGACAGGTATTATGTCAGGCTTAGATAGTGGTTTGGCGCCATTACACTAAAGAATAGTAATTAATATTATATTTGTAAGGTAAGAAAGCATTGTGATAATAGGAGAATAATTCTCCTTTTACGTTTTGTGGCTTCGGAATTGAGTGTTTGAGTTTTTATTCGTTGAAAAAAGGAGAGAGGAAAACTTTAAGATAGGAATGTGAACTTGAAATGGAAGAAGAAAATGGGAAATATGATGATAGTGACAATAAAAAAAGGTCCTTGTTTTCTATATCTACGTCAATAAGGGAGGAGGAAGAGAAAAGAAGGAAATTGAATCCTTTTCATAAACTTGAGACCCTGAAAAAAGAAGAGGAGCAATTAATAGCAGCGGTGCATCAATCACTCTCTGGGCCTTTAAGGGCTGCACATGAGGTTGCAAAAGATATAGTTTACTCAGGAGAAGTGGAAACATCATGGAAAATTCCAAAAAAGTATGCAAACCTTGCTGAATCAGAATGCCAAAGTTTAAGGTCACAATTATTAATAGATGTAAATGGAACAGACATACCACCACCCATTCTTACATTTAAAGACATGGGGTTCCCAAAAGAAATAATACAGGGCTTGAGCGACAAGGGAATAGTTAAACCGTCTCAAATACAGATGCAGGGCTTACCTGTCGTACTAAAAGGAAGGGATTTAATAGGGATAGCATTTACGGGAAGTGGCAAGACATTAGTTTTTATATTACCAATGATAATGTTTTCCTTTGAAGCTGAGCTTAGTTTGCCATTTAAGGGAATGGAGGGCCCACATGCCTTGGTACTTTGTCCTTCGAGGGAATTAGCAATTCAAACAAAAAGAATAACCGATGAATTTTTGTCTTATTTTTATAATAGAAATGATAACAAGAATGAATTAGTATTTCCGAAGTTAAGAACAGCATGCTTCATAGGTGGTGATAACATATCGAACCAATTAAATAGTTATTTTAAACAGGGATTACATATAGTTGTGGCTACACCAGGACGTTTGGCTGATCTTTTAAAAAGGAGAAAAATAACACTTCAACAGTGTAGGTATTTTTGTATGGATGAAGCAGATAGACTAACAGAATCAGGTTTTGAAGAGCATGTTAGATTTATTTTTGACAGTTTTTATGAGAGAAGACAAACAGTATTATTCTCAGCTACAATGCCTAGAAAAACCCAAGAATTTGCACAGACTGCGCTTATAAATCCAATAGTAGTTAATGTTGGTAGAGCAGGTGCAGCGAATTTAAAAGTTATTCAGGAAATAGAATATGTTAGACAAGAATGCAGAATTACTAGTCTATTGAATAGTTTACAAAAAACAGCTCCCAGAGTCTTAATTTTTAGCGAGAATAAAAAGGATGTTGATGATATCAACGAATATCTCTTAATTAAAGGGGTTAAGGTTTCCGCAATACATGGAGGGCTTACTCAGGAACAAAGAACAAATTCTGTAGAAAAATTTAGAAATGGCACCGTAGATGTTCTTGTCGGGACAGATGTTGCTTCAAAAGGACTTGATTTTCCAAATGTACAACATGTAATCAACTTTGATATGCCCAGAGAAATTGAAAATTATGTACATAGAATAGGACGTACAGGAAGAGGTGACTCTATTGGTGTATCTACAACATTTATCGATAATTCTCTTCCTGAAACCCTACTATGTGATTTAAAAGCACTGCTAATTGAGGCAAATCAAGTAATTCCACCATTTCTGGAACAATTTGAAGCAACAAATACTTCTCTACAAGAAATTGGCGGTGTTAGGGGTTGTGCTTATTGTGGTGGACTTGGACACAGAATTGCTCAATGCCCAAAACTTTTAGAGTTACAAAGAAAAGCACAATCTGGAGGTCAAAGAGATCCTATCTCTCTTGGCGCAAGATACACAAGTTCTAATAGAGAAGACTGGTAAAACAAGTTACCAGTAATCAAAAAAATTGTATTGCTTTTGGAGAGTATATTATTTACTTAAGATAATAAAATATTATATAAATTATAATTTTCTTGCTATCTATTGTTATTAATATGACTATTAGTATTGCTAATTATTACATATATATATGCAATATAATATTGCCTATTTTGCCTTAGGCAGAGTCGCTATTTGCTAGCCAGAGAATTATCCTTGAACAATCATTCATACAATTTATAACTCTTTTTATGTTAAAATCTGGAGATACTTTTTTAATCCACGAATAATCGTTATATCTAGTATTTTCATAAGCAAATGGTAAAGATAGAATAATACCTGCGTGCCAAGTGGAACATAAAGATACTTCTGATGCCTTATATTTCATACATACATCTGGCAATCTATACAAATCCAGGCAAATTGACATAGAAAGAATCCTAAACATTTTCAAAGATTCATATTCATATTTTTCTTGATCTTCAACTTCTTCGCCCTCTTCTTCGCCTTCTTCTTCGCCTTCCTCTTTAATTTCATCTTGTCTACTATCTCTTAATTTTGAAGAGTAAAGTAGTATTCTAGTGTATTTCTCTATATGTCCAAATGGTAATTCTAAATGGGTTATCTCAAAATTAATGGCTCTTAGAAGTGCAAACTCGTATGTTTTTATTTGTTCCATAAAATAGTTGTACTCCTTGCCAGAATCCTTGTATATCCAAGAACTTGAAGACAAATCACGTTGGGTTACGTTCCTATTTGTTTGGCAAACTGAACTTGCTTTAATTATTCTATATAAAAATCTAGATAGTTCTGGAAGTTTTCTGCTACTTTTTGTAGGCTCTAAGTCCTCTCTTGACTTCCACGCTAACAGTACTGATGCTGCTGCTACAAACTTTCTATCTGTTTCTAATATATCGTATTTCGACCAAAACTGATATGTGTATAAATATGAAGTTAATATTATACCTGGCGAGAGGTGCAAGTTTGTGCAAAGAACTAAAACTAACTTGCTTGTTCCTAGGAGCAAATCTCTATAACCAGTACTTTCTTTTGCTAGTTTTGAAAGTTCCTTTCTGTAATGAGCTTTTTCACCCATTTTACCTGACTGTCTGTTTTTATTTCAATGCTTTGTTCATATTACTTTAATAACTACAATGTAGATAAATATGGCGCCCCTTTTTTACGTTTTTTTGATAAATGTCAGTTACTTGGTTCAATTTATTTTACTCAAGCATAAGTGCTGAATATTGTTTAAGACTGTAGTTATTAGACAAATAATACAACAGTTATCTAGATAGTGTATAAGGTAGGTATCTCAGTTATCATTTTCATCTTTTTATGCAATAAAAAAATGTCTAAATTCTACTTGGCTTGCTCATTATTGAATGATATATTCTCAACTAATTTTTTATTGTTTAGTCTTAAGTTTCAAGGAAATAGTTTTGAATAATATGTGGTTTAAGCATGCATATATACCTTTCTCACCCATGTCTAACTCAATAATAGTATTTGTGTGTTTATTAATTTCATTTATCCAAAGAAAAGGAAAACCAAGGATTTTGTCTAAACATTATGTGTACATGCAAAATCTCACATGATTTTAAACAGAATTGGGTGTTACACATGCATTTTTTTTGTACATACACTGTCATATACCGGTATGCCAGCTATGTAAACATGAACACTTTAGTAATCTCGGACATTAATGTTATTTTGGGATTTGAGTAAATAGGTGACAGAAACAACGAAAATATTGTGTATTACTAACTAAATAACAAGATAAAATAGGAATTAAATGCATTTTTGCTTAGGCAAAAAAGGGAATCGAGAGAGAAAGCATCTTTTACGAGGGGAAAAGAGGGTCTATAAACTTACTGAAAATCTATTGAGGAAGTAGCCAAACTCAAAGGGAGTGAACATAATTTCCTATTTTTAATAATGAATTGCTGTAAATAAAAGAGATCAAAAAATAGTAAAAAATATTAATTTACATATAATAGTCAACGTTCTGTACCAACATTAAGTGGGGTGGGGAATAAATTGATTTTACTATCTGCATTTAAAAGTAAACAGGCGGGAGCTTTTTTTTTGTGAGGTATAATACGATAGAATATTTCGCAGATAACAAGAGGGTAAATAAACGTTATCGTTTATACTACACATTAAAAAAAGACTTAGGAATATATATCAGAAAAATAACATAGAAGTTTAAAGGTGAAATAGATGGTCGAATACCCACCTGAACTCAATAGGGGAGTTTGTGACCAACTTCTTTCTGGAGTGACATCCCCAAGTGGGTCTGTAGTGGTTGTACTAGCCATAAATTTAATTCGTTCGGGACCCAGAGCACTGTAAGTTGAATGTAAAAATCAAATTAAAATGAGCTATCTCTTTCTATTTTAATAGTCTAATAACAAAAAGAACAACTCTCTTTGAATGAAATACGGTTAAGGCACAAAAAATGGGTCAAATACAATAATGATGTTTTTAAAATAAGATTAGACTTAAATACTAAGAGATGAATAAGTAAAAACAACGTCTTTAAAATGCATTATTAACTTATTTTAGTGTACATGTAACAGATGCAGGTTCAAATTTATTTGATAATGGCTCGCCATTAAGCATAAGACTTGTTATGCCAGATGCGACACAGTTACAACCGGGAGATATGATTAAAATATTAAAGTTCTCTTTAAATGAGATACATTCAACAAAACTAGTGACAGTAATTCAGTTTGAAAGGATTGGACACTGGCAAGGTTTTTCTACAATGGGAAAAGCAATTCCGCATCCACATATGGGATCTGGAAAAACAAGTTCTTCGTCAGAGAACAAAACTGGTCAGAATCCAGCAAATAGTAATGCTAATATTCAAAGTGGGATGGTGAATATGAGTGACAACAGGAATAACGATATACATTCAGCGAATACAAATAGTAATTACTATAATTCAGCAGTTGCTAATAATAATAATTTGTCGAACAACCAAAATGCTAATTCAGGTCCAATTTCTGTATCCAATAATGGTATAAATACAAACTCAGTGAGATCGGGACCATATACATCTAATAATAATAATAATGCATTAAAGGGGCCTATATCTAGGAACCAGGACGTTCCAGTATATCCAATAAAAAATATAACTTCATATCTTCACAGATGGAAAATAATAGGAAGAGTTGTGAGTAAGAGCGATATTAGGAAGTTTTCATCATCAAAAACGAAAGAGGGAAAAGTTTTTTCGTTTGAAGTATGTGATGCAGACGGAAGTGAGATAAGAGCAACATGTTTTACAAAAGCAGTTGATAAATTTTATGATTTTTTAAAAGAAGGTGAAGTTTATAGTTTTTCAAAAGGCGATGTTAAGGAGGCAAATGCAAGATTCAATACGACAGGACATGAGTTTGAGATAATATTTAATGAGGATGCTGAGATACAAAGTATGCCACAAGATGAAAGAATACCGAGAAAGGCTTACAATTTCGTTAAGATATCGGATATAAGAACCTATTCAAAGGGCCAAACTTTGGATTTAATGGGTATATTGTTAAAGGCTGGTCCAATAACAACAATAACAGTGAAATCAACAGGTGCAGAGACGCAAAAAAGAGAATTGACTATTATAGATCAATCGGGTCACAGCATTGATTTAACATTGTGGTCTGAAAGAACACAATTAGACGAAAGTATGATACTAAATAATCCAGTAATTGCTGTTAAAAATGCAATAGTTGAGGAATTTAATGGATTTCGTTTGAAATTAGGTTCAAATTCATCAATAGAGTGGAATCCAGTCGGGATCGAAAACTCTAGTAATTTAAGAATGTGGTTTAACAATAATGGTGGGCAAGCAATGATTCAAAACAATTTAGTTTCGCTTTCATCTAATAGTCCAACTTCTGGATCTAGTAATTACTCTAATTCACTTATTCAGAGGCAGACTATTGAAGAGATTATAACACTAGCTACTTCTGGTGGTACTAGTGGTAACAATGGAGTAGCAGGTTCATCGGAAAATATTGACAATGGTATTTGGGTGTATGCATATGGAGCGATCAGATCAATAAGAGATAGTAAATATTACTGGAGTAGTTGCCCACAATGCAAGAGAAAAGTTACTGAGATTGAGGATCAAAATAGCATTAATTCCTTGGTATTGCCATATTCATCTGAGAGGACTACAGCAAATAATCCTAGTGGTTTGAATATGGGGCCCAATTACCACTGCCCAAATTGTCAACAATCTATTGAAAATCCCATAAAAAAGTACATTTTAAGCTGTGACATAGTTGATTCAACTGGAACGTTAAGAGCTGTTGCCTTTGCTGAACATGGAGAAACCATAATGGGGGGATTACCCGTTGAAAAATTGGAATCACTAAAGGAAAATTCTGATAAGAATACAGAAGATGTGTTTTCTGATAGAATATTTAGTGAGTGGGTATTTAAATTGAATGGAAAAAAGGAACTTTATCAGGATTCAGTTACAATTAAATATCGCATTTTTAGTGCCGAAGACATGTCTTCTCCAGAGGTACTTAATAGGGAGGCCAAAAGAAAAATCGAGTATATTTATAATAAATTAAACAATTCAGATGACATTATGGGAGGTAGTGGTGGTGTTGTTGAACCATCTACAACAAAGAGCATAAATTCAAATGGTAACGGCACTACTGTTAAGGTTGGTATGGGTTTTGCCCAATTTGGTTACTAGATTAACAAGAATACATAATCACGTGGATATTTTCAAGCAAAACTGCTTATTTATTGACGTATTGGTTATTTGTATTCGACCGATTTTACCCACTTGCCTAATGTATTAAAACACTCACCAGTGATTAAATTTCCAATTACGAATAGATCAAATAGAGAATAACTATATTAGATATAAATTATAAAACAGTCTACTTTCAAATCTAGTGAATATTTTTATATAATAATTAATAGTTTTTTTATTGTCATAATTTACATATGGAACAAAATATAATAACTGTTCTGTCGTCATTTAATTTGAAACTACATTCACTCCAGAAGATGATGGAGTGGCTTGTGCAGGTGTTGAATCGGATGAAGATTTATTTAATGATTCGATCAAACTTTTGAGTTCACCTTCTGTCGCATCATATTGTTTCTCAAGTTCTACAATTGCAGAGTCCAAAGCAGCTTTTTCTTTTTCTAAGGCAGGCTTTATTGTTTTTACATTCCTTTCAACCATAACTCCTCCAACTACTCTAAAGCATCTCCTCTCAGGTTCAACCTTCTCAAATGCATTTAGTACCAAACCGTGTTCTTTACTATCTTGAGTAAGCTCTGATATCTTGTTATTCAATAATTTAAGTTTTCTTTCCAATTGTGAAATCTGTTCACCTATTACTCTATTTTTATCCTCTAGGAAACATAAATAAGGGTTAGAAAGTGAAATTTAATGTTGAATTTATATTTCATAAACCAAATATATCACTTAAATTTTATTCCAAACTAACCTATTGACATTTTCAAGTACAAAAGTTTGTTCCTAAAAATTACGCTTTATGTAATAATTTACTCCTACTGTTTATTCGCTTCTTCGCTATTGAGTTCTATGTTCTTTATTGTCTTTAATAGCGAAAAAGGTGGGGCAGGAAATAAAATACGGTTAATATGCCAACTTCTTTTTATATTTTAACTAGTTTTCTTGGGACATTAATTTATATGAGGTACCGTATGTTGGCGCCATTTCAGATACCTATACATTAAATGGATAATTTCCAGATAATGAGTAAAAAAAAATGTTTGAATAAATAGATTTATGAATAGAATAAATAATTTAAATATAAAAAATTTCTGAACAAATATTGAGTGTTTTGGGAATATTTATATATATATATATATACATATATGTATAGGTATTCGAGCATATTTGTTTTAAACGAAGTTTAATATTGTGTTGAAATTTAATAAGCATTTGAATTGGCACTTTTAAATCACAAATTAAGTTGGAAAAGGGTCTGTTATATTTTATGTTCAAGAGAAGGATAACATACCAAAACTTTTAAGCAGAGAAACAAGAGAATAGTAAACAAACAATATTCAACATAAGATAAAGGATAAGCCTTTTGTCAAGTTAAGGATGAAATTTATCCCAGTAATAGGGGATCCATTTCATTTATCTTCTCAGAATAGGTTTTTGAGTAGATTTAAGGGGAGTAAGAATAAAATATTGGGAGAAAAAAGTAGGTTGGTTTTTTACACAGGAATATACACATCAAGAAGCCCAGTAAAACCACCTGGATATGAAAATGAAGATTCTTATTGTGTGGATAAGAATCACATATGTATTGCAGATGGCGTAGGAGGCTGGATAACTCAAGGAATAAGTTCAGCTATGTATAGCAGGGAATTGGTTAGAAATGTGGATGATAATTTAAAGTTGATAAAAAATAGTAAGAGAAAAATGGATAAAGAAGAATTTATAGAGCTTATTAATAATTCTTATGAGAAAACAAAGTCTTCAAGACTTATAGGCAGCTCAACATTAAGCATAGTACTTATGGATTCGTTAAATAAACTTCATGTTTTTAATTTGGGTGATTCAAAGTGTTTGATATATAGAATGTCAGAGAGAAGGGTTATATATGAATCTGATATACAACAGCACGACTTTAATATACCTTATCAACTTGGGACTGGAAGTTTTGACAAACCAAAAGACGGTCAGTATTGTATATTTGATAATGTTAAAATAGGCGATACTGTTATTTTGGCTACTGATGGTCTCTGGGATAATCTTACAATTGAACAAATTATTGGCATATTTGAGCATAATTTGGGTCTAGATCCTCAAATTATTGCTGAAAAACTTGGACAGAGAGCATTAAGATCTTCGCTAAACCTAAGTTATGTTTCGCCATATTCTGTTTATGTTAACGAATTTTTGTCGGACAAAAGCTCTAGCTTTAATTCTTTTCGTGGTAATGATGATTCTAACAGCGTTAATACTACTTTTGTTGGTATTGATGGAAACAGTAGTGTTAATTGCGATAAAAATGAATTAAATATTAAAAGACTTGGCTGCAATTCAAATAGTCTTTCTGACAATAGAAATAATATTGTTAGTGGTCACAATCATGGCAATTACTGCTACTCAAATTACTTTGGTGGAAAACCGGATGATATAACCATAACTATTGGTATTATAAACAAGGACATAAATGATATTCATAAATAAATATATTCATCAAAGCAATTCAAAGTTAATAATCACCTTATATTTATTTGCGATTAGATTGAAATAGGAAATAACACATTACACTAGTACAAATCTAAAAAGTAGGAACTAGTGTATTTAGTTCGCGAGTGTATAAAAAGAATTTAATTAAAGTTATAAAAAATACGTACATGTATAATACGATGTATTAATTAGTGTTTGTTACAGGTAAAATTAACATCATTAAGAGTAATTTTAATAGAAATTATGCTTAAGTATCGTATTTTTGCGTATGATTCCCATTCTCTATCTTCATTTACATGCTCATCCATTACTTTAATCGTACTTGTGTTTGTTTCTACACTTACTTTCTCTCCAAAATTAGATTTTAGATCTTGAGCTAACCATATTGCGGTCATTATACAGGCACCCATTCCGTGAATAACGACACTGTTTTGTCCGCTTTCATTATTATTACGAATCATTTTCTTATTCCTCCTGCAGCCAAGTCTCTCTGAATATATTGTATTATGGTACATTGTAGTGGTCAGTAACTTTATTGCTCTATTATAATATACAATTAATGGTCTTTTTCTAGTTACATATATCTCATTCTCTTTTACATCTGTTGGAACTATTTGTTTCTTAAATATTCTAGTTTTAATTCTAGAATGTCTATCAAACTTTGACATATCGCTTTTAGTGTTTTCTGAATTTAAATCAAGAGTAATCATCATATTTATTTATTGTTACAAAAATGAATTTATTACAAACTATTCATTATAACATCAGATGTTACTCGTATTAAAAACATTTCTCAACCTTTGAATTCCTTTATTTCGTTCTTAAGAATTTATTTATTTACTTTTATTTTCTTTCGCATAGATTTGCGTAAAGTGTTCTAGGAGATAATTGGCAATTCAAAGTTATGTACTTTAATACTGGAGAAAATAAAGTTGAAGAGACTCAATCAATATATTTTAGCTAAGGTATGCAAATGTATAAACAAATAAACAAATAAATAGATATATTTATATTCTTTTCTTGATTTTATTCTTCAAATTAAGTTTGCCGCCAAAAGTGAAAAATTTCTAGAGGAAGTAGTGCTCTATAAGAACGTCTGGATGTAGTTTAAGCCTTAATTATTGCACATATTTTAAAGGTGCGGAAAAATTTCAACACAAATTAACATTTCTGTTTTTGTTAATCTGCAAGTCTTATCTCAAAATTTATTTGAACATATTTCGTTATTGATTTTGAACACTGGTAGATTAGGTGTTTCGCGTTTAAATACATGATGTTAGCATGTAGATAATGGAACGAAGTAGAAGTGGGAAAGTAGGTGCATTGTTTGCAACTGAAAATAGAGAAAAAAGATACTATTATTGTATCTGTGACGAGTATGTTACTGTGTCGAGAATATAAAATTATTTTATTTCTTGAAATGGAAGTTATTTATAACTCATTACTTCCTATTTCTATTATCTATCATTAAACATGTTTCGATCAATAGAGAAATATAGTGTAGACAAGTGTTATGTATATATATATATATATATATATCATTGAGAGCACAAATGTTTATTTAAATATGTGGATATTAACAAATAAATTTATACCTTAACTATTACATATAAATAAGTATGATAATAGTTATTATTATTATTATAAACTACACTATAATTCCCTCATTTTTATCTTTTTTTTGAAAAAAATACATAGAATGTAACATTGTACACAAAAATAAATGGTACCGCGATGTCTTCTTGTCTCGTAATATCTCTGATCACGAGTTGCAAGAAAATTAATTTAGAAGTAAATTTAAAAAGTTATTAGCAATAATAAAATAAATGAATTAGGAGAAGTAGGATTTGTATTCATATACAATTTTTTTCAAGCAAGTTTACCTTGACTCTGACAGAGCCTGTAGCGATACGGTATATAAACAATTGGCACCTTGTTTCTTATTGATTGTATACCTACCATTGACTATTTGGATACAACAAATTAGCAATTAAAAACAATAATCTGACGAACTTTTGATATAATTTGAATAGTTGAAAGTAAAAAACAAAATGATGTATAAAAATTGTATAATTTATAAATTGATTGGTTTGTGTTTATTGTTACTCAAGTCAGTTTTAGCTGGTTCAGTTTTGAGTATTAATTTGTCAGAACCGAATCTAACGTTAATAGATGATTCAGCAAATTCGACTTCAGGAAGTTCTGGGTTGTTGTCAAGTGACATTTTGCCTTCGGATTCAAGTATTGAGACAAATTTAACAGATGGATCATATACTGAAAGTTACTATCTTTTAAGTTATATGAATGATTCTATACCTGTTTCTGGTCATGGTTTGAAAGATTTTAAGTATGGAATACAAGGTTTTGAAGGTACCAAACTATCTGAAGAATGTTTCGGAAATAATGCAAGCCAAGTTGTGATCTTTAATGGAACAAACCACAGAAGTACTTCAATGGATGATATTTTATCTTCTTTGAACATGAAAAAAGGCGCTATCATTGTGAAAGAAGGTAATTCAACTTCAGAATTTGGTGCAATTTTCCTCAGGAGAATTATTATTAGGAGAGTGGTTCTCCCATGCGAAGAGGAAATAGCAGTAGTTATCCCTGAAGGAGCTATTTCTGGCGGAAATGAAAGTACTGATTTTACGAGCTCTACTACCACGAGAACCACAACCACAACAAGAACAACTACAAGAACCACAACTACCACAAGAACAACTACAAGAACCACAACTACAACAAGAACAACTACAAGAACCACAACTACCACAAGAACAACTACGAGAACCACAACTACCACAAGAACCACAACTACCACAAGAACCACAACAACTACAACCTATTTCGGGATGAATGAAAATACAAGCGCTGATTCACCTTTGGGTTTGTATTCTCCACTAGATTTCGAAAATGATGGAATAAAGAATGAAGTTGATTTTAATTTTGAGGAGTGTGGTGACGAGTGTTTGGAGTTGTACAATGTGCAACCAAAGGTAAGGGGATTAATAGAAACGTTTGAAAATGTACGTAATTCAGGGCAAATACCGGAAAGAAAACCACAATCTGAGGAAGTATTAAAATTGATTAGTTTAAGAGAGCCATTTACACAGGAGGAATCAGCTGAAGAAAAAGTGGTAAGCCCAGTACTGGAAAGTTTGAGAAATGGTACGTTAAAACACCTTGAGTTTATGACACCTGTATCCAAAATTCAGAAGGTTGAATATGTGCCAACAAGAGAAACAGTTAACAATATGGTTAATATAATAGAAAACAGAAACAATACTAATGTTACTCAGGATGATGGTTTATATATGGCCTCAGTGTTGACAAACATTACGAGAACTATTACAAAGAGACGCGTAGATACTATAGTTACAAATGAAACAGTTCCATTGATGGCATATAAATTTGAGAACGTTCGAGGAGATGGAAGTGATTTAAGATTGGACTATAGAAGGATAGGAAACTACACATTTTATGATATGTGTAATGACAAAACGAAAAGGTGTTTAGAAGATAAAAACAAAACGTTAGTTTTTGGACCTGAGACATTCCGGGCTCCCGAGTATGTAATTTACAATGTTACTAGAAACATTACTATTCCTGTTATTGTTAGAGCCTTTGGAAATTCAAGTGAGGATGCCGTTAACAAGTTGGAGTCACAAATTAATGAGATGGGTTTGACTGTGGGAAGCGGTGTTAGGGTGAAAAGACTAAGAGGATCAGAAGGTGCGTATAATACTACTGTTACTGTAAACTAACTTAGTCTTTATTTGAAATATTTAAACTTGGTTGTGGAAATGAACTTATTCCATGTTAAATAAATTGAAATAGTATATTTTTTTATTTAAATAAAGAAAGAGAAAAAAGAGAGTTAATTTTGTTGTACGAGTGTAGTGACATTTTTATGGGTGGGTTATTGTTTATACTTAACTTTGTAGTTGGTATGGATTCTCTCATTTTTCTACACAGTTTCCACTCTTTAATGATTCATATTTACTGCTAAATACTAAGTGTGCTAGTATTACTATTACATAACAAATATTGGTATCACTATTACGTGCCGGTATATTGTGGATGTATTACAAGTATTTACAATTGTATGCGCCGAACCACTATTATTGTTACTTGTTATGTACTGTAAAATGTGTGCCAGGACTGTAATACCGAGTTTATTTTCCGCTTGGTTTAGCCAGACAAACAAACGGTGAAGGAAATAGAAGGTATATTCGCTAGAAAAAAGTTATTCGTCACTCTTGCACTCCACGGAATCTTGATCCAAATAAAGTCAAGCTTATATGCGAGTTTCTGATGCTTCATTTCCATTGTTACTCATTTATGAGTGTTTATTCATATGTAAACACTAGGGAGGGATTTGATTAGATATTGGGAGGAATAGTTAAGTGGAATTTATTGGTTGGTTGTAAGAGTATTTCAGTTGTTTTTCAAACGTATCTAATGGCTATGGTGTTATTGACAAATATAGTTTTTGTATTTGTATTTAGGGTTAAGATATACGACTTGGTATGCGTACATATATACATTACATATTTATATAAAGAAACGATACTTCCATATAAGGTTGATTAAATAGTAAGTGATAATGTAGTGATCGTTTTTGAGAAAGGAGAAACATAGCTTATGGCCTCAACAATGGTTTTTATATTTAAGACTTGATTAGCGATTTTCTCGATCTATATATACATTGTTCATCCACCCTTTTATTTATCTTTACTGTATAAAACGTTATTTGCTCTTTGACCTTATTGATTATTTAAATTACTTAGGCCCGGTTAATGAATACTGAATTTTGGAATTTTCGCATTTTTCTACGTTTTTAATTGTTAATTTCAGAGTGTGTGAGAAATGGGAAGTCAAACTGAAGAATGAAAGAAAAAGTTCAAGGAAAGTCAGAAGAAATGGATGGATACTTGGAGTATTCCTTTTTTTGATATTTTCTTACTTAGAAAGCGACATCTAGTAATAATAATTGATTGATTTGTAACTTAACCACCTGATTTTAAATTAAATAACAATTATGTGTAATAATTATGAAAAAGGATGAAATGCTGATACATCTCTCTCTGATACTACCAAATTATCAAATAATTGAATCTAGATTTCTGATATTGACTTATTTTCACATATTTAAACTAACAAAATGAACACTTCATTGTATATATAGTATTATAGTTGTTCCTATTGACATTAAAGTGCCAGTACTTTTGTACTAATTACGAAGAGGAACAGAAGATATACCGGAAAAGAAGGAAACCGAGACTTCTTGAATATGCATTCCTATATGTGAAATGTGCTGTAAGCAGAATATTTCGGCCATAGATAAAGATGACGTAAATGTTAGTTTATTCATTGAGTTACAAAGTTGTGTTCTAGTTATTCAACACTAAAGTGCATATTCACACTTTTCTCCATGCTTCGGTGCATTTGTTATTCCAATTTAATTTATTTTAGGCGGGAATTCTCCACTTGAGCAAAATAATATGGTTTAAAATAAGAGGAAAAAATAAACAATTTGAGTGAAAATAAATTATTATTAATATAAATAAATATATATTTATTTTTATGTATTATTTATTCGTTTATTTGCTAGCAGTTGAAAAATAAGAATAGAATATTTGCATATAACTAGAATATAATTAATAACAAAACAAAATTTAGATAGGCAAGTGCAACAATAGGAACTTGTGAAGTGAATAAGGATAGAAAGGTAATTATTAAATATAGTGGGGTCGGTAGTTTTTTTGAATAGCAGTTGAGATTTAATAGATAAATATATAGGAGGTATATAAAATACAAACAATTAAGATAAAGATTACATATAAATTTAATGAGAATGCAAGAGAGTGCAAGGAGCAAGTTAAAGGGTGGGGACAAGATAGAAAAATTGATTAATAGCAGTTTAGATGATATAGTTAAGCAGACGCAAAGGGAGAGAAGAATGAGGAGAAATGAAACACAAAGAAGAAGAAATGGGAATATAAACAATAAAAGAACTATGAATGGTGGTGCAGTGAGGAAAAAAGGGATAAGTGAATTATCAAGAGGAAAATTTAAAGGTTCACAGAAAAGAAACGATAAATATACCAATAAATCAATGAGATTTGATAATAATAATAAAGTGGGAAGAGAAGTTAGAGGGACGAGAACCAGAGGTGGTGGAATTGGAGGGAGAACTAGAGGAGGAGCCGGTGGAAGGGGGATTGAAAGAAGAAATGCATTTGGAGCAAACAACAAAGATAAAGGTGGAAATGTTAAAAACAATAATTTTGGATATAATAGAAATACAAACAAAGATAAGGTTAGAAATATTAAAATAGTGGCAAAATTGGATGATGTTCCTGCTCCTACAGCACAACAAAAAGCAGGCATAGGTAATTTAGAAATTGCTCCGAGTTCTATATTATCACGAAGATCAAAAGGTCGTGTTTTTGGATAAAGAGAGATATTAGTTATATTTACTTAATACAATAAAATAATGTTTAGCAACTAATGCGATTATTTCTGTCTCCCTTTGTTATTCTAAACTTGTATGATTTAACTGATAAATAAAGTATTTATTATTGTTTCTTTTTTATCTCTTGTTTACAAGTTAGCATTTAAGAAACAATTCCTAATTACAATGACATACACGTATAGATATTCAAACACAATAGTAGTATGAAAAAGGAAAGTGAATGGAATGGGATATGATTTGCCTCAATGCTCATGTAAAAACAAAACGTTATGTTATAGATGCCTGTTAGGTGAAAGTAATGGTCGTAAATATATACGATATTTTTGAATAATTTGAATAAAAAAGAGAGTATGTAAAATAAAGTACATTAATACATTATTATAATTGTCTCATTTCAGGCAATTTTTGTTTAACGCATAAATTCTTTTGTAGTTGGAACCCTGTACCCTATTTTTTGTAGTTGGTGATACCAATTTGTCATCATTCCATTACACCATTGTTTAATTTCTCTAACTACCAACAAAATCATATTCCTTCTTAGTTTTTTTGAATAATTAATTCCAGAAACAGTTATGTATTGTGATAAAAACGAACTGTACATATTTCTTCTGCATTCTGTTACTGTTTTAGATAGTTTTAATCCGAGTGGTGGTGTTTTTTTTATTATTCTTACATTATCTAGTCTTGGATTGTACTGAGAAGCAAAAAATTTCCACTGCATTCTGGTAAGATCGTACTCGGATACTCTTGGAATTGCCCCTTTATGTGGGGATTCAACTGTTGGTATTGGAACATCATGTGGAGCTAGTGACTTAATTCCTTGTGCTATTTTTGAAAATAAACCACCGGGAACTTGTTTACCAGTCATTGATGTCAATGGAGGTGCTTGCTTATCTTCAAAATACATTGCCATATCATTTTGCTCACCTGTTCTGTATACTCCATATGGTCTTTGATTTTGCTCTACAGGTCCAGCGGCTTGCACCCTTCTTATTTTGGTAAGTTGAGAAGGCATTTGCTTTGTCATAGGTAGAGCTCTCTGAACTTGACTTGCTTGAAGATTGTATGTTCTAACCTGACTTTTTTGTTGTTCTCCCAATGGCTTTATAGATAGTGGGGACGAGTCTGAGGGCAATTCAACCCATGAATATTCTTTGCCTGTAGAAGGTCTTTTTTCCGTATGAAATTGGGGAGATGGTAATTCTTGTTCGACATCTGACATCGCTTCTTCAATATCTTCATATTCTTCCTGTTCTTCAGGAAATAAGACCGTTCCATGACCAAATTCTTCAGGTATAGTACCTCCTGGAGATCTTATAACTCTTCTCTCTTTTTCCAATGAAATTTGAGGCATTCTTCGAATTTTTAGAGCTCTAGCAGCCATTTGCTTAACTAAGTTAGCTGGGACTTGGTTCACACTCACAGGTCTCCAACCACTCCAATTTCCAGATCTTGTTAAAAGATTCTTATACCAAACAATGGATCCATCAGAGAGAAGTTCGCCTCTAAATCTACTTGGAGCTGCCCTTACTGGAAGCTTCCTTTTAACAACTCTTATTTCTCTATAGTTTGGTGAATAAGTAGATACAATAGTTAA
This sequence comes from Cryptosporidium bovis, assembly GCF_009768925.1. Lineage (NCBI taxonomy): Eukaryota > Apicomplexa > Conoidasida > Eucoccidiorida > Cryptosporidiidae > Cryptosporidium > Cryptosporidium bovis. Next base: position 272,407 of record NW_027125029.1, read on the forward strand.
GGTGTTGAGTAAGGTTAAAACTACAAATACCTGTATTAAGATTAAAATATTACCTATTATGTAAAGTTTCCTCATTAATTGAATATTTTAACAGTGAATCCAATAATATTCTCTTATTTTTACCTTTATTACATTTACCTATTCCAAAAAAAATGAGTTGACTGAAAATAGGTAAAGATACCAACGATTTAAAACGAAAGAAAATATTGATAATGATGTAAACAACCAAAGTGTTTACTTTTTGAGTTTTGTTCTGATATTGTTTGCTAAATCAAATTGAGCCGAATTATATTATCCCACTTAAGTATAATTCTTTAAGCCTTATTACCGTAATTTTTACCCCTTTGAAGTTTTAATTTGTAACTTTGTTCTCAATTTAGTGTATATTATACGTTATTATCAGAAAAAGTATATTAGACAAATAACGCAAAAGGGATACCTTACTGTAAATTATATTTAAATTTATTTATTTATTTCTAACATGTCAGTTTTTAGATCAAAAATTATTTGTATTTGTATTTACTTTCTCAGTGGTGGCGCCACAACTGATTTCAAACCATGCAAATGGATCACGGGAGGAAAGAGATGGTGTATAAAAAAATATTTAAATTTAAAAGGAAAAAGGAAAGCAACTAATTAAGTTACAATAGTGTATACCAAGTTACACTGAACAAGAATGTAACATAAGTTGAAATTATATTTCATTTTACAAAATAAGGTCAGAAAGTTTAACATCCATTTTTACGGCGTTTATAAAGCCGTCATTAAATTGGTAAATGCAATGAAAAGCTTTCTTTTCTGCCTTAAGATTAGAAATGTATGTGTTATTTTCATCGTCATTGAGACGAATTAAAAGTTCATCGAAAGTTGGCACAGTCGAATTGCCTTTTAGTTTTAAATCAATATCATCTTTTTTGTTAAAATTATGAGTTTCACCCTCATTTTTATTAAAATGAAAGTTGGTCATTTTGGTTGCAATCTCGTCTCCGAAATAGTCAATTAATTGATTAATGAGGGTATAGTAACCACGATCATATATAAAATGACCAAGTTTAAGGGGCTCAAATATTGGATTTCTAATGTAACCAGTATCAACTGAGTTATTTAGGCATTTTAGTGAGTAAAGTGAAAAAATATTTGGCTCAATTTGAGAATAATTGCTGTAAATGTGGGTTGAAATTGAATTATTGTTTCGTTTCTTTGAATATTTAAATTGCTTGTCACCACTAGTATTACAGTCTTGTGAAAATTTGAAGCCATAACACTTCATCTTTGATATTATATTCAAAAGCAATAACAACGAATCTAGCTCTTCTTTATCTGAAATTAAATCTAATTTATTTTTTATTATGTTCTTTAACTTTGGTATTGTATTCGCAGACTTCCAAGTAGATAAATGCTTGAGATAATTAATATCATTAAAATGTGTTAAAATTGAAGGTAGTGTATAAACCTTAAAAGCCAGAGTCAGAGTGTTTGGTCTTAATGAATCAATTGAGGAATCAGAAATATCCTTGTATATATTATTATTTTGAACATTTATTTGTTGAGAATATGTGTATGTTGATACTCCTAAATGCCTAAATTGGTTACAATGCAACCCCATTATTTTTTTAGAAACTAAGATAGATGTTTGTAAAAATGGCGTTAGTGTGTTTGCCTTAGATGATATAACATTATATTCGGATACAGAATCAAGAATGATCTTAATATAATCAAAATAAAAATCACTCATTAAATTGCAACGATATATGTTTTCAGTCAACAATCCAACTAAACCTTGCCCAAAATTCAACATTACTTCATCCCCATAGTTTAATATACTAATAAAAGAATTGTTTTTTAATTTACTGTTACTCTTAGTATATTCTTGATTATATTCCGCATTTATATTTTCCAATCCAAAGCATAATTTAATAAATAAAGATGCATCCTGTTCTGCATCTTTAGTGTAGCAACAATCTTCTAGATCCTCCCAATATATTTTCACAAAGTCAGTTATTCCTTTATTATAATTCATGACACTATCACACTCCTTTTGGCACATAATATATATTGAATTCAAACAAGAACGAATATCAGCATCATGTATTCTTATTATTTCACTCAATATTTCATCATCCTCAAACAATATTTTCTCATATTTACATATTCTTTTTAAACGTTTGATTAATTTATCTTTGGGTGGTTTTTGAACAAGTATTGTAGTTACCTTTGATTTTAGTGATCTTATTGACTTATTGTATATATCATTGCAGATACATATTATTGGTCTATTTATCACATTTCTTGTTTTTGCATGGTCATCAACTAGTTTTACTAAAAAATCTAATTTATTGCCTTTTTTTGAAGACAGTACTTTTGAATCACCACTTGTACTGTTCGTGTTACCACTGTTCAATGTTATTGAATCCAATTCATCTATTAATATAATATTTGGTTTATTACTTGATAATTTACTATAATTACCTATTTTAGAGTAATTTATTCCCATTTTTATTGAATTTTCAAAATTATCAATTATTTTCTCATCAGATATTTTAATTTGATTTATATCATATCCACACTGTTTGGCCAATGTATTTACAATGCATGTTTTACCTGATCCTGAAGGCCCTCCTATTAATAGTATTGGGGTTGACGGAGGTAGTTTGTTCTCATCAATATCTGGATTTTCATTTAAGTTTTCATTAAAATCATTTACTAAGTTATTTTTTTTCTTTTCATTACCAAACACATATTCATCCCATTGTTTTATCCATCTTAAAATATTTCTTACTGTGTTCTCATCATTAACTAAATCCAGACATGATTTTGGCATGTATTTTTTAGTTAACATCTCTCTTTTTATTCTCAAATTTTTATCTTCATTGCAATAATCAAACTTGATATCATTTAAATCAACATTTAGTTCATTAATTGTTGCATTGTCATTCATATTAATATTTTTATTTAATTCAATATTAAGTTCTACATTATTCATCTCAAAATCAATTTTGTTATGTTCTCTATCATATAATATAGAATTTCTCGGATCTAAACACATTTCAATATCATCCTGTATTTCAATAGGATCCCAGCCTTTTACAAAAAATGTTTTGGAATGATCATATACACCATTAAACTTAAATATTTCTTTTTCTACAACTTTGTTATTTTCACTATCTAAGGAAGTCGCTATCTCTTGAACCAAATCAACTAATAGCTTGTTAGACCTACTTTTCAACTTGTAATTATTTTTCACAAATTTTTTGTTGTTACCAACAAATTTGAGTGAATTCAATCCAAATATTGTATAGTAATCATCGAAATCAAGAAAGCTAATATCTACATGACTTTTATAGCAATTATCATTATAAATGTTGTCTATTTCATCGACATATGTTTTGTTGTATGATGAACTATTTGAATATGGATTTCCATCTTTACCAAAACTTTCAAGAGCTTCACTACACTCTGTTTTTTTTCTTTTATTCACAGTATTTGATAAAGTTCTGTCACAAAAAGAAATATTATCCTCCATTTTTGAACTACTGCTGAATTTACTAACTGAATAATCATTTTCAATATCATTATTGACGATTATTTTATCTTCAAGCCTCACATTATTTAAATCTTGACCACAATTAATAATTTTTGTGGTATTATTTGTGTCTCTTTTCGATTTAAGAACGTTTTTTTTCCTTGAGTTATTCAATCCAAACGCTTCATCATCACTCCAATCTTTTTCTAGGTCCCACATGGTAATTTTTATTCATTAATTAAAATAAAGCTTGTTGAACTTAAAATATTATAACAATATTATTGTTATTCTTAATGTTATAAAATCCGTTTAATTTAATGTAGAACATTAAGCACCAAATTGTTATTTAACATTACCATTATTCAATATTTGTGTGTTTCTGTGTTAATTGTTTCAATGCTCACTTTTGGGCTGCTTAGATATAAAAATAAAGTTGGTCAACAAGATATGCATTTATCTGCTTGACAATTGTTGTGTTTACAAAAAAAACAATTATTTCACCTTTATATTGCTGCTTTACAGGTAGTAAATAAGGCAAAGTTCTAATTAATTTTTTGCTTACCCGCCTTTGTTATAATTTTGTATCGTTAAAATATTATACATGTTTGGGGTTATGTGTAAAATAAAAGTAATGCCGGATTCAATAAAATAGTAATAAATTAATACAAATAACAGACCCAAACATGCTCTGAGTATTTAAGTATAAAAGAAGAAAAGAAATATTTGTTTGGTTTAACCTATTTCTTTTATCAGTTCCAACTTTGAAGTATAAATAAATGTCATAAAGAACGACATTATTTTATGAATAGAAGGAATAAAAAGTAAAATTACTAATATTAATAACATTCATACATATAATTCAATTAAAATAATAATATTTTTGGTATTAAAGAAAAATAACAGTATACTTTTACATTAAAATAACAATAAGGGGAATGTTCGAAACTTGAATATATATATATCTTGATGATAAAATAATGTCAAATTATGTAATAATAGAAGACGAAAAAAATGATGTTAATGGAGCAAGTGATACATGTTTTATATGTTTAGAAGATTCTAGTGGCAGAAAATTAAAAAGATGTTGTACTCAGTGTTACGCCCTAGTACACAGCAAATGTTGGTATAGATGGGACAACTCCAGAAAGATGGATGCTTTTAGGAGCATGATATTGGGTGAAGCAGTGCATAGAGAAACGGGAACGTGTACAATATGTAGAAGCGGTTCTGTAAATATAGAAATTTCGGATTCGGAAGATGATTACTGTGATGGTAAAAACGGGAAAAGAATCAGGGATATAGGAGTTATATTTACAGACATAACATTACAAACATCATTTAGGGTGGTATTTAACAGATTGTATGGTAGTAATATATATTCGTATTATATGGGAAGTAACTCGAATAATATAGAACAAATAGAAAATACGAATAATAGTTTACAGTCTTGTAACACAAAAACATTGTTATTAAATGGATTTTTTCTTTCATCTTTAGGTATATATGCATTCTTAAATGACAGTTTTTCTGACAATAAAAGTATTATTACTTTGTCACTTTGGGTTTATATTATTTTTATTCTTCAATTTTTAATATTAACTGGAATTCATAGAAGACAAGTATTGAGTGAATTTATGATTAATGAGCCGAATATTTCCGATGAATACACTACCGTTGATAATAATACAGGTGTATATATAGAGAATGATAATTTAAACTATAACTAATAACAAGTAACTTTGGATTTAATATATTTAATAGTTTTGGTTTAAAAAATGGCTTTAAATATCAATATTTAGGGAATATTACAGATATATAAATATATTTATACATATAATTTAATATTATTTAACTTTATTGACATATTGAACATTATTTTAAATATTAACGAGCATACGTAATTTTTTTTATTAATCATCATTTTTTTCTTCTTTAATTGAGTCTCTTCTAACAGATCTAGAGAAATAAAGATCTTTATTTTCTATTAAATGTTTTTTTAGTGCATTTAAGCTTTGTAGTTGAGTTGAGAGTACTATCCTTTGCAACATAAGTGGAACAGTACCTCCCAAATCCATTTTTTGAGCGAAAAATAATTCGGTTTCACCCTTATATTTCCGAACTACAAAACCTACATATACTATCTCACCCCTTACATAAGAGTCTTTAACATGGATCTCCTCGTCACTAAATATGTTTTTAGTTTCATTAGTTGAAGTTGCTATTAGGACATAACAGTCTTCAGATAGTATATAGTTGCTTCCTATTAATAGAAACTCCCTCCCTTGAACACCCATCATTCCTCTATAGCATTGTTTAAACATCGAATAATTACCAAGTTTATATATTATTGAAGACTCCGAACAAGTTGTATCATAAAGTGTTTTATTCTCTATATTTACCAAAAAATCATATACTTGCTTTGGAGTCAATAGATTTCCGAATGAACATTTAGCTGCATATGTCGATAAGGAGGAAAATTCATCCTCTGAATTGTTAAGTAATGAATTTCCTGGATCAAATCTAGCACATTTTATATCACCAATTGAACCGAGATTAACGAATATGTTATTTTCGTCTACACAACTGCCAAATTTCTCATACATTTTCTCATTTTGTTGTGCGTTTTTAAAATCTTCCATTATACCCATTAAATCCGCAAAACTATTGTGAATTTTTTTCATACACTTAGAATGCAAAACCTTTTCTGCATCACTTTCAGGAACAATCTTTTCTTCGCCATTTTCCTCACCTATTATTGCACCATTTGTCTTTACTCTTGACTGTTCCAAGTTGCTCTCATTATCTGTTACTAATAATTTATCTTCTTTCTTAGATTCGTGTATTCCAGAGTCTTCAATTAAATTTTTTGTACTCAAATTTAATTCTCTCTCATTTTCTGAATTTTCTGCTCCTAAATTGTTACTGTCATTCTTCTCACGATTATTCCAGAGACCCCACATCTATTTATTTACACAGCTATTCTTTAGTATTAATTAAGTGTTAACAGAAGAATTTTTGTATTTGTATTCACGATTATATAGTCGGAATAAATTCGTTTTTATAAAATATATATTGGTTAATTTTTTATCAAAAAAATAGAATGTGTAGATATGTGAATAAATAAAAAAAGCAAAATAGATATAATTGATATATTATTTTAGTTAAAGATGTCGAGAAACAATAGCAAAAACAATAAACTATAATAAATAATTCGTCTTTATGTTATTCTTCGCTTACCCTCTCGAATATAGATTGCTCGAAATTCGAGCAAATAAACTAAATTAAATTAAATTTTATATTAATATCAGATATTCTTATATAAATAAAACAATATCATCCTTTCCCCATGTAAATAACTTTAATTCATGTATATAACTAATAACAGATAACCTTATATTGTAGGTAGAAAAGAAAAATAATACGACCAAATTTGTGGCGGGAAACTATCAGTTCACATGCATTTTTAACAAAATTATAGAAATAAGATAGGAATTTGATTTTAATAGTATGCTATAAGTTTTATTTATTTGATATTTAAATATCAATTCTTATTTTCGCTGCTATTACCACTTTCATTATAGCCACTATCTTTGCTATTATCTTTTTCAACAACATCATTTAAATCCTCATCGCTATCCTCTCCATCACTATCATCTGAAAATGCAGGGGCTCTTGTAAGATGTAATCCCTTGTACTTTGAGGTGTGAGAATGTTGCCTTTTGATGTTTTTGTTCTCAAAGATAGTCGCATCTTGCATATTGTTAATGGTAATAAGATCGTTTTCGGCGTTGATTGTTGCATTAAGTTTTGTATCAGGGGAAACTGATGGTAAATATGTATTTATACCATCAAAATTGTCATAAATAGTAAAATGTAACTCATCAATATTACTATTTCTAAATCCATTTTTTTTTGAAAATGCAATTATGTTATATTCTCCTGGTCCTTTAATATGAAAAGGTTCAAAATAATATTGTTCACCTGAATTATTTATTTGATATATTATTTCAACTCCTTTTTGTAAGCATGATATTTCAATTATTTTTGTATCAAATGATATTTCGTTCGCTACTATTTTTGGTTTCATACACATTACTGGTTTTGCATTATACAATTGAGAAAGTTGAATAAGTGCAGTTGTTGGAAAAGGGAATCTATAGCTAGGTGTTCTTGATAGTTCCCTTCCAGTTAAATCATTATAATTGGGTGGTGCTTTTGTTGTACTTGAGTATCTTAGACCAAGATATGCTATATTTCCGAGCGTTAAGGAATCTGTATAATTTGTTACTTCAGTTTAAACAAAATTTTTCTAAATTAAAAGGAAACAAATTAAAACAGATGAAAATAAACATACCCGATGAATCGTTACCGTTATCACTATTATTTAAAATAAATTTACAACGGTGTTCAACTTCTGCCATTAAATATTCAATATTTCTTCTTAACTCCAACAACTTATCTAAATTACTTTCATTTATAATCATTTTTTCTTTTAAGTTCCAAACAAATATTGTCGAAACGGAAAAGAAATATTTATACGGTCCTTTATTCTTTTAGATAATTATAGAACAAAAATAAGGATAATAAATAATAAATTAATACTTGAGAATATTATTTGATTATAGCTTTAATGTTAGTGCAAATCACCAATCAAGCTTTTACACATTCTATTTGTGCAATGATTAGATATTTCATAAAGTGAATTTAATCTTTAGTTTGAGTCAATAAATTGAAAAAATGGTAACAAAAACTCACTAAAAATCTCGTAATACTTACATTTCTTTTTTAAACTAACTTAACTTTAGATGGATAATAAAAAGTTATTTCTAAATATTTAAACGCTCCAATTATTATTCGTCAACAAGTTAATTAGCCGCTTGCTTTTCATGTTATTATGACAGTCGAGATGGTATATTAAATTTTTAACAATTACCCGCTATTTTTATTTAGTAGATAATAAAATTAAAAAAATGACATAGTGTAGTATTTCTTTACTTTCTATAAAAACTAAATTAAACAATTATAAATATTTAGAACTAAAAGATTTTGTTTTAATTTATTAAGATTTTAGCATGGTCTAGAGAGGCAACGATATGCGTCACACACAGTAAGGACGGGTATGGTGGGGGAAAGTAGAAAGAACGAAAGGATGGTAAATATGCACCTATACGCCTCAACATAAACAACCTATATACACCGTTACACATAAGCGTTTTTTTAGTGTAAGTAATATTCACTGAAAAAATAAGAAATGATATAAAGGTGATTCACAGTGAATTTGGGAAAAAATTAAAGTGAAAAAACATGCACACACGTAAATAACCATTTTTTCTACATGCATGCGCTTAATTACGTGTATTTAGCTTTATATTAGAAACAAGGTTATTAGTAGCGCATCTTACATAAGATAGACTACAAATAGTTTTTATTGTTTTGTTTTCTCACTGAAAATTGCAAATAATATTCATAAGATATACATAAAAGTGACTAATTGGGTATGAGGAATTAATATACTACTATCATTATTGTTTTATTTGTATTTTTATGCATAAATGTATAAATATATAAAAGTTACCAATTAAAGATCTTTATATAACTTAATAACGAATCAAAAAAAGAGGTAGACAATACTTAAAGAAAATTTAAATAAAAAAAATAAAGGGTAAGGAGCAGAAAGAAAAAAATTTATGTCATGTCGTTTATGCGTAATATAATGTTATTCAGAAGCAAACAAAATAAAGATTAATTTAATTGGTAAAAAAATATAAATATACATATCAGGTTAGATGGTAAAATTAAGGTGTGAGAAAAATTAAATATAGCTAAATAGTTAAAAACAGATAAATAAATAATTAAATATAAGTAGGGAATAAAAGAAAAGCAGTGAGACTAGAGACGGTATATTAAATAATATAATATTTAATAGCGATTACGATACATTAAAATAAACTGGACAAAGTCATATCAATAAAGTGAAAGTAGGAGTAAATAACAATATGAGTGAACCTAAAGTTCATGTTTCTAGTGCAAGGGATGAAATGGAGCTTCAAAATGCAGCATTAGAGGGAGAATTAGCAAGGGGATTTTATGTATCAACAGAAGTGGAAAATGTTTCATCAAAAACAGGATGTGGAATGGTGTGTGGTACAAATGAACAAAGATTAACACATAAAATTCATTCATTTACAAAACCAATACCAATAACGGCAGGGCAAGTGAAGTTAAATTCAGCGGATGAATTAATAGGCAAACCAATAATAAAACAGAGATTAAATGAGGTATTTACTGAAAACAATAATGAAAGAGAGTTAAATGGTTATAGTACAAATAAATTTCTTTCGTTTGGTGTGTCTTCATTTAAGAACATGAATACAAACTCTCAATTATCGTATCGTTCAACTAGTTCGTTCAATATGCCTACGAATAGAAGCTATACATATTTAAGTTCAATAGTTAATAATGGAAGTGGTGTATTTGGTAATTTTTCAAATAATGGAGGTAATGAAGGGTATTATGAATCGTTTAGAAGTTTAAATAAAGGCTTTTCACAGTTTACCATGAATATAAATAGATCCAGTAATTCGCTATTTAATTCATTTAAATCACTATTTAGTGGAATGTGTAGTTGTCCTGGGTTTATATCTGTTTGTAGAAATAACAAGATTAAAACAATTGAACAAGAAACTATTCCTTCCGACTCAGATTTTGCAGAGTCTGATTCTGAAAACGATGACGCTGGTTTAACTGTTGCACAAGAGGAACAAAATTAGAATGCCAAGTATATTTTTATTGCTTACACAAATATTTTAATTAGAGTAGTTTAAGAATTGAATGAATACTTTTAAGTGCCACACTAATTTTTTTTAGTAACTTTTTATTAATGTTACAGCTATTATAAAGAAGTAATTGCAATCTATTTGTGTGGTGCTATTTCACAGTTATTATTGAGCATATATAATTTTGATTATATTTATAGAGCGTATATATAAGGGAAAGAGTGACTCAAAGTGATGATAAAACATTTATTTCTTTTACATTGCTTAAGGATTAGTAACAGACAATCACATGTTTCACGGAGAATCAAAAAATCCGAAAAAAAGATCATGATATTGAATAAAGAGGGTAAGAGGTTTCAGGTGTTGAAGGAAATATATATATATATATATATATGTAAGTGTTCGATGAATATATGTAAGAAAAACTATTATAATTTATATCTGACTGTTTATTCTTGTTTGATAAAAGAACAATTCTGCGGACAATTTACAATATAATTTATCTTCCCACAACTACTAATGTGTGGTTTAGTGATTGTTTCATATTGATGGAAGGATTATGTTTCATTGCGGATGGAAATACATTATTTGTGAGGCTAACTACAATTCTGGACGGAAATATATAGTGTTAACAAATAAATGATAATATTAGGTCCAATTCACTAGAAAAAGTAATCATATTGGCAAATAACTACTGATATTAGTTAATATAATAGCACATTAGTTTATTTAAGTATAATGATAAGTAGTAGTGATCATAATAACAATTGTAGTGTTTAAATAAAAATAGGAATGATCCTCCCCTTATTTATTTGAAATGAACTGTTGATTTGAGTGATAATCGTGTTTTCCTTGTTAAAATGAGTAGTAAAATATATATAAATACTTTATTTTGCCGCCTTGTCTTGAATAATATTTTGTAAAAAAAATAAACGTGTGGCTGTATTAAATAAATATATGTATACAAATAAATATAGTATTGTAATTAGGAATATAAACAATATATATTATATGTAAGTAATATATTTTTAGCATATATATCGGGAACAACTTGAGTAGGCAAATAATAAAGATGAGAATTAAAGTAAGAACAGTACAAAATACAGAGATGGAGGTTGATGTTGAACCAAGTTATACAATAGAAAGAGTAAAACAGGAGATTCAATTATTAAATCCGGTAATGGAAGCAACAAGACTTAAGTTAATATTCGCAGGTAGAATACTAGGCGATTCACAGACTGTAGAAAGTTCTGGAATAAAAGATGGGGAACGTTTGGTTGTTTTGCTTTCAAAGGGCATGGCACAAAAAGCAGCAGACAATCATCAACAAAACAAACAAAATAACGCAACTGAAGGTAGTGCATCAACGACTGTAGATAGACCTGCAAATAAAGATTCTACCAATAACAATGGCACAGCTGCTACGGACTTGGTCAATAATACCCAATCAGGTGCTTCTGCATTATTGACTGGAACAGAATTAGAGGAAACTATAAATAACATAGTTAATATGGGATTTGAGAAAGATCAAGTAATTGCAGCAATGAAAGCGGCTTTTAACAATCCAGATAGAGCAGTTGAATATTTGACATCAGGAATTCCTTTACAAGACAATAATGGTTCATCAAGTGAAAATTCTGGAAACGTAGTTGGTGAATATAATTTAAATGGAGGAAATAATAGCGATTCAGGGTTAACATTGAATAACGGTAACAATGCGTCCTCTGAAGGTAGTTCCGTTAGTGCTGAAACAAACAATCTTGAGGCATTGAGAAATAATCCTCTTTTTAATCAACTAAGGTCTGTTGTTCAACAAGATCCAAGAATACTTCCCGAGCTTCTTGTTAGAATCGGACAAACACATCCTGATATACTTCAACTAATAACTGACAATCAAGAGGAGTTTATAAGAATGATGGAAAGGACAGATTCTGATGATATTCATGACTTGTCATTAAATATGAATAATGCAACTACAATACAACTCACTCAACAAGAAAGTGAATCTATTGAACGCCTTCAAGCCCTTGGATTTCCAAGGAATGCCGTTATAGAAGCATTTCTAATTTGCGAAAAAAATGAAGAATTAGCTGCTAATTATCTTTTGGAAAACAGTGCCGACTTTTTTACGGATGGTAATAATATTTAATTTATATAATATCTACTTGATTTATATATTTATTGTATGTTTCAATTATGCTAAATATGGTAGTTATAATAATCTCAGTGATACACAAAAGAATTATAAATTTATTTTTTGAATAAAAGATGTTTATAGTGATAATTTTTCCAAAGTATTTTCCGATCTATTTTACTTGTTATCTTGTATATGTATACTAGTATCGTTTAAAGTATTCATGGCAATATACCGTTCCTGAACTGAACTTCTAATAAAATGCAATCTTAATTTGCTTACATTAATTCATTTATCTCAGAACTGAAATAGGTTAGTTGTTTTATTTTGTTCGATTAGTGTGATTTATGTTATATTCTGTTTTGAATTAACCGATAATAATGCGTTCTATATTTAGCCCGATGTACCCGGTTGTTTTTTATTTAAATATGATACTTGCACAATTGGACATAATTAATTTTATTCAAGTTATAGTTAGTTTAACGGACTAAGTTTTATTTTATTCTATTTTATATTATAAGTTAAAAAATTATATTATTCGGTACCTACCTACTATGTGACGGTATTATATCAAATAGTAAATTAATAATAGGAAAACAGCGATAAAAATAATATAAAAAGATTGTACATTATTGAATATTAATAATGGAGAGCGATATTTGGGATGTAGTTATAATAGGTACGGGTCTCCCGGAAAGTATAGTTGCATCCGGGCTATCCTTAAGGGGTTATAAAGTACTTGTTATAGATGAGAATTTTACCTATGGAGGGGTTTGGAATACTGTTAAATACAAACATTTTAGTGATTGTATGTTGGAGAAATGGTCTGAAAAAAACAATTTTATCTTCGATTCTAGTTGTTTCTACGGAAAAAAGTTTGAAAACAATGAAAATGAAGAGGATACAAGTAAAATTGTGATAGATTTGATTCCAAAGGTACTTTTTTCACGTGGAAAGTTGGTCGAGCTTATAATTTCATGCAATATAACAAACTATTTGGACTTTCAGGGAATAGAAGATGTGTATTACTGTGAATTAAAAGATAAAGGAAATAATAAAAATGATGAAAACATTGAGACTTTAGGCGATATAAATAATGATTTAAGTGAATATTTACATAGTTGTGAATTTATGTGTTTGCGAACACCATTTTCAAAAAGTGATATTTTTTCTTCAAACGACTTAAGTTTGGTTGAAAAAAGGCAAATAATGCGACTGTACAATGGATTAAAAGAAATTATAGAACTTAGAAATGTAGATGAAAAAAAAGTAGATATAGACTTAATAAATGATCCGTTTAGAAGTCCAGCATTAATTTCAAATTCAGAAATTTTGAAAAAAGATAAAAATGAATCCGACAAAGTTGAATTTGAGTTATTTTCAGAGTTTCAAGACAAATGGAAAATAAGTGATAAGATTCTAAGTTTGATTAAGCATACCATCTCATTTATTATAAATAAAAGCAAAGACGAATTTGATTCTATAAATGATTTTGAAAAATATTTGAATTTACTTCTTTGTTCTTTAAATCAACACGGTTGTACAGGAACACCATTTATATATCCATGTTACGGAATATGTGATTTAACTCAAGCATTCTCAAGATTGGCAGCAGTTAAAGGGGCACTACAAAGACTTGGTACGAAGATAATAAACATGGAGTTATTAGATAATATTTGGAATCTAGAAATAAAGGGTGAAAATACTTCTTCTGAAATTATTAAATGTAGGTTGATTATTACCCCTTACAGAAACAGTATAATCAACTGTTTTTTAAACAATATTAATAACAAATTTAACGATTTAGCATTAGTTAGTGAAAATAACAATGAGATTGAAAAAGGGGTTATATGTGCTGTTGCTATCTTAGACAGTCCTCTTTCAATATTAGGTGGAAATAATAAAATATCAACATTAACTTTGAATGTGAGTGATTTTAATATTGAAGAATGCAATTACGATAATGTTGTAAGTATTTTACAGTGTAATTCCCATACAGGTTGTTGTTCCAACAAACATTATATTGTTTATCTGAATATGGTTATTGAGAAGAATATAAATGAGTACATGGAAAGACACAGGGATTATATTTATAGTTTGCTTGATTACTTGGTAAATTCAAAAAATCATAATACGAAAATACTTAGTAAAGCGAGTTACTTTTATAAACAAAAACTTACTGATCCAAAATTGTTAAATAATGAAAGTATCCTATTTTTACCCGATCCTTGTATTAACAATAACAGTTTTTTATTGCTAGATGAGGATATCGAGAAGTCTCTTATTTCATTGGAATACTCTCTCAAATTTCTAAGCCCTGGTGACAATTATATTTCACATAAAAACTTTCACTTATCTCCTAATTTAGAATTAGCACCAAATGAAGTTACATATAATAATCACGGGAACACTGGAGTAAAAGAATCATAATCTCACAATCTAAACAAGTTCTTGGTCGAGTACTTTCCATTATTAAACTCGGGAATAAAGTTAAGAGCGAGTAACAAGACGAATACTTACAGTATGAATTAAATTTTGCGAATAAATAAAACTAAAATGTAAAACTGCAAATTGTTATACTATTCACCAAAATAAACAAGTAAGCCGTTCCTAATTATATATTTCATCAAAATTTGAAATGCCTGAACAGCATGGTCATATCCTCCTACTCTTTGAACAACTACGCTACTTGGTGATACAATAAAACAACACTCGTTCATAGTAATATCATTTAAATTAGCTTTTTCTTTATTTATTTCATCTGGAAATAGCAAATAAAATTTATCATTCTCAAAGTCAAATTCACCGTTATTGCCGGCTTCTAATCTTTGAAAATTAATGATCACAGCGGAAAACAACTCTGGATCGAAAAGTACTTCCAATTGTCTACTGTATAATGTACCTGAACCACTATATATATTATTTAAATGATTAATCATTTTGTTATATAGTTTGAATAAATTGATTATACCTACTCTATATGGAATATCTACTCTTAAAATGAAGTTAATTTGTCTTATTCTTAAAGGTGCATTTGGATCATGTTGTCTAAATTTTTTTCTAATCCATCCTATATTCTCTATGCTTGTTTCCTCATTCTCACCTACACCTATAATATAACCACTATTGTAAGCCACTACGAATCCGTCTTCCTTAACTCCTCTTCTTCTTGGGGCTGGACACACTATGGCTTTCTTCTCTTGACAATATACAAACATCTCTGAACTCTTTCTCAACATGTTTTTACTTACATCCCATGTTGTTATACTATTCGAGAAATCCATATATCCTTCCAAAACGTGTCTTCTTCTAATAATAAACTCTGGATTTGATATGTCCATTTTTATTGCTTAAGACAACAATTTTGATTTCGTTTAACAATAAATGCTTTATTACTATATATTCATACACTATTTACCATTATTTATTTTAATAAAAAAAATTCATTAGTTTTGATCATGTATTTTTATTGAATCTAGTAAAATGATACTATTAGTAATTATTTTCTTGGCTCTTAACACCGTTTTATACCATACCAGTCCTATTCCAAGTTTAAGTTGAGTTAAAACACTATGAATAACTAATATTTAGTTTTGCCTTTGTGTATATATAATTAGGGGAATAAGAAATAAACAGCAATTACATAATGAATTTAACACAAACATGAACCGTTCCCACCTTAAATCTTCTTGGTAAAGTGTCTTTTTGCTTATTATGGAATTTTCTCTTGTTTTCTTAGCATAATAGTATTCGAACTTTACCTCCAAATCCCACTGGAATTTTTCATACCTTATTTAAACACTCACAATATGACATTGCCGCTAGAATTGTACCAAATAAAAACTAATGGTTTTGGCGGTATGATAGTTTTTTATATTATTATTACATTGGTGCCGTTAAAAAAATATCGGAGTAAAAACTAAACAGAAAGGCGGCAATAGTTGCTAAAGAATAGTAATTGACAATTGGAGACAATTTGAAAAATATATATAAATAAGTATGTATATTATATACAGTCTATATATAAATACATTTTATTAATATAAATTATTAATTTAATTAAATTAAGGTCGAGACGGGAAATAATAATTTAAATTTGTTAAAGTTACAGGATCCCAAAAAAGAAAGGTTGATTAATCTGAATTGAAGTTGTAATAGGAGTAACCTTAATATTGCTGAAATAAAAAAACGCAAATTTAAGGGGATAGTAAAAGAAGATATATTTTTAATTAAAATAGAGTTTATTGTTTCGTAACAAAATGGTAAGTTTGTTTTATTTGTCCAAGTGGCATAGGACTATCATAAATATAAATAATGATAATTTCAAACAAATTGACTTTAATTATTTATAGACACGTGGTCCAAAGAAACATTTGAAGCGTGTGGCAGCACCATCCAACTGGATGTTGGATAAATTAACTGGTATCTATGCACCTCGTCCATCATGTGGTCCTCATAAATTGCGAGAATGTATTCCATTAGCTATTTTATTACGTAATAGACTTAAATTCGCTTTAACATATCAAGAATCAAAATATATTGTGATGCAAAGATTAATTAAAATTGATGGGAAAATAAGGACAGATAACTGCTATCCATTGGGTTTAATGGATGTTGTTAGCATTGATCGTATCGGTAAAAATATGCGTATAATGTACGATACTAAGGGCAGATTTGTTCCTGTTCAAATTTCACCTAAGGAAGCTGAGTACAAGTTATGTAAGGTCATAAAAATTGCATTGGGTGCTAAGGGTGTTCCTACGGCAACGACCAATGATGCTCGCACTCTTAGATACATTCATCCAGATATTAAGGCAAATGATACTGTGAAAATTGACTTGTCCACTGGAAAGGTAAGTTTATATTTTCATAAAAAATGAGAAGCTTTGGATAAAAGTAAAATTGGACAGGGGGTATTTACGACTATTGTAATACAGAACGATCTTGACTATAAAACGTGACATTTATATGATGAACAATGACTTAAAATTTAGTATGGGAATCTCTCCTACAGCCAAATTAATGTTGAATGAGGAGGATATTTGGTCTTGAATGTCTATGGACATTGTCCTGATTTTTGGCACGAATGTTAACTTAATCACGTATTATAACAACGTAACCACCCACCATTTTATTTGACGCCATTTCTTTTTTTTTATGTTGATCGCTTTATGTAAACGATTCAAATTTGATTTAAATAATCGATTATTATTTAGGTGTTGGACTTTATTAAGTGCGAAGTAGGTAATATGTGTATGGTTACAGGTGGTAGATCACAAGGACGTGTAGGTACCATCGTCCATTTTGAAAGAAAAATGGGTGCTCAATGTATTGTAACCATTAAAGACAACAAAGGATCAACATTCGCTACTTTAATAAAAAACGTATTTGTTATTGGCGAAGAAAACAAGCCATTAGTTACTCTTCCTAAGGATAAAGGTATCAGATTATCTAACATTGACGACAGAAATTTGAGAATGAAGAAACATAACTAAGGAACCAGTGTATTTATTAGATAAAGGAACACCAAGTAATACTGATGCAGTATATTTAAGAAAAAATAACAAGTTTGTCATTTAGATTTTGGTTAGCTCTAGTGAAATTCATATGGTAAAATAAAATAATCATGTTCTTCATCTACTTTGTTATTTATGTCGAGTTGTTTGCTTCGTTTCCTTTTCCAAGTGTTTAGTTGCCTTATTTCGGCTTTGTTCTCGTCTATTTTTTCAAAGTGTACTATCTAGTGTTTTTCTTACAAATCAAAGTAATCGGTATATTATGTGGATTGAAAATGGTGCAGGTGGATATTTGGTAAATCTATAAAATAAAGATTATAAACCTAATCTAGAATAAGTTCATCTATTTTCCAGTCTTCATAGTTCCCATTAGGTAAATATCTTCTAATTACAAATGGAATTTTCTTTGTATATAACTCTTTTTCTGCAATAATTAGTGGATCTGTCTCACCTTCTAATGGTATAGCTACTGGTGCATTCATACTTATCTGTAATGCCCTTGTTCCAATTATTCTTGCTTTCTCAAATTTAGTCATATATGGAGTAGTTATTCTTGGACCCTCATTTGGCTTGCTTTCAAGTCTACTTCTTGCTGTTTCGTCCGTAATTATATCTATATTTTCATCATTACCTTCAATTTCCTCTTCTTCAAAATACTCATCTTCCCCAAACTCCTCTTCCTCAAAATTTCCTTCAAATTCATCGTGGTCATTCATCTTTTTTTAATTGATTTAATACAAATTTACTCTGCGAAACTGCAATATAGCTGTTACTAGTTAATCAAGGTAACGATTCCTATATTTAATAATGAGAAACAAAATCATTAAATTTTAATTCAAAAGCATTGGCGCCAATAGACAATTTAATAATACAAATTCCATTGATTAAATCAACCCCATCCAAATAAAAATGATGGTAGGTATAGCACTTAATTACATCGGTTTATAATAAAGTTTCTAAATACTTGAGTATAACTGTATTCACATTTTGTCATTGGAATTACTGTTTATATATCTTACTTTATATACGTCCGTGTTCAAACTTTATACAGTTTGGCGTTGTAATAATGTACATGCATGCATAATTGCATCTAAAGCTTTTTGAAATAAGTGTGTATAATTTGAGCACAGTTATATATTAAGAAGTTTCACGATGTTAATTGTTTAGTAGATAATTTAATTATTTTCTCATAAATTTGATTATAATTTTTTTTACAAGAAAACTGTAAACAGAATTTGTTAAGCTCACCGTTATTACTATTATTTTTATAAAGTAGGTGGATATATATTTTTAAGTTTCTTCTCTATTAAAATTTATTCCATAGATATAATAAATTAAGTAATACATGTATTCATATAAATATTTGTTTAAGAAGATATTATTCAATACTTTGAAGTGTAGTTTAAACAAATAGACATAGAATTTGGTATGAATATAAAGCAATGGAATGTATATGGAGTTTAGATAATCCATTGAAGTTAATTTATTTTTCATGCAGGTAAATTCAAAATAAAATATTCGATAATATTCAAAATAAAAAGTAAATATTGACATGTACATTATATTTTGAGTATTATTGATAAAATGAAATATATATATATAAACGTGATGGCTTTAACTATTTTAAAATAATACATTGATACTTTAGGGGAACATGTGATGTTATAAGACTATTATTAGTGGACCAAGAAATACCATACGAAGGTACGTATATCTAATTAAAAACAAATCAAATCTAATATTATCTTAAACATTAATGCACATTTATGACATAAATATACGAATTTTAGAGCATAATGTGTCTGGAAAAGATTATTTACAGCCTGAATTCCAGAATGTATTATTAGAATCTGGAAATTTTCCAATGTTGCCTTTTTTATCTGATCCAAATAATGAAATAGAAATAACAGGATCATTCACAATATTAAGATATATAGGAGAAAAGTGTAGACTGATGGGTAATAGTAGTCAAGACAGGTTAAAAATAGAGAATTGGATAGAATTTTTGCAATCTTTGCTACACTCAGTATGGGACTTTGATAATTCAATAGAAAATTACAGTTCTGGCAATAATAAAAGAGGAGATAAAGTAGGATATGGATTAATTGGAACTCAGCAACAAAAAAAAAAAAGTCAATTTATACTAGAAACGTTACACCCCATGTTAAAAAATGTAGACGACAAGATAGAAACAGAACTTTGGGCACTATCATGTGGGTATACGATTGTAGATATACTTTTATATTCAACAATAAGCGTAATTATTAAGTCCTTAGGACTTGAAATACTTGAATTATATAGAAAGTAAGTTTTTTTTGTAATATAAATATTTAAAAAAGTTGAAATAAACCGAAATTAAAATAACTATATATATGTACGTATATTTTGCTATTTTTACCATTTCTTAATCATAATAAAATAAAAAATAGTATAATAAGGCATAAAAATAATATCGAAAAATATAGAAAAAGAATAGATTCGTTCAAGGAAGATCCAAAACGCTTTTAAGTAATTTTTTATTCATTTACTTATTACATTTAAATTTATCTATTTGTTATATGAGATTGATATCATCAACTTTAATGTCACAATTATTGTTTACAAGTGAATTTAAAACGCTTTGGTCGTTCTCAGAAACCACCCAAGAAGCAACAACAGTAATATCATCTAACTTTCCTCCAAAACTGAATTGCCACGGTTCATTATTCATTACACTTTGTCTGTTAAAAGGTGTTTTTGCTTTTGGATCTAATGATTTTATGTATGCAGCATTTGTTAATGCTTTTGAAATGTTATATGATGACGTAAAGAGAGTTATGTCTTTAAGTAAATTGATTGCTTCATAAGGCGATATTGCACCACTACATATACTGCAAATCTCGTAATCATATAAATTGTCAAATAATCCATCTGTAGCGATTATTATTAGATCACTCTCCAATACTGGTATTTCTTTTGAAATTGAATGTGAAGGAAGATCTTGCGGTGTATTTTCGCTATTTTTAACTAAATTAATAAAGTAATTTAAGCCTTTTTCCCGTAACTTTGGATAATCATCCTTTGTTGGTAGTTTAGACAATTGATATGGGCAATTAAACGAGTGTTGTTGAGCTGGACTTCTGTACACTATTCCCATCCTATATGTTTCGGGTATTCTTCTCAATACAATTATACCAGAATCGCCCAAATATGATATTTTTAAACTGCTTATTCTAGGATCAAAACATGCTACAAATACTGTTGAAGATCCAAATGACTTAGTATTTTTATAACCCTCACTTAGTAAATACTGTGAATTACTTAACAACTCATTATATTCACTAAAAAAAGCCGGAATACTTTTATTATTGACTTTACTAACTAATTTTGCCCTATTAATATTATTATTACTAATTTCAAGTTCTGAATCCATCATTTTTGTAGGAGACAAAGATTCGAGTGGACATGTATTGCTGTATTTAATTACTTTAGTACTGTTTTTGTTAACATTATTAATAGCAGCACTATTGATATTATTAACATCATTATTATTGTTAATATTGTCACAATTACCGTTATTAATTATATTGTTGCAGCTATCATTGCTATTATTTAAGCTTTTTATATTCAAAAATGCCTTTTTAATTCCCAGTATGAGCTCATTTGCAAAAGCCTTTGGATTCACACCATAATTTACCCATTCACCTACTCCGTCCGCTATCCCTATAATATTATGCTCGAAAAAATGTGCATCCTCACCACCATAATGTATTTTAGATGGGTGGGGATGCGAAAAACTTCCAATGGATAAACTTAAAACATTATTCTTTTTTTTTATAGGCTGCAAATACTTCGGTATTTTTAAAAACAAATCTATCCCGTGTAAATAAGAAGATACACATGGTGGCCAAGTTTTGTTTGTATGCGTAGATATTCTTTTTATTCTCTCTTCTCTTAAAGCTATATTTAGTCTTTCCATTCCATCTTCAATATTTGAAATTCCATCACAACCAATCTTTTCCTTCTCATCTTTGTTACTTTCATTATTAAAATTAGCTTCAACTCTTGTTGGAAATATAGATGTATTACTTGTCATTACTCTATATATAGGCGAGTTATTTCCGCTTCCACTTGTGCTTGGACTCCCACTTCTTGTTGTGCTCTCACTCATAATACATTCTTCGTTTCCCAGTATATCGTTTTCTCTCGCTTCATCTTTATCCCCAAATACAACATTGTATTCACCAGAATCACAATTTGATTCTAAACTTGAATTAATGCGTGATAAAATTAATCCCTCATTGAAACATTTCCCAAAGTAATTTCCACCACTTGACATTCTTCCGGATGACGATAATGGATAAAAATAATGTGATTGAGATGAGATTGAATAAGAGGAAGATGATAATCCAAAACTACTTTTTATTGGTATATCAATTTTTTTTCTTCTTTCAAACAAACTATAACCTTCATTATTAATCTCTGGTTTTTCCACATCACCATTTTGATCGATTTTATTAAAACTTTTACCAACATTTTTTCTGCAAGCAGTTTCATATTGAAACACGCCATTTTTATCAAAAGCCTTATAAGGAGGCGAAAATGTGCTTGAGGTTGAACCTGAAGTTGATTGAGAGGAATATCTTTTTGAATGAGATAATTTTTCAGGAATCTTTTTTAAAAATAAACTTAATACATTTTTTGAGTGCTTTATTACTCTGCTACCTCCTAACTCCTCATTTTTTGATAAATCCTCCAAAAAACTCACAAATAAATCGTATGAAAATTCCTCTTCCACCAGAAACTTTTGCTTTTTACACATTATTTCTACTGTTTTTTATATTTGTAATTTGTAATAATTCTGTTTTATGCATTTATATGCACACTAGTCCCTCCTCTAGCATGATTTTTAATCGCACCGCTTTTACAATTTACGTATACCGCCTACGGGTATCGAATCTAAAAAATGCACCCAGAGGGCCCCCAATAAATTTTGGTGAAGAGCCGCTAAAAATAAAATTCATTTTTGCTATAAATAAAAAAGATATTTTTGATTATTTACTTGGATATTGCCATTTCTTCCCTTTAAATAAAAGTTAATTAATTTTCGCATATTTAAACCGAGGTATACGTGGTTATCTATTAGTTATTTGATTATAATCGTAATTTAAATTGGTAAAAACATTAAAGCAGTGATTTAATACATTTAAACAATTATGATAGTTGTATTTGTAGATTTTATGCATTTTACATACACTCGCTACCTTAATTAACTTGCGAATTTATGTGTTAAACGTATTACTGCACTGTATATTTTCAACAAGTTCTGAATATTTAATATACTATTCTGTATTTCAAAGGTCTGAAAACGAGATTTCCACATTTTAGGTAGGATGTAGCAAATTAGAGAACTTTACCTATCTGTTTGTCTATATTTGGTTAGTATGGTAGTTATATCTGATATTTCAAGTAAGATATTGCACATCAATATTGGTATATATCAATTGATCATATTCTGTTTATTTCAGTAATATTGCAAAGAAACAAAAACACAACACAGCGAATATACGTGAATAAGTAAAAAAGTCAAGTATTGTATTTGATTTTAGTGAAAAAGCAGAGAAAAAAGCCGTGAAATAATACCAGTTTGGCAGTACGACATAAGCAAAATAGGACATTTTTTCACAAGAGAAAAATTAAACAAATAATATATTATAAACTATTTTAATGATAAGGGATAAAACTGTTTAAACAAATAACACAAATAATGGCGATAAAGTCTATCATATTACACATGTGATTGTTCTAGTGTTTGTTTCCCATGTTAATACTCCCATAGTTACGGAAACAACAGAAACAAATGAACCTATTACAACTAAAAATAACAAAAATACATTTCTTTGTAAACTAATTTGATTTTTATTAAGCTTATAGTAAAACATTGGTGGATAGACAAACGCCAGTGGAACACACAATAAACCACCTATAATTGTGACAAAACTCGATAGTTCCTCTTCAAAATAATATGCCATAGTTCCGCAGAACAATACCAAAGAATACGCTAGCAGTGCTCTCAATAGTGATCTTTTAAACCCATGTCCTCCATCGTTCTTTTCAGTGCTATCATCAGTATGCTTATTAATATTATTGTTGTTACAGTTAATGTTGCAATTATTCATTAACACCATTTCAACATTACCAATATAATCGTTACTTGATTTTTTAGTTTCATTGAATTTACTTTTCGTTTTACTTTTTAAATTTATATCATTGACATTCTCGCCATTATCATTAATAAGACAGTCAGTTATATTCTGATTATTAATTATCCTATTATTTCCAAGCAAAGTATTATTTCTATATACATCATTTCCACTTATATTAAGTTCAAGGTTACTGTACCCTGACTCACTTTCGATGATTACTTTGGAATAAGTTATATCTCCATTAAAGCAGTTATTGTCGGTATTTTTTTCATGGCTATTATCAGTAAGCTTCACTTTGTTATTCAAGGTTAGTTCCGTTACCCCTGATCCATCCTCTTTTTTACTCCTTTTTTTTGAATTTCTGAATAAATATCTCTCTGAAATTTTCATTGATGGATATAACTGCAATGGAACTGAAAAAGTGATTGCTATTGAATAAAACAACAATGATATAAGTTTTGTTTTCGGATTTAATATGTTTTCAGTTACTGGTGATGATGTATCTTCTCCAAATGAATAATATACAAAACTAGCAAAGAAATTTGAAAACAAGCCAATGAATATCATTGTAAAAGTCATAATACTTGAAAATTTATTTAATATCGGTTTGGGTGTTGAATTACGTATCGGTAATATTAGTGCAACACCCTCGAAATTAAATGCACTTGTACCTAATACCAAGCCTGCTCCGTATATATTACCTTCATATAGTATATTTGGTCTACCAATTGGATTTCTAAGTATGTTCTCCCTACTATAATATATTATCACTCCAAGCACTGAAAACACTGATATATTGGCAAGTGTATTTGGAAAACTTAAATTTCCTATATCCCTTAAAAATATAAATGGTAAATATATTACCATTTGCACGCAAATTAACTTTAATATGGATATTTCAATTTGGCAATTTGATACTGAATATATTATTTCCTGTACACTGTGAGCTATGAATATCATATATATTGTAGAAAAACCCAATTGTGAAAAAAATATTGATGAATCTATTAATAACAAACCTGCTTTACCCCATACTCTCTCACCTAAATCACTCAAATTCTCGTTTCCACTGCAACACTTTATCAGCAATCTTAGTGACAATATTGCCAATATACATACTATTCCAGATAACAAATTACCACACAGTATACCAGATATTCTAAATGTACCTGGTAAGAAAATTATTCCAGTGCCTACAAATGATTTTATCAATGTTAATACTACTACTAAATATGACTTTAACTCTTTCATTTATACTTGTTTTTCTTTCCAAATGGCAATAAATATGATAATATCAAAATAATTCCTGCTACTCTAACTGAAGAGTCCAATGTTTTTTTCCCTTTCTTTTTGCTTTCTTTAGTCATTAAAAAATTTAATATAAATGAAAACTTTCACAACCAATTTATTTGTTAGTGTTTACGAATTTTATGCTTATTTTGTTATTCTATATATATCCTTTGTATTTTAATTAACACAATATGTTGATAGAAAAAGAAAACAAGTTAATTTATATTTATTATTAATTTGTTGAAGATCACTTTTAACGGTAAATAAATATTGCAGTATATAGTTACTTTCCTCACTACAAAGTTGTATTACCGATCAGTCCAATTTCATGTTAATGTTATCTAATTTTTGTTTCCATCTTTATCTCGAGATTGGTGTTACCATTAATTATGCTTAACCGCCTTGCATTTACATGCAATTATAACTGTTTGCATGTAGTAATTATACAAGGAATTTAAAATTTAATTGATGTAGTTTTCTGAATTCTAGAACATTAATTACAATTTTTGTCTTTATTTAACATAACTATAAATTTGCATACGATTTTTTCCAATTCCTTTTTCATTAATTATTTTATACCTCTAGATTTAATTAATTCAAAAAATGAATTATACTTATTTAATATCATAGACCTAATAATTATCATTAACTCATTTTTAAGCAATAATTTATCATTGTTTAATATATATTTGCAATATAAAGTATATTGCAAATAATTGTTTTTGCAATTAAATGCAATTTGTGGCTATTCTTTATTGTTGATTAGTAGTTTGATCAAAAAAGTAACTCCTTACAATAATGACAGTTTCATTTAAAAGCGGAGACAATACAACAAGTGGTAGCTATAGATAAGAAAACCAAATTTGTAAATATTTACATGTGCAAATAAGGATAGTTATTTAATCTTTATTCTATTGTAAAAGAAAGCCAACTGCAAATTAAATAAACTATAGTTCTTTGAAATCTTTGTATAATTCAATACATACTTGATGAATACACTAATATATTAGGATACACTAATGTATTTAGCTTTTTTATTATATAATATATATAAACATAAATACACAGTGTTATTTATTTATCAACTATTTAATGATTATCTGTCTAATTTATTCTGTTTTTTTAGTAATATCAGTCGTTTCAGTTTCACTTTCAGTTTGAGTATCTGTTTCGACTTGGGAATTAGTTTCACATGTGCTACCATAAATCATAAACGAACCACCAGTTTGTGTACTGTCAACGAACATTTGCGTAATTTCTATTTTCACTTCTTTTGTAGTTAATGGATACTTTAAGTTGTATATGTGTGACTTTGGATCTGCTATATGAGCTAAAGCAAACTTTTCTTGTACAGACGTTTCATGCATGTCGTCTACTTGTTGTTTAATGTAAACAGTCAGTGATGAGGGCCACATTGTTGGATTATTTAATGGAACAAATTGGAAATCGGATACGACAACTGGTCTTGTGAATTCTATTGTCAAACTCTCACCTATTGTATTTCCAGTTGACGTTCTCCATGTACTAAATGCTTCATCACGATTTTTACCGTTAATAGCATATAAACCATCGAATTCAGGACTTTGTGAAGATGTTGCAACCACATTCTTAACCAAATCATTTGTAGTCAGCAACCTTCTTTCAGAACACTGTAGTTCAGTTCTTGTGGCGTCAGTTGGGTGCTGTTTAAAGAATAATATGAATGGCTTTGATTCATTCACTCTTAAATTGATATCAGATGCTTGTGGTATATTAACTTGTGCAACCTTCATTGTTTGTGCTTCAATAGCTTTTGTTGGATTTTCGCTATCTGTTTTATATATTGAAAATACTGAATCTGTGCTTGTAAATTGTAAATTATCTGATGTAACCGGTAATTTATCAGTAACATCTGCTGCTATGAACAATGTGCATGGTTGATTTACCGTTAATTTCATCTCGTGTAATTCCGGCTTTGAGGATGATTTTAGCATCTTAAGACCCTCAAATCTTGACGGTAAATCTGCAATATAGTGATTATTGCTATCCTTATGTGCCAATTCACCATTTCGCAATGATGATATTTCGTAAAATACCGGATTCACGCCTGATAATTTCAATGGTTGTCTTGGATTACCTGTATAGAAATATGAACTTGGTATTACTTGTTCCTGAATATTTGATGTTTTCCACATTAATTTTATAGATGCTATATCTGGATTATTGTATCTCAGATGACTACTATGGAACATTTCGACTCTAATACGATATTTTTGCCCACCTACCAGTTCTTGTGCTACTGATGTTACTTTTGTTGGTCCATCATGTCTAGCATCTAATAATAACGGGACCGATCTTTCTGAACTTGCATCACCTGAGGATGGCTGCGGCATTCTATCAACTATAATAGCTCTACCACCTAAGAATAATCTTGCACCGCAGTCTGCTTCAATGCTAAAATAATATCTACCCGATTCTGGAGCAAGCAGGAAACCATCCCATCTCACAGAAAATTGTTGATTAGACACTCCATCTATTGGGTCTTTTGAAATATACATCATATTTATATTTCTATCGTTTCTATAATTTTTTGGTGAACCCTCAAACTTTGGATTATCATAATATGAGCCTCTTAAACCATCTGGGAACGGAATATCCTCATAACCTGGTAGTAATTCACAGTTTTCTGGTCTACTTAATGCAAAATCACGATCTCTAACAATATCCTTTTCTAATTCGTCAATACTTGTTTTCAATAGATCAACTTTTGTTATTGATTCTTCGATCTTATTCAGACAGTGCTGACCTTTTTGAATTAATGATTCGATATTATCCAATCTACTGCTTACAATTGATTGCTGTGAACCGCATGTTGTATTGTACCTTTCCAATAAATCTGTTAATCTTGATGCTTGTCTGTCTAACTGGTTTACTATTTTTGCAGATTCTCTTGCTTTATTCTCGAATATTTCATTCGCTTTCATACGAAGTAAATCGTAATTTACGACAGGTAAACAATAGTTCCAATTTTTTGAACCTTGCGATGCTACTTGAGGTTCAACATAACACCATTCTCTTCCAGATGTACCATCTGGAGATTTTGCTATTGTACAATCAGTATATGTTTGAAAGTCCTGTACAAATACTGCTGAACATAATCTCCCATCTATTGTTCTGCGAAATTGTTGTCTATATTGTGCCAACTCTTGTAATAATTGAGTGCTTGGTGCCTGTAATGTTGTTTGACCAAATGATTTACTAACAAGCAATAAAAATCCTAGTCCTTTAACTATGCCACCTACTTTAAACATTTTGTTATTTTTATCTCCTTTTCCTTTTAATTATTTAATTTTTTCGTTTAATATTATTATCAGAGATTGTCCTCTGCTATATTTGTTTTTAATATTTTCTCATGAATTCAAATTTTTTTTTGTTTTTTTATATACTAAAATTGTATTTTTTAAATTTTTGCGTGGGGATTGTTTTTACATGCCGTTACTATTGTGCATGCATACATGCATGCAAATTTACATGCAATATTTACTAAAACAAAAAGCAATGTTAATATATATTTTTTCAAATTACCCACATGTTCATTGCAAATAAAGTAATACATAACAATAAAATTTTAGATAGTGCTTATAATAATTACTAATACAATAAAAAGAACAAAATGAATAGAAGCTTTTACAGACTATTTTTAGTGATAAGAGACAAAGGGACAAACGGAAAAAAATATGGTGATGAATAATGACCATGTAATTATATGTATATTTAAATATCTATTTAGAAAATGCTTTTAATCTATATTTTTTTAAATAACTATATTTATTAAACATACTAGATAATCGTAACCTGTGTTGACATCATTAATTTATTCAGTGCCAAAATATAAAGTAATACAAAAGAATAATATGTAAGCTATTGAATGTAAAATTAGGTAGTTTTAACTGAAAAGAATTCCGTATTGAACATATGCAACAAAACAGAATCCGATAAATTGTATGGAGACAACACAGGATGCAAAAACCGTCTTAGTATAAATTAATCAAACTAATTTCTCTTTTTTAAGACTAATATTAGAATAAATATAAATATAATCAGGATGAATATAACTATCGTTACAATATATATTTGGTTACTTTGGAAATCACCAACGTTATTTAAAGTTTGTGAATATGCTCTTTCTTCATATCCCTTTCTATTAATATTTTCATTAGTAACTCTCCTGCTCATAGATACGCTCGCTCTAATACTATCTTCAGGAGTGATTTTGCCTTTATTAGCTGTTGCTTCTTTTTTGATTCTTGTTTCTTGTTTTCGATCATCTATATCACTTTCAATTTCCGATTCAGTGACATCTTCATCTGCAATTACATCATCTTCTTCAATATTAATTTGTGGTTTGTGAATTAATAGTTTTTTAACAATATTTAGTTCCGCAAACTGAGTCTCAGGCATTCTTGAACATGATATTTTTAGACAAAATTTGTATAGTCTCATATTACAATTCTTATTTTTCTCGCATTTAACCCTAATCTTAAATTCATATGGTCTATATACTTTTGATCTATATAATGGTATGGAAAAAGATTTTGAAACAATTGTTACATCACCTTTGGTCTTTTTTTGACTCAATTTCAACGGTAAACTTGAATGCGTAATCGGGCAGAATGACTTGTCTCTTTTTGTTCTTCTATTCATTCCCCTATAATTTATTTCCTCCAATGTCTCATCCAAATCTAGATCTATTTCTATATTAGGTATCCTTTTCCTACCGTCTGTTTTTGACAATTCTATTATTGAAACTTGGAATGTTACCGTTGAATATAATGACGTATATTGACCTGTTGAAAATGCATTATACGCCTTCCTATAGTCAAAATTTTCAAGCTGACATTTATCTATATCTATTGGATTGTTACTATCCCACTTTGCCCTTAATTCACGAAATGATTGACTCCCTATCGTCATTTCACTTTGTATTGATCCTACTGCTAATTGTATTTTATCCAATCTATTCGGTTTCCATCCACTACAGATGTATGATACATGCTTTTCTGGACTTATTTTGCAGTTTTTACATGATACCAACTGTCCACATGATGTAAAGTAACTAACTGATTTAATATTTAAACAATTGAAATCAGAGCACTGATCTTCTGGTATTTCACCTGTTATTTTTGAAATTTTCGCATCGGGAATTGATAATGCTTCATTGTTAATTAATATCAAGAGAAAAGCAATGTAAAATATTATTTTCATAGAATATTCAATTATATATAACTGTTGACAGCAAATTTTATTTACATTTATTTTTAAATCTCAAAATAAATAAATATTACACTTTTTTTAGTATTACAAAAAGGACTTTCATATGTGTGTACAAGTGTGTAATGGTAATGTTAATGGAATAACTAAAACTGAGAAAAAATTTATCTTTCACTAACATTGAGAGTAAATATCAATACTTAATAATAAAACTACTGTTATAATGATGATTTTTAAATAAATGCATCTAACTAATAGTAATGAAATACATATATTTGATTATTCTTATCCGTGTAATTAATAAAATTGATAATAACGAGTGGTGTTAAATAAAGAAAATAATATTAGCAAAAACAAACTTTTAACAGTTCTATTAATTATAGTTTCAGTAAATTTCAATGTTTTCGACAAATTACATAAATATGTACATTTATGAAAAGCATTTTGATCCACAAAATATGTAATGGTCATGTGAACAAAAAAATATGCAAAAGTGATTTCTCAGTGATTAAATTCATATTTTCATCTGATTTATTCTAGTTTTAAATAAATATATGCTTACTACTATCTTTATTATAAAAAAATGATTAGTGCTAACCAATAATCAGATTTTTTATTATTCATGTAATATTCAATAAAGTTTAGGCGCCAATATTGAAATAGATCCATTAGTTAAAAAGTATATATTTACCTCTTCCTTTTCAGTGCATCTGTAATTTATATTGAGAAGGCACAGTAAGAAATTATACAAGTATAAACAAATAAGTAAACACATAAATTTGGAATATATTATGTATATGCATGTATTTTTATTTATTTATTCGTATTTATGAACATTGCATATACACATACTTGCATGCATAAGTATATATAGATGCAGTATGAATGTATGTATTTATCCGTTTATACTACAGTTATTTATATTGTATTTGTTCATATAAGTTGGAAAATAAATGCAATCTTGCAATTGTATAAAACAAAGAGAGACATAATTAATTGATGTTTGAGGACTGTTTAACAGGAAAGTATTTAATATTTTTTCTCTAATTATTTTTTTAATAAAATACAAATATAAGTATATTAATATTCAAGGTTTAATAAAAATAATATATATAATTAAAGTAATCTTTTTAATATAAATATTTCAAACCTGGGTAAATAAGAAAAGAGGCATTAATGAAAAATGAACACAGGGCTTGAAAATAATGAAAAAGTGATAAATAATGAAGAGAAAAAAGGGAGGAGAGGAACTAGGTTTTCAATAATTTGGAGGAAACAAAATGATCAAGATACAGATCCAAATTTTGATAAGAGAGATCAAAATCACAGATTTTCAATATGGGGGGGAAAAATAGGTAACGATAAAAAATTGAATACAAATAAAGTAACGAATGACACAAAATTAAACATGGATAAAATAGATGTGTTTATGAGCAGAAATGATGATCAACCTAATATGAGTAGTAATTTGGATGATGAAAAGTCACAAAAGAATCTTTTTCAAAGACTGGGTAGTGATTTATTTTTCAAAAGACCAAGTAAAGTTTTTGAGGAGAAAAAAGAAGAAGATGAGGAAGATGAAGAATCAGAATCATTAATAGTAACTATACATAGATTTTTTTTCCCTGATAATGGTCCTGTAATTTGGTTAATATTTTTAGGATTAACATCACTAACTGTTTATTTAATATCGCTGCTAGACAATAATTCATCATCAAAGGAAACAGGGATAAGCGTTTCAATAATATTTTTTATGGATTTTGCTACATATCTAATAATGATTATTCTTAGATCAATCATATTTAGATTATTATTGCCATGGTTATGCCCAGAAGGTAGGATATTTGCAGCTTTATCGGGAACGGCAGATCCTGAGCTTATATATTGTTTATGGGCAGGACAAATAACATTATTATGGAAATTGCAGTTAGTCATGAAAAGTGATAATTCTGGATATAACATACCTTTTGTAGCTTTTCCAACAATACTATCATCAAGTTCTGCAATGATAATTATTAATTCAAGACTTATGGTTTTAATATTTGCTATTAGAAGGCTGGTGTTAGCGTTTATTATGTTTTATTTTATGTTAAATTTTATCGGATCTATGTCAAAATTAATGATTGAATTCTTACTTAAATATAGATTTTTAAGACTTATTAATTGTAATTGGACAAAACTACGACCTCATATTGTCGATGGTCTAAGGCTTAATCCGGGACAAGAAAAAAGCTTTTTATCAAATAAATATTCATCTTCTAGTGGTCTCAAGGGAAAACCAATGAATAGTGGTGATTCTATTATATTACCTTATTTCCTTACTGAGGAGGGTATTGCTCAAATTAAAAAAAAAAAATATCAAAATTGGCTTGCAGTTCAATT
This sequence comes from Cryptosporidium bovis, assembly GCF_009768925.1. Taxonomy (NCBI): domain Eukaryota; phylum Apicomplexa; class Conoidasida; order Eucoccidiorida; family Cryptosporidiidae; genus Cryptosporidium; species Cryptosporidium bovis. The sequence goes on from NW_027125029.1 coordinate 305,463, forward strand.
TGTAAAACAGTATTCCGCAATATTCTACCATGATAATCAATACATCGAAGTTAAAAATAAAAAAGATGCTAGAAAATATGCGAAATTATTGTTTAATGACATGGCACAAAATTCTAATGAAATATTACTATTTATGGGAAAGTGGAAATATAAATTAAATAATAACTCAAGTGGATATGGATTGGATGGTGATTTTGGTGAGCATAAAGATGGTCAAGAAGCAGTAGAAGCTTCATCGATATTGAATTCTGGTGATTTTTATAGGATTCAAACAATATCGTCGAAGATATCTTCGTCACCAACCTCTTCTTCTGCTTCATCATTTGGTGAGGATGATGAAATAGAAAAAACCACAGTTAATTTCACTGAGGGATCAAATACAAAAATAAACAATTTATCATGGTATCGAAATGTAGTAAGCAACAATGACAATAAAGGTAGTAATTTAAATAATGTTGATAATGATAATGCCAATAAAAAAGTTAGTTTATTGCGCTTAGATGAATTTAAAACAATTCCATCAGATGAGTTTAAAAAAATGGACGAAATGAATTCTTCTCACAAAGAAAAAAAGTCAAAAAGTGAATTTAAAAGATTTAACTCATTTATTCCGACAACACCTTATGGTGTGTTGACTATAAATGATTATTCCATTTTTGATGAGGATGACAATGACAAACCACTAGTATTAGATATAGAAGTGTTAAAGGTATTATATGGAAAATCAGTAGAAACATTTTTAAAAGTAATAGATCCATCTGGAAGAAAGTCATATTCTGAAGAAGATTGGGTGAGATTGTTAGTAACTATGTATGAATCCAGGAAGAAAATGATTAACACTTTAGAATCACAAGAAGGCTTGGCGAAGGTATTTAAGAGAATGGTATCAATATTGCTGTGGTTTTTCGCTTCCATATTTATATTGATTATTCTTGGAGTAGATGTAAATACACTAGTTATCTCTGGAGCCGCTGTTGTTTCATCAATATCGGTTGCATTAAATAGATTATACAGTAACTTTGTGAGTTCAGTTATTTTTGTTATATTTGAAAATCCTTATAATCAAGGTGATAGAATTAGAATAAATTCTGGTCCTATATTGGTGGTTAAAAAAATTCAAACCTTTTGTACCGTTTTTTCAACTTTAGAAGCTGTTCCAATAATATACCCTAATTACTGGTTAATTGATCAAAGTATTTCAAATGAAACAAGAGCAATTCAAAGCAGTCATATAATGAAATTTTATGTGTCTGATTTAACCAGTCCATTTGTCTTTGATGCCATTACTAAAAGTATTCAACAATACGCAAATGATCGTCCGAAAGATTTCGTTCCAAATTCAGTTTATGTATACATTAATTCAATTCAGCCTGGTCACTATATTGAAACGAAGGTTTCTTTTTCAAATTGTAGCCCTTCTTATGAATGGGAAAGACTTCTTGAAATAAGAACACCTTTTTATCTTTTTATTTTACATACTTTAAGACAACATAATGTTGAATACTTCCTACCTGAAAATAGAGTTCTTTATAGCACTTGGTCAGAAAGAATTAAGAGAAGATCTAATCAAAATAGTAGAAATATACCTATGATTAATACGCAAAACTTAAGTGTACCTCAATCAAATAAAAAAAAATAAATGTTTTAATTTAATGTTTGCTACACTGAGAACTCAGTGTACTTTTTTTCCGAAATTAAATTAAAAAAAAATAAAAAATCAATGTCATTAAAAGCAAACAGTTTATTTTAGGGTTTAAAATTATATCACCTTTAAATGCAAGATAATAACAGTTAATAGTAAAGGAATTTTTTTACGAACTAATATTTGTTATCATTTCAAATTCCTTCTTATGTTTATACTTCTTATGCTTAAAGTTGTAAAATATTGTAACAATATAAGTGAATAATAAATTCAATTAACTAATTAACTAAAAATGAAAGTAAATGTTTATTTTATGAGCATAAATATGTTAAATCCAGACATAATTTTAGTGTGAAATCAATGATGAGAAAATAATTAGCACAATATTATTATAAATTAATTAACTAAATTAAATAAAATGTAAATGTTATCATGTTGTATTTTGTATTTATTTTATTTTTAATTTGTTAAAAAATTTATTTGATCGCAAATGCATGTTTTGGGCGCGTTTTGTGAAACAATATTTTCAGGAATTATATTTTTATTACAAAAAAAAAAATTAGAGTTTATTTCAATAACATTGCACAATAATACTAATAACAAGAGATCTTAATAGTAAAAAGGTTATTTGTGCTAAAAAAAGAGATTAAAGTAACCTGATAAGGACGCAAAACCATTATAATTAATTACAAATAAGAGAAGGATAGTTATCTATAATCAGAAAGGTGAAGAAGTAAATAAATATGTCTACGACAAATCCAACAGATATAACAACACAATGGGAGGATCAAATGGTAAAAAGAGGAATATGGACCCCAAGAGAGTTTGAAAAAAAGAATGAGGAATTATATAATGAACGTATTGATGCATTGGAATCTGTAAATGTATTTGAAAACTCAAAATTAGAAAGAATAGACGATATTAATGTAAATATAGATGAGGATTTTGAGATGGAATTAAAAGCAATTAGAGAAAAAAGGCTTGCATTACTAAAAGATAAAGCAAAGGAAAATAGTAAATATGGCACTGTTTATCATATTACTAAACAAGATTTTGTAAAGGAAGTTACTGAATGTTCAAAAAATAATACAACAGTCATTGTTCACTTGTTCAAAGACTCTTTACCAGAATGTCGGTTAATAAATAGAATATTAGATGAATATATTTCAAAAAAGTATGGGTACATTAAATTTGTGAAAGGTATATCTTCAGATATAATACCTAATTATCCAGATAAATCATTACCTGTTTTTATTATATATAAAAATGGCATAACTGTAGCTCAGATAACTGGTTTGTCTAGTTTTAAAGATGAAGATAAGCATATAACTAAAAATTCAATAGAGAATCTACTATTTAAAAATAAAGTAATTAAATTGAGTGAATTAAATGAAAATAACGATGAAAGTTCAGATGATTCTGATGAAAAAGAGTACGAAGATAACAAGTGTTATAGCTCATTAAAGTTTGATAAAATGCAAGAGAGAGTTAGATATTTACACAAAATTTGAAAATATATCAAACTTAATGATTTCACTAGATGTTGCTCTTTTTCTTGAATAAGGATTTAATGTCTTTTTAATTAAATTAATAAAACATTCATATTCTTTATTGTCTTTATATTTATCAATTATGCACCAATTCTCTGTAAATATAGGTATCATTATTCCTGATTCTGAAACAGATGGCAATGAACAAAAGTAGTCATCCAGTTCACAATTGGTGTTTTCATTTTCATTATCTTTAATAGGAGTGCCGACTATTTTTAGAATATTTATTAACTGATCAAACTCAGAACTGCCGTCATATATTTTTTTGCCAGTTAATAACTCTAAAGCAACGCAACCAAACGACCAAATATCACTTGAATATAAATCGCGTGGATTTTTTGTACCTAATAACCTTTCTGGGCTTTTGTATGCAATATTTGTTGGTATTATCTATTTTTAATGTATATTAATAAAAAAGTTAATTCACTGAAAAATAAAATAATTAGCTATATTTGTTCCTAATGATTTATAATTATTGTAATTTGTCTTAACATTTGTTTTAAATATTAATCAAATAATTATCTATTAGTCTTTATTTTTTATATAATAGTATTACATTAGTCGTTAATTTTTTGCATATATTGTTTCATATAATAATCTAATTTTAGACCATTTATAAGTACCAGTTACTGTATTTAGTACTCTCAGATTCGCCTTTTTAATTCAAATAATTATTTATTGATGAGCTTCAATTAATTTGTCAATAAATAAGCATTTTAATAAATAGTAGTTCGTCACAGAGTACTAAAAGTGTGGGAAATGACAGTATTAATAATGAAATCTATCATTGTTATTAAAAAATAATTTTGTTAATAATAATCTCAATAGGAACTTCCTCACTTTTATTTTTAAATATAACTATTAATACTTACCTCTATAAATTCCACATTTTCATCTATGATTTTAACTGAACTACCAAAATCACATATTTTGGTGTTATATTCTTTATCTACTAAAATATTTTCGGGTTTCAAGTCATTGTGAGAAATTGATTTACTATGAATATCATTAATACCAGATATGATCTGGAATAATATTTTTTTCTTAGTATTTATATCAATGAAAAAAAATGTTTCGTCAAAGTAATCAGTAGTTTTATTTTTATTCAAGTTTAAATCAAAGGAAAATTCACTTCTTTTATAATTTTCAATTATGCTTCTAAGATCTCTAGGAAAGTAATCTAATATTAGCGTTCTAAAACCCAAATAATTTGTGTAAGAATTAATAAAATTGACTATAAATTCGCTCTTTATCTCTTTTAGGATAGATTCTTCCTTATGTATCACTGGATTTAATTCAATATAATTTGCTGTTTTAAAAATATAGTATTTACCTGATAATCTTTCCTTGACCAGCTCTATCCTTCCATAACCCCCACTACTTATGAGTTTTTGAATAATATAGGAATTTTGGATATTAGCATCTACTTCATCCATTTCACCATCTCATATTTGCGAAAAATAAAATATCTGTAGATTTTAACGATTTAAACTAGTATTTTTTTTTTATTTCCGATACCGAATATATACATCTTATTGCAATTACTGTTTTTTTTATTGGACTCAAAAAGGCGGCATTTTTTTAAGTAAATGTTGTCAAAAAAAAACAGGTACTTTCATGTGGTAAAAAAAGATAACAATATTAAATGAGTTCAAATTTACTAAAGATTAAATGCAGAAGAGAACTTGGCTCTCTTCTATCAGACTTTGATATATTTGATGAAGGAAGTGGTAAAACAAATATATCTATATGGTTATTTGAATGGTATATATTAAAAGGTAAAAAATTACCATTTGAAAATGAAAGTAAAAGCGATGAAATACCATTTGAAGAATTAAAATTTTTGTACACCATCCTTTTAAATCTTCCTGATGACTTTCCTATGATAAGATATTCGCAACTCTGGTCAAAATGGTTATTTCCTAATTTAAAACTGGGTTTTTCACATGAGAAAACAGAAATTTGGATTAAAATAATAAAATTGATGGAAAAAAGATTTCCAGAGGTCTTTGTGAATGATTTTGACCTTTATGTTGGATTTTTGTGCGACTACTTAAGTTCAGACTGTATATTAAAGGAAAAGTTATTAATTTCAATGTTATGTTTATTGAACAAACTGCTAACAATATACATTCAGCCAAAAAAAGGATTTAATATTGTTATTAATTCTCTGTTTGATCCTCTTTGGACTAATTATAAACTTGAAACTGAGGAACTCGAGAAATTAGGTAGAAAAATTGACTTGAACACGCACAAATTAAAAATAAGACTTATAGATGAAATATATAAAATCATCCAAACAGTTGTTTCGGAAATACACATACCTTTTATCGAATTAGCCTTAAGTAATAATGTTTCTAACTTAATTAAAGCCGAATCTCAAAGGAAACATAATTTAAATTATACAAATGACTTAATTCAATTGTTGATTGGAGAAAAATCTAAATATAGCAATTTTATTCCAATTATTATTAAGAAAATGCACGATATAAATTACAAAAAAAACAAAGAAAATGATTTGAAAGTAATTCCTAACGATGGTACAAATAAGGTTAGTAGTGAATATTTATTATTCTATTTATTTTTACATGTAAATTTGAAAAATAATGATAAGTTCGAGTCCAACATTGAATACGTAAATGAATGTTTTGATTTTTTTATCAAAAAAAACACATTTAATATAAGAGAGTCTACAAAAATATTTGATATAGATTTTAATATTAAATTAAAAATATATGAAAATATATTTGAAAAATTGCATGATTGTATATTACAAAAAAAAACATTTTCACATATTTGGAAATGTTATGAATATTGCATTCTTATAGATCCAGTTAAATCTTTAAATATACTTTCAGATGTGTTCTTAACTTTTGGAGTTATAAAAAATAAGTTGAATTGCAGTAGTCTTAAAAAAAGAAAGTTAGCAGAATATAAATGTGAAAAAGGCATAAATCACATGAATGGACTGGAAATGATGATGTTGGATTTGATTTCCATAAATAATGAAAAAGGTATCAGTGGTTCTCAGTTAAGCTTTTCAACAGAATTAAACGGTAAAGAATTTCTTGATTATGGAGACAATATTCTTTTAAAAGGAGAGGACTACTTATTCATTAAAAAAAATGCAATTATTCTATCGATAACTAACTGTTTCTCTGCTTTTCTACTGACATTTACAAAACTCCATGACTTGCCACTATTTTTCTCAGAGTTAAGTAAGATATTTTTGAATCAAACTCTTGATCTTGATATTTGTGATATGATATTGTTGGACCAAAATATATTAAAGGTAATAACTAATATTAGCAATTCTATATTACCAGGAAAAGCTATTACTATAATAGAGTCATTTTTTGCTTTTGTAAAAGAAAATAAAAATAAAAGTCTACTACATGAACATATTTCAACTTCATGGTTTGGAATATTGCTAATATCAATACCAATATGCGAATCTTCATTAAATGATTTTGAGAATACAGTGGAAGAGATTCACGAATATGTAAATAAATATGATTCAAATTCTGGTCTTTTATTGAATTTTAGGGATAATTTACTACATATAACTTTAAATTGTGGAATTATAAATTTAATTAGAAAAATAATTTCATGGAATATGAATGAAAGAAAGGATTTAATAGAAAAAATGGAGTATTACTATTCAAAAATAGAAAATTTTAAATTAACAAATGAAGTTTACAATACATATTTAGAAAATTCATCTGTCAGACTGTTTTATCTAAAGCTTGTTCATTTTATATTTTATTTAACAAGGTTAAGAGACTCTGGTGTGCATAAAATGGATGAAATATTGTTAATATTTGACTATTATGAAGAATTAATGTCAATAATATCAAATTTTGAATTTAAATTTATAATCGAAAGAATATTAGCTAGATTCGTATCCTTAAATATTTCAAATTATAAAGAGATAGGTAACTATTTGAAATCAGAATATTATTATTTAGAGGATAGTTTTGGTGAAAAAAATAATGGTTTTAGATTATATCTAAATTCACTATTAAATATTTATGTTTATAACAGGATTGATTGCGGAAATAATAGATACTATATTCCAATCGAAAGTATAGTTAAGGTTCCATATTTGTTTTTATTGTTATTTAAGGAAATAAACACAAAACTACATTTTAATAATACTGATGCATTATGTGAATTAACTAGTAAGGATAGTTCAAAAAAAAGAAAAATTGAGCCAAACAAAAATATATTTAATGAGAATAACAGCAAAAAAACGAATTTAATTGAATACTTTAATGATAATCAATTTAATTTACTATCTAATCTACTTGACTTTTTGAATAATAAAGAAATAATTATGTATCTTGTTAATAATAAATATTTATATCAAGATACTTGTGATAAATTGAACAGTGAAGTTGAAATAAATCAAAATAGTTGTTTTACATTTGGAATAATATATAGATTTTATTACAATTTATTATTTAAGTTCAAGTGTGAAAATATTAACGATTTAAGCATAGTTGGGAAAGCAACATTTGGTATATTAAGTTGGCTCAAAATAGAAAAAGAGGCGAATGTTAATGATTTAATAAGAATGTTAATGAACAATATATTTGAGATTAATGTTAAATATTTTAATAACAGTATACAAAAAAGTGAGTTAAATAAATATCTAAGTTTATTAATTAAATTAGAATACAAGGATAAAAATTTGTTTGATAAATTAATAACAATATTCAATGAAACAGCACTTTATTTAATAAACGAAATGGATGAAAATGTTATATCTGAGAAATTTTTTAATGGTATTTTAAATGAAATGAATGACTTGGATTGGTTTTGGTGGCTAAGATTAAATAACAAACAAGTAGATAATAATGAAGAAATTAAAAATATTCAGATAATAAATTATATGAAAGATGACTTATGGATAATTAAAGTTCAGTTTTTGATAGAATTGTTTAAATGCTTCAAGGAAAAAGATAATGTTAATAAACTAGAAATAAAGAAACTAGAGAAAAAGATAATTAATAAAAAAAATACAATCAAATCAACTGTAAGCGGACTTATTATGTTAAAACAATTAAAAATTGATAAAAATGAATGTGAAATTAGTTTGATTTACTATATAATTAAAACATGTGAACTTTATATAGCAATAAACAATGATATAATGGAATGGGATATAACACTAGATAATCATGAAATTAATAAGCAAGTTATTGAGAAAAATATAGAATATGAGAATGAAATGTTGGATAGAATAGAAAAAATACTAATTATTATAAAAGAAATATTAACTATGAGTGAGCAAATATTTAATAATAAAACATTAGTAGATACTAAGAATATGAATAAGGGAAATTTATTATTAGACTTTTCAATTACATTGATTAAAAGTGTAATTTTAAAAGCATTCAATAGTTTAATGTGCAAGTGTAAAGAAAATCAAGAATTACTGAATATTATATATTTTAAACTTAAGAAAATATACGTTGATATTTTTTATGTGCACTATAGAATAATTAGGTTAAATATAAAATACGGAATATTTACAGTGAATAATAATAAAATAAATGAATGGGTTAGATACTTTATAAAATGTATATTAGAGGGAAGCAATATGGTAAATGACTATTTCAAAGATACAACATGTGTATATAGACATATGAAATTTTACGATAATATTTCTGAATTAATTAATAATTCACCAGCAACTGGATTTTTAACGGAAGTTTTTCAAGAAATGAACATGAATCTAGATAATACTAACATTAATAATGATATATTCTGGGAAATAACAAGTCTAATTGATTTTGTTTGGTCTATAGTTAAAAATAAAGGTTATATTTATAAATCGCTTTCACCTTGTTTTAAAAATAGCAAAAATTTGTACTATGAAAAATGGGGTGTTTCTGATAATCTTTACTTTAATTTAGAAATACTTTTACTGAAACTAGTAGATAAGTTCGAAATTTTTTTGAATGAAAGTGAATTAATGTCAAAAAAAGATAAAATAAAAGTTAATTATATATTATTCACATTTTCATTAATAAAGTTATCAAATATAGTTTCAATACTCTATTCATGTTGCGTAAGTTGTTACATTTCAAAATCAAACAAAAACGATTCTAACAATAATGGTAAAATAAGCTTGATAAATAATAAAATAACATCATTAGCAAATTTGATATTAACTTTGTCATCTAAGCTGTCTTTGTTTGGGATAAATGTTATAAGTAAAGGTGAATGGCAATTTATATTTAAAGAATTAAGTGACAATGATAAGGAGTTATATTGCTTATCTATTTTTGAATCATTGACCATATCACCATATCTTCCACTATACAGCTTATTTAATCCTTTATGGGATCAATCTAATAAAAAAAAGAATAATAATAATAAAGGTCATATAGACGTATGGATTTCACAATTTCATTTAATACAGGAATCTCTCAAACACCTAATTTCTTTAGGAGATAATTTGATATCATTTCATGATGAGCATATATTATCTTATGGTATTTATTCATATATACAACATTTTAAGCGAATTAGTAGACTTTATCCCCTTATAGTTACTCAAATTACAAAAAATAAAGTTCAAAGATACTCTATTTCAATAGTATGTGACTTAATTAATTATATTAACACATTGAATAAAAGAATACAGAAATACGATTCTTATTTATCAAATTATTCAAACTCAGGTAATTTTACTATAGGAAATAAAGAAAATAATATATTAAATCAAGATATAAGAAATGCAATAGATATATCTATTCAAATTATTAAAAATTCATGTCTATATCATATACTTGGAATTATTGATGATCATTGTAAACAGAGTCTATTTGTTATGCTCAGAGATGAGCAAAGAATTATATTTAAACAAATTATTAAAAAAAATGATTTGAAAACATGCCAAAAGTTTGGATGATAAAACTAGATATTAAACTATTCATCTTTTTCTACATTGTTCCCCAATAGTGATTCTTCTGATATAAACTGTTTTAAATAATTCCAATAATTGATTCTTTCTTCTCCAACTAATGATCCCTCTAATTTTGGGTCAATTAATGTATTATCGATTTGTTTACACAACATGTAAACTTCCTCTTCACCACATTCAGGAAATCCGTGTCTATCTCTAATATTTATCTAAAAATTTAAATAAATAGACATTTGATTATTTCTTTTTTATTTAAATTTTATACTAATTTATGACTTACTGGAGGACCCCTAAGTAATAGTGCTCGTTGTTCTTTCAAACACTTTGTATTAATAACAGAATCACAATATCTATTAAATTGTGTTTTTTTCAATGTTTCTATGCATTCAATACAAAAACTTTTGAAAATAGAATTGTTTATTGAATGTTCATCGGTTAACTAAAAAAATAATATAAACTTACTTTGATCTATACCATTTTGAATTTTGGGTTGTTTTATAATTTACAATGTTTGAATCTTCAAGATCTGAAAAACATATTAAACACTCCATATATTTAACTATATAAAGTGAATTAAACAAAATATATCAATAAATTAAGTTAATAATCAAGTAAATATGTTCTATTATATTTTAGTTTGTGTGTGAAAAAAAATACAAATGTTGTTAAAAATCACCCTTTTATTTATTTATTTTTTTTAGTTTGAGAAACGTATTTATATTTGGTAATTTATTCCTAAATACTAGCCTTCAATAAAAGCAATGAAATCGGAAAGGCGCCTAAAGGGTCAAATGTCACAATTTAGTACTAAAATATTTGCAATTTAAAAGTAAATTAATATCATTAAATCATAGATTTAAATAGAATTCATAGAATAAAGGATCATTTTGCTTTGTACATTATAGATATCTCAAATATCACCTATTCTTATCGGTGATTACAAACCAATGACGATATGTAAACTCCTTTCCTAATTGTTCTTTAATAAATTTCAGAAAGAGCATTATCTGAAAATAAACCTTACAGGTTAATATTGAAAAGTTTAGTTAAAATGGGTAAGGCGAAGAAATCGAATCCTTATGGGTTATCACTTAAAAAAGCTGAGGAGAATAAAAAAAAAAAGATACAGGAAAAGGAAGAAAAGGAGAAATTATTAAAACAAAAAAAAGTTAGAAAACGTGAAAGGTACAATAGGAAGAGGATTTTATTAAGAAAAACAAAAAAAGGACAGCCAATATTATCTAGTACGGTGAATATGATTCTCGAAAAGGTGAAAAATGAATAGATATTCTAAATGATAATTTGCATGCAATGCTCGTATTTTGGTAAATTACATGTAGCATGTATCTCGTTAGTCATTCAATGATTAGTGTAAATTGTATTATTTTAGCATAAATCAGTTTATGTCTAAGTAACAAATATATCTACAAGGTTTTAGTATAAATAAGTATATATATATATATATATATATATAACATATATATTATATTTATTTATTTGAGAAATAATAGTATAATAATAATAATTATTATTATAAAAAAAAGTGGGAATAAAAATAAATAAATAAATAAATAAATAAATATATATATATATATATATATATATATAAGTCTTCAGAAAAAGTGAAAAGAATCAGATAAAAGTAATGAAGTCAATTATTCATATTATTTTCATAATTTCCACATTTTTGTTTTTGTATATTAATTCACTTAAATTGTCCGAAAATGGGGTTAATAATAGACAAAATGATACTGAAATTAATAAATTAAGTGCAAATTCTGACTATCTTTCTAATATTTCCGTTGATAATTTAGATGGATTAACTGAAAGTACAAACACGGATGCTGAAACTACTACAGAAGAGACTGGCCAAGTGTCAACTTCTAGAAAAGCTGGTGACATTGCAGCTACAATGAGAACAACCAGTAATGCTGAAATTACGACAGATAAAACAATAACCACATCTACTGGCAGAACAACAGATACCACTGTAGATACAACAACAGATACAACAACAGATACAACAGATACAACAGATACAACAACAGATACAACAACAGATACAACAACAGATACAACAGATACAACAGATACAACAACAGATACAACAACAGATACAACAACAGATACTATAACAGATACAACAGATACTAAAACAGATACCACAACAGATACTAAAACAGATACCACAACAGATACAACAGATACTAGAACAGATGGCAAAGCAATAGGTTCAAGTATAAATTCTCAGATTCAATCAGATATTGACAAGGCAATCGAAAAAGTATCTGAATTTTTTGGGAAAACAAAAAAAACAAGTACAGAAGCAGATTTAGATAATGAAACAGAGGAAATGACCGGTAGTGATAGTCATCATTTGCATTTCGATAAAGATGGATTCTTAAAAGCAGTATCCAGTTTGGTTAATATAAGAAAAAGAACGACACCAAGTAATAATATAACATCTACAAGAGCAAATTCAGACACAACCGGTACAAAAGGTGAAGACGAAAGTGACAGCGATAATAATGAATCTATTTTTGACAGACTGGGTATCCCAGAATATGCCGTATGGATTCTTATTTATACAGTTCCTGTTCTTTTTATCCTATTATTATGTTCAACTGCCTATTGCTGTTGTAGAAGAAGATAAATGATATTAAAGTCGTTAATAAAAATATACCAACTATATTTAATAAAATAACAATGTAGTTAAAAAATAATGTCAAATTTAACGATTAAACACAATAAAGTATACATAATTTTTATTCTCGAGTAATATTATATACAAATGGAAAAATAACTATAATTCCCCAATTGACATTTTTATTTTCTCCTATTCTATATTATTGATGTTTATGTATTACAAATATTCTTATAGAATGAATGCTTAAATTAATTTAAATTTCAAGAAAAAAATAGAAATTATGAAAAAAACAATCGAAAATGGATAGTCAAATTATGGAGGATAACATATAAAATATAATATTGAATATTGATTGTGAAGTTTCAATTTTCTTTTGTTTTCAATATATATAAGGTCTTAATTATAATTCTATATATTTCGACATTATTGATTGACTTATCAATATTATATTTATAGTATGAAGCTCTAAGCTTTATAAGCTTCTAAAATGGAGTTTATAGTCACAAAATTAACATAATTAACATTTACATGCAACTGAAGCTAAACATTTTTGTCTAGACACCAATTTATTATTGTAATGAATTAATATAATTTATACTTTGAAATTAATTGTAAACGAAATATATTCCACTATATTGTTTTTTGTTTTCATTAATAATTGATGTCCTATTTTTTAAAATGTAACTTATTGTTGAATCTCATATTTAATGTCCCTATAATCTTGCAATATCAAATGAATACCCCAGTTAACTTTTTTTAGGAAAAAATAGTTTTAAGTGAATAGATTTGTTAGTCACATACAATCAATAATAATTATATCACTTTTTGAATTACTTATATTTAATTATTACCTATTTAATCTAAAAAATCATGAATTCTTTTTCCCCTTAATTTATACCATGGATACTTTCAACCCACAAGTACCGTATATAGAAAAAAGCGGGAGTCTAATAATTTAATAAATAGAAAATGCAATAAGGAATTTTATATATAATATTAATATATGTTGTAATGTTTATAGGCCAATAAATAAAACGAAGAAACTTTAATAAAAAAGTAGAACAGAATATCAATTAAATGTAGAAATAAGACTAAATAATGGTTCACATTATATAACCGTTAATATGCCAAAATTAACAGTATTTAATGTTTATAAATGAGTGTACAAAGTATTTATAGGTAAATTACATTAATATTGAAAATAACAATATATGTAATAGAAATCTTATGAAATTCTCTCCTTAGAACTTGAGTTCAATTAATAGTTATTCACACAAAACAAAAAAGTAAAATGATAAGCTATAATAACACAAAGTATATGGCTAATAATTTTATTGATTTAAATGTGCATGGTTTACACAGAAATTATGTGTTAAATAATAATGTTGATGATAATGATGATTACTTATATTCATATCAATCTAAGACAATATACCCAAATTCACCAACATCTTCATGTGAATCGCTTTCTTCAACTTATTCATCTAAATCCTCTTTCAAAAGGTTATCCGATTCTTATTTTACATCGCGTACTATAAAATCAATGCCAACGATTATGGATAATCTTGAAATAAATAATTATGAGGCCAAAAATATAAAAAGATCGATTGAATACGCTTCAAATAAATTGAAAAATGATAAGTTAAAATGTATTAATGAAAGCAGCAATATACATTCAAGTGACATAAATAAAAGTTTACTTATGGATGAAATAGTAACTAATGATTTGAATAGTCTTGTAAATATATATTCAGGTACATTTTTAATTGAATTACTTAATTTAGACCTATATTTATTAGCAAAATCTTTATTTGGAACATATTCCATTGAATATTACAACAAATCTCTACCATCAGCCTGCAATTTTTTTTCTAATATATTTGAATTATTTTTCAATGAAAATGAACTTACAAATATAATTGAAGATAAATTATGGATATTATTTGAAAGCATTCTTGTTGAAATAACAAATGTATTTGAATTAGAAAGTATGTACAATTTAAAACCTATTCCAACGATTAATTGGATAATATATATTTGGAATAAATATAATTTTTTTATTCATATTAATAAAAAAAATATCAAATATATTATAAACAATTTTTTGTTTTCAATACATATTAATAATGATATTAAATATGATTTCATTTCAATATACTATTTTAAATTCCTTTCTAATTATGGTTATATTTCAAATTCATATCAAGAAAATAAAAAGACAACACAAAGTAGTGGTTTCGTACTATATGTATTAAAAGTGACAAAAAAAGCGTTAAGTTATTTGGATATTGAATGTATTAATGATTTTAGTTATATAACAATAGATAGAAATAATAATTATCATAAGAATATAAATTTTTTTGAATTAATTAATTTATTCAAAAACCTTAATAAGGAGCAAATTATTTCTACATTTAAAAAGGCAATGCAAATAATAATTGCAAATTACAACTTCAAATATGGCAATAATTCTCATTCTATACCTGCAAATTTGTTTTTAATATTCTTTAATTTTGGACCTATTAATGAAGCTAATTTTCAAATTATCTTGGTATATATCATTTCTGCCATAAATAATGTAAGTCAATCTTTTTTGGATTGCATGCAAAAAAGATTATCTATTATCCACATAGTACAGTTGTTGTTAAATTCACTCAAAAATTCAAGTAATTTAGTTGATAAAAATTCAGCAATAGAAATATTATTAAGGATATTGGAGTTTAATGTAAACTTATATCTTTTTACTGATGATTATTTAAAAGCTTCTGAATATATTAACGATCAAATATTATCGTTTACAAAAGAAATATTACTATTTAAAAGTGTAGATAGCAAAGGGATTTTAAATGATATTAATAAAAATAAGTCATTGTGTTTATCTAATTTGTATAAATTATATTGTTTACTTATAGAAAAGTCATATGGAATGGATGAATATAAAATTAAAAGCGAATACATCAATATAAGCAATAATAAATTAAATATTAAAAGCAAAATTAGTGAAATATATGTAAATAAAAATGAGCATGAAAAAAAGATTAAAAACTTTGGCAATACGTGTTATTTTAATTCTGTTATACAGTGTTTATCTTTAAGTTATTATTTCATTGAATGGCTCATTAAATGTAAATATATATTTGAAAACAACAAGCGAATTGTTAATAAAAATGATATTGTAATTTCTAGATTATTAATTAATATTGTTTCATCTATGATGAAAGATAAGTCAGATGAGAATATTGTTTCATTTAATGTGGCAAAACTAATAAAACAAGTGTCAAATCAATTCGACTTTGGAAAACAACACGATGCTTCCGAATTATTAAGATACTTACTAACTAACATAGAATCGTTAAATAACGATTTGTCGATGCCTTTTTTGTTTGAAATAGAGGATTTAATTCAATGTAATAATTGTATGAATACAAAAATTAGAAAATATAAGTCAGTTTCAATATTGGATTTGAATGTTAAATTATCAAAAAAAGATGTATACTCATTGAGAATGAATAATAAATCAAAATTAAATTTTTCAATTGAGTCAATTATAGAGGACTATTTTTCTAAAGAGAACATTAATAATAATAAAGGTTGCGACAACTGCATTTACAAAAATAACAATGTTACATTGACAAAGTGGTTATCTATAACTAAACCAGTAAAATACATTATATTAACTATTCATAATTATATTTGGAACGGGAACTCCAACATTGCAATTAAAAATAATTTTGTTAAAATTGATTTAAAAGAAGTAATTAATATACAGAATAAGTATTACGAGATATATGCCTTCGTTTTTCACCGTGGAAATTCTATTAATTCGGGACACTACTATGCCATTGGAAAAAAGCATCAAGTTGATAAAATAACAACTAATAATAAATTCAAACCCGATTATGTAATAAGTGAAAACAATTTTAAACACGGAAATCTTAATTCTAGCGATAACAATTACAATTGGTACATGTATGACGACGAAATTATTTCAAAAATAGATTCATTTAAACAAATTCAAAATATAAATGATACTCCTTTTCTCATATTTGCGAAACTAATCGAATAACTATTTATTAAATAGTTTACAGTTTCTTAAATTAGTATTTAATAATTATCTTTATTTGATATAATTATTTTTGTCATGACTAAAGATAGAGATAAGAAATATATATTTCTATAGTAGACGTGACGCGGCTTTGTGCATGCAATAACTAAAAATATATACAATGTTAAGTAGGTATGAGTAAACGTTTTAATAGAAAATTTCACTTGTTGAAAGTTAAGAATGCGCAAAAGAGTGGTTTAATATAGTATTTGGTCCAATAAAAAAATGAAGACGCGATATACGTATTTAAATGAGTAACGTGATATATCAGAAAATATTATATAAACATGAAATTCATGCAAGACAATACGTGTTTCATGTACTATATCTCGATATCATATATATTAGTTAATTTTTTGATTTAAATGAGAAAATAAGAGCATCAAAAAGGTGCAAATAGGTGTTGAATAAAAAATATTCAATATTGTATCATTTAATATTTTCAGCACATCAATGTAATAAGAAATAATAGATTAAGTAACAGGAAGGCATTAGAATAATATCGACAGATTTTCCTTGAAATCTATATTGATTGCACAAGACTTTCCAGTATTTTTTTTACCTTTACAATAAAATTTAAAGAAATATTTATTTTTTATGTAACGAATTCACAACAAAATAATATATTATTTCAAAAATTGAATCAAAAAATAGAGCTGTTATTTATAATTTTACCTTGAATTTTCATTGTATAAGCGTAATATATTCATAATCACATTGGTAAAATGGCATTTATAGGTGTAAATGATGCAATATTAGGATTTGCATTTCTTTATTCAAGTGTTGATTTGATATCACAATGGGATACATTTTCAACATGTTGTCATCCAATTCAATTGTGGCTTATTATAAGTTATATAACAATAGTACTATTTAGAATTATTCATTATATATCAAGTTATTTAACTGAAGGAAGCGATGAAATTCTTCCATATAGCAGTACATCAGGTGCCCCATTTTGGTTAAATCTTTCAGTTATATGTTTATTATTCCCTTTTTTCCTTTCATGGACAGTAGTAGGTACGATTTGGATAACTAATATACAATCAAAGACGCCAACTTGCCTCGCTAGAAATGGTACAAGTCATCCATGGTTTTTAATATTTTGGTTAGTGCTGTGTTATTTATGGATAGTAGCATATACAACATTTATAGGGTTATCATTATTCTTTGAATTTAGAGTTAGAAGAGCTGAAGAAGATTTATTGTTACTGGAAAATGACGAAGTTGTAAGGCGTTGGGGAAGATTGAGACTTCTCGCTGATTACGGTATACACTTTATAAGGCATGGGCTTACACCTCTTGAAATATCGGCAATACCTGTCAAAATTATAAATAAAGAAACATTGGAACAGAATAATCCATGCTCAATATGCATCGAAGATTTTAAAATTAATGAAGAGTATAGAACATTACCTGCATGTGGTCACTCTTTTCATAAAACATGTATAGATGCATGGTTACTTCGTAATGCTATATGCCCAAATTGTAAAACATTGGTTCGATACGGAAAAACTGAGAATGGTACTTCTCCATTTAGAAGTAACAGTAGCTATAACTACCAACATTCATCTGACAATCTAAATACATCAAATAGATCAAATTCTAGTGATACCATAACAACTATGGACACTAGAAGAGGTGTTAATATTGAAGAAATTGTGTGATTTGTATTATATATATATTATCTACAAATGAAGAAGACAGGTTCAGTTGATTGTGGTGATTGGATGTTAAGTAACCCATCAAGTTATTGTAAGAGTTAATAATTACATTTAATTCTTAAATAAGTTTATTACATTGATATAGCTACTATCTGTAATATGAACAAAAGATTTCTAGCAAAATGTTAAGTTTATTATTTTTTTAAAAGATTCTTGTATTTGTTCCTTTCTGTTGTATGTTTAATTGTATTTAGCGACATTACAAATCATGAAAAAAATATCTTTATAGAACGAAATAGTAAAATTTACAGTTAATAAGCATAATATAACATTTTAAATGAATGGCTAATTGTATTTAAATATATTTATACTCACTATCTAACTCATATTTGCAATTGTTACTTATTGCGTTTATTC
Source organism: Cryptosporidium bovis (assembly GCF_009768925.1). NCBI lineage: Eukaryota > Apicomplexa > Conoidasida > Eucoccidiorida > Cryptosporidiidae > Cryptosporidium > Cryptosporidium bovis. Next base: position 324,422 of record NW_027125029.1, read on the forward strand.
TACATTTAAAAGCAAGTTTCCACTCGAAAATAGAATGTATCAAGTACAAAATTGCTATTACATACATTCCAAATTCAAAGGATATTAATACATTAAATAAATGCAAAATCAACGAAATAGCTGCTACTAAAATACCATCAATTAATGTAATAATAATTCCTGTAAAAGTTGACATTTTACCTGTAGATTTTCACATTAATTAAACATTTAATTGGTTATTTAATTTGATCATATTTATGAATACATACCTTCTTTGGATTCATCATCTAAAACATATCGTTGAATTATTCCAAGTCCAATTTTTGTTAATGAATAACAACCAAAGAATATTGCAGAAAAAATCATAATGTTTATAATAGCTGCAATAATTGTATTATTTAAAAATATTTAGATTTAATTTTAATAATAATTTAAAGATGATAGATTAATATCAAACTTACTTATTACTTGTATTAAATTATTGCTATTTTTTGATGTTAAAAAATAGTTGAAAAATGTTAATGTTATTGGAAGAATAATAACAGATAAGTTTGCAATAAGAGTGTATATAAAAAGTTTTTTAATTCTTTTAATGATTAATTCATCCAAATTTGAATCTGACGAATTGACATTATTACTTGAAATATTATATAGTAAATAACTATTTATTCCAAAGGTATTGTTGACATTAAAATCATTGTTCTCATGACTGTATTCATATTCATAAGGAGTATTTATCTCTAAATTATCTGTTATATTTATACTATTGCTGTTATTACTAATATTAACATTGTTCATACCAGTGTTTATATGAAAGCTGTGGTTTATAAACAAATCTTTTTTGTAAATTAACTTTAAAATTAAATTAGATAATTTACCAATTGAAAATACAAATGAAACAATTAATAGTGATATTGAAGCCAAATATGTTTTTTTGATATTTTGGTCGTATAAACCACTAAATAACTTTATTGTTTTGTTGTCTATAATAAAATTGTCAAAAATAGTTAATTTCTTTGACAAGTGAATTATAAATAAAGGTATTATGCATGTCATCATTGCATCTTCCATACCTGTTTCAAATCCAAGTGAAATTGCTCTGAATAATTGAATTTTACTATATTTCATTTCGTATATATCTTGAATTGAATTTAGTACTTTATATTTTATTAACGTAAATGTTAGTTTGTCTCTTAGTTTTAGCCTTTTATTTTTTTTGCCAAACTTTTTTTTCGACAAATTATATACACAACTTTTGTGATCTGGCAAAATATCCATATCATTATTACTTTGATTGTCATCATCCCGATTTTCACTATCATTATTACAGTACTCGTTGCTGCTATCAATGTAATCGTCATTATAATCATCATCATCATCATCGCCGTCATCGTCACCATCTTGATTTTCATCTATATCATATTTTACATTTCCATTTTCATTTAATATACTGTCCTCGCTGTTACTAAAATAGTCTCCCAATTTAGTACTGTTAATGCGATCAATGCTCATTTTACAACTTCTATAAGCATCATTATTAACATTTACATTATAATAATCATCACTATTAGTTTTCACCTCAAATTCACTTATATTACTATCCAAACCATTGGAATTGCATGAATTAAAATTATTTTTTTTAGAGGGAATACCGAATCTGTAAAATATAATAGATAAAAATGTCAATACTTGAAATAAAGTCAATATAATCAATATAGGTATTTCAATATCGTTGTTATTAACACTATCATCATTATTACTAATATTATTAAACGTATTATTTTTTAAAACAATATGTCTATAATACCAGCATAAGATAAAAAATATTAATGTAGATATTGAGGGATTTATTATTATAAAAGTCAAATCAAATAAGTTTAAATATGTGTAAATAATTTGTGATTTTTGAATATCTGTGATTTCAAATTCATTTTCGTATGATATAATACCGAGCCCACCACAATCTAAATCGTTGATATTAACCAATGAAACAAGTATTGCATCAAATCCAATTAATGTGTAAAATAAAGGTAAACCAATTATATCACCCATTTTACTGTATTTATAAACTATTCCTATATAGTATAATAATGGACAAAATGTACACCAAATAAATATTCTTGTTGTATTCGCATACACAAGAATGTTTTTCATGCCAAAAATAAGCGTTAAGGTGCCTGATATAGGCGACATTACAATAAAGATTAGATTAAATATTAATCTAGATATACCTGAGACTACTTCCGAGTCCATTAATAATATAACTGTTGTCCCAAAAAAACCCCACCATACTCCTGCTGAAATTACACTTAATAGTTGACCGTATACATATGATTTATATATTAATACTTCATTCTTTTTTTTTCTTTTACATAATCTACTGATCCAACAGTAAATTAAGTATATTATATAATATATCCATTTTTTAACAAATATTAGTTTATTTTTAATTGTTACACATATACCTTCACTATTTTGATTTATTATTTCCATTCTAATTAAGTCAGCTCTTTCTTTACTCATTTCATTTTTATTATAAATTCACTCTATTTAACATAATATAGTAACTTTTTATGAAGAAGGTATTAGTAATATCAATAAAGCACATTTAATTAATTCTTGTTTATTTTATGCTCATTTATTATATTGAAAGAAATTATTATGTATATTTTTTCTTGATTCATAACATTACGTTTATATCATCATATTCATAACAATATCCATTTATTATTTGTTTTTTAGATGTTTATTTCAAATGTATAGTTTGATTAATATTATTTAAATTTAGTAGTTTTGTTGTAAATTAGTTATAGATATTTCATATTGTAGTACAATTAATATAAATAATTATAAAAAAATAGAATTAATTATAAGGATTTAAAAAAAAAATCAAACTTGTTGATTAGTATTTATATTCATGACTAAAGTTGTTATTAAACATATATATTATAAAAAATACTATGCATTGAAGTTATTTAAACAACAATCACATTCAACATGTTTTATTTATTAAATTTTCTTGTAAATGATAAATACATGCATAATTATCTGTAGAAGACAAGTGGAAAACAACAGGAAAAATGATTCAGTTCTTTTCTAAATGTTAGTTAGATGTTCAGTTGCAAGTATTCTAAATTATAATTATTTTAAGGAACAATTTAACAAATAAAATTATGTATTTATTTAAGATTAATGAATCAATATTTACCTGGAATACGAGTTTAACCACACAAAGGCGCGAAGAGTCAAGTTTAATATTAAAAAAAAACATGAAATTTAACAAAATAATGTTTTTAATTAATAAACAAGTAACTCTATATTTGTGTATTATAACGCTAATAACAAGATTATTTTTTTGGATTAGATCAAGAATATCTTTTGTTTCTAGCAAAAAGTTAAGCAATGTTATTAAAAATAAAATAGTATATGACGGTGAAAATGATCATAAAGTAAAGTTACTTGTTGTATTGGGATCTGGTGGTCATACTTCCGAATTGCTAATGTTGATTAATGATATGGATCTTAAAAATAAGGTATCACTAACATGTATATTTGCAAAGAGCGATCTATTCAGTAAGGAAAGAGCTCTATTATCGCTTTCAAAATCAATGAGTTTAAATATAGATGATATTCAAAATTATGTAGACTTTCATTGTATTAGCAGAAGTAGAGAAGTTAATCAAAGTTATTGCACTTCCTTGTTAACAACTATAATATCTTTATTTGAAAGTTTACTGTTTCTTTACAATAAAAAGTATGATTTAATACTGGTTAATGGGCCGGGCACTTGCATTCCAATTTGTATTGGATCATTAATATTAGAGGTAAGCGTTATTAAATTATAAATTTTGTTAAAAACGAAATTAACTTTTTAATTAGTTTTTTTTATTTAAAACTACAAAAATTATTTTTATAGAAAGCTTTTGTAGAACAAAAACACTTTCAATGACTGGCAAATTATTATACCCTTTTGTCGATGAGTAGGTTTAGACTTATTTATGTATTGCTTCATTTAATTCACATTTATTCGTAGTTTTGTAGTATTTTGGCCGTATTTAAAAAAAAAATACCCGAAATGTAAATATTTTGGCTTATTGTTTTAATATCATCATTTAATAATGCATGTAGTCTGACTTATTTATAAAAACTCAAACTAATAGTCAAAAAAATTGTAAATATAATATTATTAAATTTAATAGGTACTTTATTTTTTATTTGTATTTATAATTGAATTAATATACTAAACAATATTAGACAAATAATGCGTTATTGACAGTAGAAGAAAATGAGTTTTGTAAATAACGATATGTTAGATGTGGGAAAAAATGCAAGAATATCAGGAATAAAATTATCTTCTATCAGTATTAATGAAAGAAATAGCATATTAAGGGAAATAATAAATGAATTGAATATTTTTAAAGATGAGATATTATATAACAATAGCAAAGACATTAAATATTCGGTAGAAAACGGTTTATCAGAGTCATTAATAATGAGATTAAAATTTGATGAAAATAAATTTAATAGTTGTATTAAGTCGATAGAAAGCGTAATTGAATTTGATGATCCAATAGGTAAAATAACATTATCAAATGAAATAACAAGTGATGGATTGAAGTTATATAGAAAAACATGTTCTATAGGAGTTATATTAATTATATTTGAATCAAGACCTGAGGTTGCAATACAAATAGCATCATTGACAATAAAAAGTGGTAATTCTGTAATATTAAAGGGAGGAAAAGAGGCAATAAATACAAATACAACAATAATGAAATGTTTGAATAACGCAATTAAAAAGTCATCTAAGAAATATGACAATGTAGAACAAAATATTGTGCAAATGGTGTATAGTCATAATGATATTAATGAGTTACTATTGTTGAATGATTATATTGATTTAGTAATACCAAGGGGTTCCAGGGAATTAGTTAATTCTATTAAAAAAAGGACATCAATACCAGTACTTGGTCATTCAGATGGTGTGTGCATGCTTTATTTACATTATGATTCAAATATAGATAATGCATTGGATATTATAATAGATAGCAAAACAAATTATCCATCTGCATGCAATTCGCTTGAAACACTATTAATACATAGAAATTTAGTAGAGTTGTTTTTACCACTGTTAAGCAATAAAGTAAATGAGCTTGGAATTAAATTAATATATCATGCAGATGAGTACTGTATTAATTATTTAATAAACAACAATAATGTATTTAAATTAGATGAATCTTTATATCATCATGAATTTGGTTCACTAGAAATCTGTATTAAAAGTGTAGATAGTATAGATGAAGCTATAGACCATATTAATAAGTATAGTTCACATCATACCGATGTTATATTGACTGAAGATGAAGGTATTGCAAGTAAATTTGTAAGCGAGGTTGACTCTGCCTGTGTATTTCATAATTGCTCATCCAGATTTTCCGATGGATATCGTTTCGGTTTTGGGACAGAAATAGGAATAAGTACCTCTAGAATACACGCTAGAGGACCGGTTGGTTTAGAGGGTCTTCTTACATACAAGTATATACTTAAGGGAAATGGTCAAACTATAAAAAAACATAACGACGGAGTTTTTGAATTTACAAGAAAACCAATATGAAATTCTTATATAGTCAAAACGTAATTTGAAAATTAAAGTATATGTATTCAAAGTAAAAGCACTTATAATGATTATATTTAACTAAAGCAAGCACCAATTGCTCCAAAAAAACCATCTAAATGATGAAAAAAAATACTCACATCATCTTTAATTAAAAAAGATGAGTACTTTTTAATAGATTTAACAATAATATCATAATTACTAGATACATTGTTTCCACAAAATACAATATTTCTAATTTTATGTCTTAATAATAGCAAACATAATAAATATGATAAATCAGTAAACATCAAATTTATTATATCGTTCACAGCCTTTTCTTTAAATTTTAAGCTATTATTGTTCAAATTCGCAAACAAAATTTCCTTAAAGTAACAATATTTACTACTATCTTCAAAGCTATTGTCATTGGGATTATTGGTTTGTTTATACACATTTATTAATTCCTTATAGTTGTTTATTCCAAGTAACTTTCCGAGACCGTAAATAGTGCCTCCACCAAATCTAGTTCCACCTATTCTTTCAAATTTATCTTTATTCTCAACTTTAATTATTGATATACCAGAGCCAACTGACACTATTAAAGTTGGTAATAAAAGTGAATGTGAAAAGATTGCATTATTTTTTAAACTTATCTCATTTTTTTCATAGTTAATTAAATAGTTAAAGTACCTATTATTTTTCTCATGTTCAAATAATTTAAAGTAACCCATTACTATTCCAGACACTTCTTCAAAATAAGAAATGTATATTTTATATTTATTTTCAATTAATGCTTTGTATTTAACAGATCCCCCTCCTGTCATAGAAACAGTATCATTTATTACATAGAGACCTCTTTCTATTAAAAAGCCAAATACATTTTCTATTTGCTCTATTATATCTACATCATTTATTGGAATTAAACAAAACAATATTGATGAGGGAAATATTTCATCATTATTATTATTTTCACTTATATTCATGTAATTACAATATTTATAAGAAGATGTCTCCTCCTCCCTAAGCATTATTTGTTCTTTTGAATTTATTGTGTATACCAACTTAATCAATGTTCCACCAATATCTAATGCATATTTACCTCCACTTATATTACTAAAACAATTCTTTATATTGTGCTTAATCCCCACATTGTTGTATAGCACGTGTGACTCCACTATTTTCAAATTATAACGAGTAAACATCTTTATATTATTCTCGTTATATTCATTTGTTCATATACATCAATTATTCACTTAAAACTCATTTATTTCATTGAAATAGTATCTACACGATTTTTTCAATATTTATTTCTCAGAAAAAAGAAAAAAACATTAGTTTAAATATTTACTGCTGCACAATTTGTTCGAGAAGAAAAGGCAAGTTAGCTTATTATTAATTAATAGTTGCAATATTTCGCATTTGACAACTACAGTTTCACTTCATGAAAGGTATCGAGACAATGTATTTATACACGGATAAGACCCGCCACAGTGCTATTTAGTAACGCAAAAACCAAGCGGAACGACGTTTCGATCGTCGGACCTTCAGGTTATGAGCCTGACGCTCTGGACCTCTGAGCTATTCCGCTACGTCGGACGGGCTCTATCTAATTTAATTATATTTAAATTGATAGATAAAGAATTTCAAGGATACCGACTTGTTTTTTAATATAAAAAATGAGGTAACGATTATAATTTGCAATAAAATTTTTAATTACAAACATCATTTGCAGTTGTTGATTAATTAAATGTTAATAGTTTAAGTTAAAATCTTCATTCTCCCAATTTCAATGTGATAATTGACTAATTTAAAGTGTAAATTAGTATTTTCTTTTATTTTATTTGGTACATAAAATAACAAAATACATTTTTGAATCTTGTAAAACAATTTATTATATAGAATCGAATATTGTTGAAATATTAATAAAATTTAATGGTCAATTCCCAAAGGAATGAAGTATTAAGTAGTAGTTTTATCTCTTAAATTTTGATTATTTTTTCTCTTATCGAAAAAAATACATTAAATTTAATAAAGATCATGTGTAAAAAAATAAAACGTTTAAAATAATAGATATAAAATTATTGTCCTTGAATAGTAATATTTGCATGTGGCATAATAGATCTGAGAACACTAATACTATCAATAAAAGATGTATTAATGTTGCTGCTACTATTAGAATTGCTTGTATTAGAAGAATTTACATTAAAATTAACCTGTTTTTTAATGTCGCTATGCTGCCTATTTTGAATTGAACCATTTTGAGAAGTAGAGAAATTAACAATACTATTTGTTGTAATTGGAGAACACAAGGGTGTTGCTTTAATAAATTTGTTATCATTAATCTCAATGTTGTTAGTTTTATCATCATCATTATACGAGTTAAAAAGAGGATTATAGTGACTTCTTTCAATTATTTTTTTAGATATAGAGGGATATGAAGAAGTTTGTGACGTAGTTGAACCGAAGTTAATAAAGTTCGAGTCATTACTTGGCGAAATTAGATTTGAAGAAAAATTAGAAACACCAATTCTATTGTTTGAAAGATCAACGCAATCTTCGTCTATTACCTTCTCAATATCGTGTTTAATATTTAACTCGAACTCTAGTTCATTATCCAAAGCTGAATTGATATAGTAATTTGTTACGTCATTAGATATATTTTCATTATTGGTTTTTATGTTACCAAATAAAACATCTTGTACCGAAAAAGATGATAACGAATTCTGAATGGATTGAATGGTTACAGGTGTATTGGAATTTTGTGGGGATAATATATTTTGTGAGTTTGCATTCATTTGTTCAAAATTAATTTTATAGCACTGACTTGAGTTATATTTATTACCAATATTAGATGAGGTATCATTAGATGATTTTATATCATTATTATAACTAGAAATAATTGTCTCATTGACTGTAGAATATTCAGCTGTTTTATCGTTCATTTCATTTTCATGTGGGTTCAAATTATTGGGTTTTACATTTTTTCCTGGAGATAATTCAGATATAGAAGATGAGAAAACATCTAAATTATCACTGTAATCGGTATTAGAGGATTTGCTATAATTTTTTGCAACATTAATATTATCTGAAATGTTTAAATTATAATTATTAACATTTCTTTTGTTTTTGTTTCTTTGTAATCTTTTATCTTTATTAAAACCAAAAGATGAACTAGTTTGATTAGATAAAAGTGATGCCAAATTCGAAGCAGTAGAAGAAGTTGTACATATTGTAGAAGTTGATGTAGAATTAGAACCAGAGTTATTGTTTGCATTTGTATTTATTGTACTAATAATAGAGTTATTTTTAACTGTATTCTTGAGTTCCCTCAAAGGTTTAAGTGCAAATTTATTTGATGAATGAAAATTAATAAGTTCTGACTTACTAATGCAATCATTTGGATCTACTATATTATGTACATATGCACAGTTTGGATTGCCACAATTTATACCTTTAATAAAATTATTACAATATTTATTTGTGCCAAATGAGCATCTAATTATATTTTGGCCGAATACTTTTTTACCATTTGTATTTTTTATTGCTTTTGTTGCAGAAAGTTCATCATTGTAAGTTATAAATGCACTACAAGTATCATTATCATTTGGAAGTATTCTCATATTCAATATTTTTCCATATCTTCCAAACATATTTTCGCACGACAATATTTCCTTTTTTGCCACTTGATAGCTTAAGCCTACGACATAAACTAAATTCCTCTGTATTATTCTCATATCCTCCAAATTTACTGTCGATTTTTCATCATTTATAACATCTTTTATTTTAATTTCATCGCAATTGCTATTATTTTTATTCGTTTTATCATCAATTTTATTAGAATTTGAGCTCGTGGAGATTCGAGAAACTGTATTACCACACCAGTTGAATCCTTGTTCTTCTTTATATATACAAATATTATCACGATTAGATGATATTGTTAGTTTATCGTCATATTGTTGCCTGCAAGCCGGACATTTATTATCAAGTTGATCTCTTACATGATAAAAACACCATAAACAAATCTGGTAACGACATTTACAAGGATAAAAGTTCTTGTCAGTTTCATCCAACTCCTCCATGCATAATGGACAAATAAGTTCATTATTATTTGATGTTAAATTTAATTGTGATTTATTAGTGTTATCTTCTGTTTCTACTTTCTCAGTCATCTTTGTATTGCGTATCTTACCAATAATTTAATTTTATTGTCTACTAATTAATTTCACTTTCCATATAATACAATGTATATTTGTATTTGAGTTATAAAGGTAATTAGAGTAGAATGAAGTTATATATTTTAGACTAAAAAATTAGTAACAAATTATCACGAATTGTATATAATAATGTTTTAATTTAGTCCCAAATATTTGATAAAAAAAACTTTACAGCAGACTATATTTGTATATTGGATAATAAAGAAAATCAAATAGACAAGATTTTAATAACTTGAAATAAAAAATCCTGCTTTTGTTAAAGATATAACGCAAAAAGAAGCCCAACAGAAATCATACCACTTCTTTTTTCTTATTTTCACATAATATATATGTATATGCACTTATATATGAGTATTATTTACCAAATATGTACATACATATACACATACATGTATAAATACATATATATAAATGTGTATATATGTATATGCGTATACTTTTTCTCAATTCAATTTGTTGAAATATTAGTTTAAATATTAAATGTACATTACAGCCATCGATTCTGGCGCCAGAGCAATGATGTTTTAACAACAATGCAAAGATAAATATAGTAATAAAGAAAACAAGACCAAATAAATTATTTAATAATATTTCGCATAATGAATTACACAAAATTAAACATATAAACGTAATTATACCATCAATATGAGTGTTTACATACATTTTCTTAATTTCCAATAAAAAAAGGGCTATTGTTCATATATATTTTAAACTAACAATGAGAAGTATCAAAAAAAACGAAACAATTGATCTTCAACTAAGATTAAAAAAAAAAATATTTCAAGGTGAATACACGATATAACTATTAATAACAATGAAACTAAGTTTTGTATCAAAAATATGGGCTCCGACTCACTTCTAGGCAGTTTCGTATCTAGTTATTTTCATTTAACACTTCTTATACGCTTTCCACTGAATATTTTTGATTTTAATTAATTCATTTAACAGTTAATTCAAATTTTTAATAAAACATTATTGATTTTCTGATTAAAAAGAAAAAAAAAGAGCGGGAACTATGACCTTATTCCTTTAAATGTCATGTTCAAGTTGGAGAAAAGAAAAAATATCCCCACAAAACAAGTGTATGTTTATTGAAATAAGTGAACAAATAAGAAAAGATCGATCAGGTTATATTGTTAAATTTAACATTTAGTTCAACATATTTTGATTATTGCGTTTTTATTATTTTTTTTTAATTTAATAAAAATAACTTAAAAACAAAAAAAAGGATTACAGGATATAAAAAGGGGGAATAAATACGTATAGTTTATAATATATTATTATTATATAAAAGAAAACACTAAAAAAAGAAATCAATAAAATATTATAAATGGAAATGCATAATTAATACGTGGGATAGATTAATATGAAAATAGATCTTTTGTTTGAAGGACAAATACAAAGTTTATTCTTTGAATTTCTTTCAGAGAGATTTAATATTAAAAATGAATTTCTATCAACAAAAGAATTTTCTGATAAGGTTAGAATAGACGATGAGAACAAAAATAAAGAAAATGTAATTACAAACAATCGGAATAAAAATGATCCTTTAAATGTTAATGAAGACAAAACAATTCAGGAAAAAAGTTTTTATGAAAATAATAATAATATTATTGACAAAATAATAAATATATGTGATAATTACCGTTTAAATAATGTTGATGAATCAAATGTACATAATGGTGAATTGAAAAAAAAAAAATATTACTTAGATTTTAATATTTGGGAGAATGATATAGTAGTTGGTATTTTAGGCCTTGGTAAATTTTGTTCAATAACATTATATAATATGTTAATTAAAAAACCAGAACTCATTGTATGCGATTACGACGTTGATTTCAATGGTAATATTATAATAGACGTTGATGACATTAATGATTTGATATGCAATAGATTAAATATAATAGAAAAAGATACATGTTTGAATTATTTCAAATTATTTTCGTATTTATCTGGATCTAATACATATATTTATCCAACGGGTTTCAGACCAATAATAAAGGAAATAATAAATAGACACAAAGCTCTGAATTTCCTAAGAGAAAACAATGAAGTATTCAGCGATTTGTTTATGAATACCGTAATAACAAGAATATATTATGAATTGGATCTTCTTGAATTAAAGAGATTAAGGTACAAAGATATCAAGAATTCAAATATATTCAGTATATTGAACAATATTAAGGGTGAAGAAACATTTGATGATTTAATACATTATTTCAATTACCAGCATTTTTACGTTCTATATTACCGATTTATTGAATTAGACAATGACGAGGACCATGAGCTTAGTTTTAGTGAATTTAAGAGTCATGACAACAACTCAATTACAGAATTTGCAGCTAATAGAATTTGGAATTGCAATATTCAAAACAAGAACTCGCTTTTTAACGACAATCTTGCTAATAAAGATAGAAATATGAGCTATTATGACTTTTTGTATTTTTATATTAGTGATGAAGATAAAACAAGTGATAGGAGCATTAGATATTGGTTTGAGATCATTGATTTAGATTGTGATGGATGGATATCTAAGGAAGAAATCGAGTTTTTTTATAATGAGCAAAAAAAGAGAGTAGACGACCTCAACTATTCATTACCAGAATTTAATAGTATACTATGTATGATGAATGACCTTCTAATGCCTACTATTGAAAACCAATTTAGGCTGGATGACTTTGTTAGAAATAAATTAGTTGCTGGACACTTTTTTAATATACTAGTCAACACTAAAAAATGCATCACTACTATACTCATGGACGGTGAATTCAATACTATCAATTCTTTTTTACAGTCTGAGAAAATTAGTAAATATATTTCTCCATGGGACTTGCATTGTTACTACCAATACCAAATTATCCAAGGTTCAAATAACGATGAAAATATTTAATAGGATATATATATATATATATATATATATATATCATGATGTGTTTAATACTTTAGTTTAATGTTACATCTAGTATCCTTAATTTCTTGAAATAAATACTCTAAATGTGATAACAAATTCTCTTTTGTTATTTGATTAAATTCTTTCGGTTTAATATTAATAATCACAATTATTTAGGTATTTAGACAAGTTATATCATTTTTATCGTTGTTCTCTCAAGTTTTGCAAAGATATACCTATTAATAACCTGAAAATAGTTAGTAATTCACTTTTTGCACCCAGTTATTATAGAAAGGATCGAATAGAAATTGATTTGAATCCATAAAGAGATAGTCCGTAATTAAAATAAATGATGCAACACCAAGTCCTATAGATGCTGCAATAAAATATTGATCATACGAAATAAACAACATAAATAAGAATACGAGTGTTATAAACCATTCAAAGCCATGACGTATTTTTCCTGACATTTCCAAGATACGTTTTTATATTTATAAGATAGATAATATGTTTGTATAATATGCTAATCAGTATCGTTAATACCGTGTTTACAAGTAAATTACCTCGTACAATTTTTTTTTGAAATATATAATCTGTTTTGCAGTTAAGCGGGAGAAAGAAGGCATTACCTTTAAAAAAAATACAAGCAAGCGATTTTATCTTGTATATACAAAAATCAGTTAAGTAGTTCAAATAATGGTAGTCTTTTTCAAATGTAAATTTGTTTTTTATGTGAAACCCTTATGTGTTTAAATACTGCAAGCTGCTTCTATTCTATACAAAATGACAAATAATAACAATAAACCTTTTCTGGTATTTCAATATATAGATAAAGCGCTGAAATAAATTCTTTAAAAAAAAATTATTAAATAGTAGTGTTGTGTTGGTGGTCCTTCAAACGTAATCGACCATACTATATCGAACATACCGGATCCCATCCGAACTCCGAAGTCAAGCGGTATAAGGTCCGGTTAGTACTGGGATGGGGGACCACCCGGGAAGACCAGGATGTCGATTGCCTCTTTTTATTGACTTACAATAAAAACTCTCGTTGAAAACACCACAATTGATGGTTGTTATAAGCTACAGTAAACTGCGTTATTATGCTCACATTCTTTTCTTTACTTTTTCACTTTTTTAATATCTAATTAATCTATGATTCCACTAAGTTGTTATTCCCTACTTTAAATATCATTCATCTCGTAATTTTAGATATTATTTAAGAATACAGAGTAAGGTCAGACATGTTTAACAATGATAATTCTTGTAATTGGTTCACCACTATTTGTAAATACAGTTTAAAGAATGAGTGAGAAATATTTAAAACTATTTTTGTAGCAATTATTTTGTAATACAAAACACTTACATTCGTAATACGTGGCAATGTGATATGTTATCTAGAAAAAGAATTAGAGACCCTAATTATTGAGACAATTGAATATTAATGAAAACAATAAAACATCATTTTTATTTGGAATTTAGATGATAGTATGGCTAAAAACAGGTGGATATTCAGATATAGTCGACCAAACTATGCCCACGCACCGACTCACATACGAATTTAAGTGATATGAAGTTTGGTTAGTACAGTGTATAATACTGTCTGGAAAACTATTGTTTTAGTTGCAGGACTCTTTAAGTCGAAATCATACAATACACAGGTAAATATCAACCTTTAACATTAAAGTGTGTATTTGTTTGTGAAAATAGTATTATTCTTTGGCGCATGTAGTGCGATCATTTTAAGAAAAACGAAAAAAGTATCAAATTTTACCTACATATTAATAGTTAAAATACTTATTGGTTTAACTTATATTGAATATTTAACATATTAAAGTGGAAAAGTAATTAATATTAATAAGGTAGGTTAAAACTAAATTTGCACATTATAAAATTATTTTATTTTTTTCACTTTTATTGTATGTACAACAATAAGAAAACCTATAAAAAAGAATAAATTGAGCTGATGTAAATTAAGAATATCTAAGTTAAATTGAAATTAAACTGCATAATAATTTTGAAATGATATATCAATAAATAAATTTCCAAAGGTATTGTAGGAAATTTAAGCGGTAATAACATGCATTTTTTTGAGAACAAGTGTAAATAACTAAATGTAAGTTATTAAAAATATATACATCTAAGATAGACTAAATAATAGTTTTAATATTAGTAAGAACATTTCATAATTTGAATAATTAAATCAAAGTTAAATTATAAATTGTACTCACTTATCTTGTGTTATGTTTTTTTAATTTAAATTGTTAATTTTATACGATTGTTTAATTTTATTGTTTATTATAGTTAATGAATTCTGTTGTATTTGATTATTTACACTAGCACTAGATTATCATTAATTAAGTTTTTAAACTAGTTTGTGACGCTTTTGTTATTTAGATTTTAATACTTTAAGAAATATTTTTTCCAAATGTCTATCTTTGATAATAGTTGCAACTATGTGGGCATTTGGCGGTAAATTGAAAATCAAGTATTATATAACGTACCGATAACAAATATAAGTTAAAAAAATTAAATGGGTGTGGTGCGTTATCAAAATATTAAGTAGTAAATCGATAATAATATGTTTAAAATTGAATAAAGTTAAATTTTAGTTAAAACAAGTGATGCAAACTTAAATTCGATTTTTACACAATTTATTGTTTTAGATGAAAAATACGTAATGTTGTTTATAAATAAATTTTAATATACATTCATGTAGGAATGAGTGCAAAAAATGCTAAAGTATCTTCATTAAAAAATGTTTATGGTGATAAACTAGCCTCATTTTTAGAGTCAAGTGAGAGATGTTACAGTAATTGGCTAAATAATTCGGAATTTCCAGAATTAATATGGGTTAAATTACAATATGAGAAGGAAAATTTCTTGAAAAATTTGGTATCTAGCGGATTAAAACTGTCGGATGAAACTAATGAAGATATAGAATGGAGAAACATAACAGAGCTACTTATAAATAGTGAATTAATCAATGAATATCCCATTTCACTACCATATAGTTTTGTTGAATACAATAAAAAATTTAAATTAGTAGGTGAGCATCAGAAATATTCAACAGTAATAAATAATTTTTCACCAAGATGGGGTGTAAATGCAGGTAAATTAAATAATGGAAAATCGTCAAGTATAAATAAAGATGTATTAAAAAGGTTTAATGATAAAAACACGGATTATTTATTTAATATGGATGAGAAACAATGGATATATTTATCTTATGAGGTAATAATACTATGTAAGGATTTGATACAGAGAAATTTAGGCGAGATAAAACTCAACTTAACTAGATTGGAGGAGAGTAAAATTAGAAAAATGTACTCTGAGGAAAAAATAAAATCGAGAATAATCAATAGAAATGGGAATAATGAGGGTATGTTTCGCAAATCATTCGCAGATGAGAAGTTTGAGAATAACACAAATACGCCGTTAAAACAAGAACACTTAAATGATAATAATATAAAAAATATGCATTTAAAATTAACAAGAGATTACGAAAATTTAAAAATAATAAATAGTTCATTAAGAATGTTTTCAGAAATGGTTAGGATTAGTTTTGGTATTGATTACCATACGCATTATATGATAAGTAGGTTAATGAGCAGAAGTGATCATGGTGGGATGGGATTTTACTCAAGTGAAATAATTCATCCATTAGATACTAGATATAGAATTTTATTGCTATTAGAAAGTTGGAATAAAGCAGACACAGTGAATTGTGATAGCACAATTTGGGAAAAGGGCAAATTAAGAATAAAACCAGGAGGTGCGCCTAGAATAATGCCAAAAATGACAAATTCAAAAAATTTGATTGATGATAATGATTTTAAGGATTGGATAAATAGACAAATTCACTTAATATACTCAAACTTAGCATTTAAACTACAGAGAATATTGTTATTTATTTCACCTGGATGGCTCCACTATATGCCTGGTGATATTGACTTAAAAAATATGGATGAATATAGGAAAAATTATTGGTTGAATAACAAGGGTGATAAATTATCAAAAAATATTGAATTGTCTTCAAGTGGAATAAAAAAAGTACTCGGGAAGAATCCACAATTATTATATGAATATCTAATAGAATCAATATCAATATTAAGTGAATTAAAAACAAAGATAGAAAATGGTGTTTGGGGTGATTTAATTTATTTAAAGGATAATTCAGAAAAAGTAAATGGTAAAAATAAATTAACCAGATTATTAAAATTGACGTCTGCTATAGAAAGATTAGATTATGCAATACGTAGGGATTTTTCGAATAACACTAAAAAAGATACGAATTTATTAACTTATATTGATTCATATTCTGTAAATAAGAATAACGTTACATATAACGATAATACCATTGATAATGATAATGTTGAAATGTATAAAACACAAAAATCATTGAGTGATTTATTTGAAACGACATTTAATAAAAGAGAATATATTTATAATAATGAATATATTAAAGATTCAATAGAAGAAAAATTATTAAAATTACCAAAATTAAGTTCTTATTGGATGTACGAAATACATATTATACATACAATAATAAATTGTTTAATGAAAGTAAACGTACTTAAAGTGGATCAAAATAATCAGGAATTTGGTGACTTATCTTCAATGGGACTTCATTTATATTCACCATTTATAACAAGATGTATTTTATTTATAGGTTATTTATTAGAAAATGGGCTTTATGATTTGGAACAAATAAATGATAATACAATAACAAAGACGGGTGTTGTACCCTTAAGTACAGAAGCATATTCACTATATTTAGTATCAAATATATGGAAATGTTATAATAGTTATATGAAAATTAAAAGCATGAATTCAAATATGAATAATAAGTTTGAAAAGGGCGAAAACAAATTAGTCCATCTATTCTTTTCAGTATTGAAGTTAATTTTGACAGATTTTTCCAAATATATAAGACATACAAATATAATGAGTTTAGTTGATGAATTAAATGATGAAGAAACAGAACAAATTAAAAAAATTAATCTTATTAAGGAACCAAGTAATAGTTATTCAAGATCGTTATCCGGTTCCAATATAAAGTCTAGAATACAAAGCAATAGTAAAGAATTTTTAAGAAAAATAAGTAAATATAATAACAATAATAATAATAATAATAATAATAATAATAATAATAATAATAATAATAATAATAATAATAATAATGATGAAGAAAATGATGATATATATAATTTAACAAAATTTTCTAAAATAAATAATTACATCAATACAAATAAAAATTATTTTGATTTAATTTCTCAACCTATATTAAAATATAGCGATAAATATTGGTTTAGTCCAGATTGGATGTTGTCATTATTAGGACAAAATAAATCAATTGAAAAAAATGAAAAAAAAGCAGCATTGAATAATAGTTACAGTAAGTCTCTATCAAAAAATATTAATAGCAGTGATTTAAATAATGAAAATTCTTGTAATCAACTTTGGAAAGTATTTGGAATATCACTAACAACAAGTTCTAGATTTGAGAAAATCTATAATGATGTTTTGTTAAGAAGATTAAATACATTAATATTCAGATCTGAAATATTTAGTTTGTGCCAAAACTATTTTGAACTTGAAAACCCTGAAATATTAAAGATATTATCGTTTATAATAAAAAAAATAAATAAATCACTAATATTTGAAGATATTATTCGTGAATTAAATTATAGCAATAATAATCAAATATCAAAAAAGACAATCGAATCTGATAAAATACTTTGGATAAGGTATTGTAATTATTGTATATTAAGATCAAATGAGAAAATGATAAGGGATTTATTCGAGGTTCCGATGCAAATGTTAAAATTACCAGCAACACATTACTTAGAGTTAAAATTAAGATTAAAATCAAAAATATCTGATATAGAAAAAGAAAGAATAGAAAAATTAGCTAAACAAGAAATACAAGGTTGTATGGACACTTTTATCCATTCTTTTAAATACTTAGAGGAAGCATTTATATATGAGACAATAATAAATTGGAGCAATATTATATTTGAAGAGGCTGATTCAATATTAAGCGACGATATTTATATTAACATTAATAATAATTATAATAATAATTTAATTAAAAATTATTCATTAATTATAGTTAGATTGTTTGATATATACATACCATATTTTCTACAGGAGTTAATTCATTCTGATTATTGGGATTTAAAAATGATACAAAAAAATCAATATGACGTGTTAATTAAAAGCCTTATAACAATTGACAAGTATATGCTTATAATAAAAAATTGGTTAGAATTTAATATTGATGTAATTAATATTCAAGTAGAAAAAATAGACAATTTAATGTTATTTAATCAAAACGACAATTGTATTTTAAATAATAACTCATTTTCAGAATCAAGTATAAATGATCAAAAAATAAAAGAAATGATGAGGAAAAGGTATCTAAATGAAGAAAAGTCAATAATGTTATTTAGCTTACTTATACCTCAATATATAGCATTGATTCAAAATAGAATAAATAATATTGAATATTTAGTTTATCAAGTATATAAAAATACCAGTAAAAGTGATTGTTATGAATGGACAACTGGTATAAATGTGCCTAATATTTACACATCTTCAGTAATGATAGACATTAGTACAATAGTGAATACAGGTATTGAATCATTATTGGAATGGATGAATTTACCATTGGATGAAGAGTCTTTAACGTTAATATTAACACCTATTATGAAGTTCTACAGAGACATTACTAACTTTATAATTAATACAATAAGAAAGGAATTA
This sequence comes from Cryptosporidium bovis, assembly GCF_009768925.1. Lineage (NCBI taxonomy): Eukaryota > Apicomplexa > Conoidasida > Eucoccidiorida > Cryptosporidiidae > Cryptosporidium > Cryptosporidium bovis. Next base: position 343,869 of record NW_027125029.1, read on the forward strand.
TCATCAAAAAAATATGAACTGTTATTAACTTATATTCATTATATTACTGATATAATACTTTTATTATATAAAAATGGTGTTTCTACTGGCACTAATAGCATAAATAATAGTATTTCAAGTGATTTGAAATCGCTAGTTAAATTACATAATATACATAAATTGTTATTATTACTGAATAATAACGGTAACAATAATCGTAATGACAATAATAATAATAGCGATTTTAAAGATAATGTCGATATTAATCATAATCATAGCAAAGTTAATGGAAGCAATTCAAACAGCAGAAATAATTTTATTGATTTTAATATTTTAAATGAACACGTCAGTTCAGGAAGTTTTAATTATTTGTTTTCAAGTAATAATAATAATTCTTTCAGCAATAGTAGATCTGATATAAATAACAGTACAATTATTGGTCTAATGAATGAAAAATATGATAAAAATGGAATTTTTTATTCACTACTACTGGACTGTATAAATGATAATACCTTTTCTGGGATAAAAAGTGGTAATATTTCAAATAATGTCGAGAAAAATGAAAATAGCGATATAAAATACTTGGTATCTATACATAACTTATATTTTTTTAAGAATACAGTATTAGAAACAAGTAAAAAAATTAAATCATTAGTATTCAATAAAAATGAAAACGGTTTTCAAAATAAGTATACACTCTTAAATAATTCGTTAAAAAATATGAAAAAGATATTAGAGTATTTAAGGAATTATGGGGCTATGGACAATAATGAAAATAAGCTATTAAATGCAGTTAACTGTATTGAATTGAATAATTTATTGTTTTCTTGTGATAACTCACTTGGTTTTGATACAAATATTGGTAATCATAATAACATTAATTCAAAACAAGAACAATTATTTTTAAATGTAGTAAATGAATGTATAAGTAATATTAATAAATTCATAATAAGTGTAATTAATATAAATACAGTAAAGGTAATGTCAAATAATTATGGATTTGATTTTTTTCTCCGATTATATAATAATTCAAGTTTTATTAAAAATATGGAAGACAATGATTTATCGTATCAAATAAATAATTCAAAAATGATTACTATTGAAGACATAATACAAGATATAAATAATTATTTTCGTTATTTTATTACACAGTGTCCTTTTTATAAAGAGCATCAAGATGATAGTGAATGTGAATTAGAAGAAGAGTATAATAAATCTCATATGAATGTAATAATATTATTGTGGTTAAATCAACTATTTGAATTGTATCTAAAAGGTACTAAATACACGGAGCTTATTGATATATTCGAGAATGATTTTGAAATATTAGACGAACTAAGGAGATCTTATAATGTTTCAGACAGTATAAATAAGGATAAGAATTATAGACTTTCTGATATTATTCTTTATTTTATTACACAAATATTTCCAAATAAAAAAATATCTCAAAATCGGATATTTAAAGAATTAACAAACATTTCACTCATTAGTTTTACAACTAACAATAGTAACAATCATAATAATGATAGTATAAGCAATACTAACGATAACAATAATTATTATAATACTGGTAGTATTAATAGTAAATATATCAATATAGAAACAAAAAATAAAGATGGTTTTGGTATATATGGTTTAATATCTTCAATTAAAAACATTACGAATAATATCGACAATTTAATTGCTAAACAAATTGAAAAAGGAAACATTTACACTGGTCTTAGTGTTATTAATAATAATAATAATAATAATAGAAATTCTAGCAAAACAACTGATAACATAGTTTCAAAAATAATTAAAAATTCAAATAAAAAGAAATTTAGTCATTACATTCAAAAAAAACTAACCTAAATACATTATTTTGATCATTAAAAATAGACTTAACTTATTTCTTATAAATATAATTTTAAGATCTTAATATTACATCTAGTTGTCGTGTATAACATATGCATCTAAATCGATAGCTACACAGTTGTTGATTGCATAAAGTAACCTTGATCTTAGTATTTCAATGCTTGAATATCTAGGTAGTGATAATCTAAATCCACAAGTAGTTGCAATAGGTAATCGATTATCTTGAATGGTATCTGGATTATCATAATTAATGGAAAATTTCCAGTCACTAGAATTGTTTACTTGAGGTAGTCTACTCCTTCCAGATACAAACCTAAGCAATTTTTGTAATTGTTCATTATTAAAAGTTTCCAGTACTTTAAATAGTTGTTCTTTTAATTCTGGATGTGGTGAGACTGTGTGATTTTTAAGTACATTTAAATCTATTTTGGATTCACCGCATATTAAATATTCAATTTTCTGATAGTTAAATAACATTCTCATTCTTCCCAGTGGAATGATTGTGCCAAAGCCTTTTAATATATTAATCATTATATCACTATCATCCATCATCCTACACCTTTCTGCAAGTTGTATAAATAAATGTAAATTATTTAAATTAACACCAATATTCGAACCACAATTATAAAATTCATTATTATTGCTATTACTATCATCACTATTTAATAATAATATTATATTTCCATTCATATTTTCAATTTGAAATGTAAGCCCTTCTATTTCTGGTACTACTGATGTATTACTGCTGCTATTAGATATATTTCTTTGTTTATTTATATTTTCATTTTCAATAGATTTTAATGAATTAAGCATTTCATATGCGATACAATCAGCATCTACTAAATCTTTTAATGATAATGGCAGACCAGAAAATTTTTTCCATATTAACGGATTCAAGTTAATGTTTAATGCACTCTTTGTTGTTACACATATCCCCATCAACCTTCCTAGACACTCATACATTTCACTTATTATTTCTTTCATATCTTTGTCAATAGGCCACTCCCAGGGATCCAATTTATGTATTATTCCCATATCGTCTATATTATGCTCTCTTTGTGTATTTATTTCTGAATTTAATATTGGTGTTGGATTTGTATTGTTTATTGTCTCATTGTTGTCCATTTCCAACGGTATTGAACTTAATGATGACATTGATGATGATGTATTTACAAGACCACCGTCATCACGATAATAATCTTCTACTTCCATTTCGTACTCATTCTCTGTTTCCTCATTGTAGTAATCATTATCATTTTCATATTGATAACAATCATCAACACTATCATTGTCATCATTGGTGTATTTATATCTATTATTAACATTATTGTTATAATTATTTCCTTCAATATTAATATTTTTCCTTGAGTAATAATTAATGTTACAGTCCATTGTAGTAGTTAGTATATTATTTGGATTGGAATAGTTATGATTGCATTTTAAAGAAGGTATTTTATTAACAATATTTTTAAATTCAGGAATAGCAATTTTTAAATCAAAAGAATCTTTTTTGATGTTATCGTCACATTTAAATAATCTTTTTCTATAATAATCATATTTAAATTTCTTGAGCAAAGTTAGTTCATTATTTTTAGTTAAATTATCCATATTACTAAACAACAAAAAGTCTTCACATATATATATTGATTCAATAGTTTTGTAATTTGAATACATAGAATTAATTGTCACCGTATCCTGGTTATGACCTATTGAATGGAGAGCATTAGCACATAGCGTAAATAAGCCGTTATATTGCATGTTGTTGCTTATTTGATATTCTTTATCGTTCACTTCATTATTTTTATTCATTATTTCATTTGAAATCCATGACAAAAACTCTTGAAATGGACCTCCAAAATCGGTACTACCTTCTCCTCTAAATACAATTAAGAATGGTCTTTCTGTAATTCTTAATTTCTCTGGTAGCATATGTAATATTTGTCTAGTTGACTGTGATAAGAGCGAATATTTTAAAGGATCGTTTCCATTTACAGCTAAATTTCTGTTTAGATGTACTGTCAAACCATTATTTGCTGTGGTGTTGCCGTTATTATCTCTTTTCTTGTAATCTATTAATCTCTTTATTATATCATTCCAAAGTGTATTTATCAAGCTTAATTTATAAAATGGTTTTAATAGTAAATACGAACTTATTGGTATTGGCAAATCATATGGACCAATATGTATTAAATATCTTGGTGAAGAATATATATTGTGGTAACCTCCCCATGTTCCAAGTAATTTACTTGATTGTAATAGTAATGTTGAAACTGGTACAATATTGTCGCTATTATTTTCACTACTAGTTCTATTGTGGTTTAATGAATCTTGATATTCTCGTATGTTTTTCATAGCGTCCCCACTAATACTTAACCTCCAAAATAAATCACCATAGAAATTATTTACAAAGTAATATGAAGATGATATTCTTAGAAAATCTTCTTGCTCATAATTCAATGTAGGTGAATTGTAAACACCTGATATCATTGGAATTGTATATTTTGATAAATCGTTGAATTTATTTAATAATAATATTCTTCCATATATAAATTGTTGTATAATGTCTATATACCAACACAATGCCTGTATTTTTAGTTTCATTTTATTTAAACTTTGATTTGGTGAGTTATTTATTTGGATTTTAGTAAATACATCTATTGATGTAGTATATATTGGAAGTGTTTTATTCAATAGCATTTCAATAATTTTAAATGGAAATTCTGAGTCTTCATAGTATATATTGTTTACATCTATTGTTGACTTAATGTTCTCAAATACTTCATATTTATTACTACAATCTAATAAATTATCAGTAATACTACTACTATTCGAAGGTTTTTTGTTTAACATGAAATCAATACCCAATAGACTTAATTCATTTTCCTTGTCAAAATTGTGTTTGAGGATAACAGAAACTATTAAGTTTTTGATTGAATTTGAAATAAATCTGACCATATCAACAGAATCCGATGGTGATATTTTTGTTTTATTCCAAATACTAGAGGTATTTTTAGGAAGTAATTTACTTATATCAGTGTTCTTTATCCCTAATATCATCAATGTCTTGTTTTTAATATCTAAATTGTTAATTTTGTACTTATCTATATCATTTTCATATTCTTTTTTATCACAAAAACTCATTTGATTCAATAATTCATATACCAATACCTTGCATATATTATATACAGTCAATTCTATATTCATCAATTTAACTAAATTTTGATCTATGTTATTTTGACAATATAAATGCATTTTTTGTAATATTTTCATATCTACTGATATTATTGGCTTTAGCATAAATTCATAATTAAGTTTTGGAGTTAATAATTCAGAATCATTGCAATTTTTATTGTTCATTTTGATTACCATCTTCTTGTACTTGTTAAATATACTTTTATCAAATAAATCTAAATTAGGTATCCATTCTATCCATGAATTACATGAAATATAATCTAAATTATTATAATCATTGCTTATTAATGAAAGCAACTTTCTAATATTATGTATCCATATATATCTTTCATTTTCAGATGTCCAATAAGGATAATAACCTTGTTTATCATCTATAGATTCTTCCATTTCTAGCAATTCCCAACAAGATCTTATCATTAATTCTTGTAGATTAAATTCATGACTTACATCATTTGATGATTCAAAACATGATTTGTCTTCATTTACTGTATCATTATTTTTTACACAATTCGATATACCACCTGAAATCGAAGATGATCCTGTTGATAAACCTGCATTTTTTGGAAATACTATTTCACTAATTTTATGATTTGCTGTAATACTTATTGATGTCTTTAATAATACTATTTGATTTATGTATTTATACGTGACATGAATAATTTCTAATATTTGTTTAATATTATCTACTTGTGAAAGTCCATTATATATCTCATCTACTACTTCTTGTTTTATAAATATTTTACCAGGTGAGGCATATGAATAAGAACATGGTAATGTTGATGATAGAGTTGGTGACGAAGATGTGAAATAGTAATTTGCGCTTCTTATTGCTGAATTTCTATCTAAATTTATTCCACTATGACTTAAACCAGTTGTTCCTGAGAATGCATTATTTGATAGATTATTATTACTATTATCTTCATCATGTTGTCTTGCATTATTATCTCTTCTACCTGAAATTCTGTGTAAAAATTGATGATGGATAACGTTATTATTACCTTGTTGACTTTCATTTATATTATTACTATTATTTTCGGCAGCATTATTTTGATGATAATTAGTTGAGTTCATATTAAAGGCAATATCATCTACAGGCCTTCCTGTATCAGGTACTCTATTTATATTGCTTGATAATAGTGATATGGTACTTCCTGATGATCTATTTGTTCCAAAGGGTCTAATTGATCTTAACCATCTATAAAATAAATATTGTATTATATGAATATTTAATTTTTTTTTATCATAAAGTTTCTTCAATAGATTATTGCAATTATTATTCTGTGGAGCTTGAGTTGAAATTGTATTTTGATTACCAACATACACATTTGAGTTATTGTATATTCCACCTATATTTAAAGATTTAATACTTATATATACTTCACTACCTTCTTCTGTGTTTGAATTAATATTATCAACCCCAAATACCATGTTTTTGTTAATTGAGTGATCTATTACTGATATTATCTGGCAATCTGATAGTAAACCTGGCCAAGGATATTGGTAAGGAGGTAGCAAATTTGATTTATTGTTGATATTCAGGTTAATAGATGGAGATGGTATTTTATAAGATTCATTTGTATTCAATTTTATACTATTTTTATTATAAACTGAAAAACAGTATATCTTTTCATATTGTTGTGTAAATTCTACTATTTCACTTCTATTTGTATGAAAGCATATTTTTGGTGGCTTTGGAGTCATAAACCACTCATTTGTATAATTATCTGTTGTATTATCCAATTCATTTAAATTAATATCATAATCATCATCAATAGCTGATTCAAAATTTGTATTATTAACGCTTTTTTTATTATAAGCAATATTCTCAATATTTATATTGTATTTTTTGTTTATTTCTGGATCAATATTAAATGAATATTTCTTATCTTTTTCGACATAATTTTTATACATATTTCTGTATATTGAACCTGCAAACTGTTTTTTCTTGTTTATAATATAGGGATTTATTCCCTTGTACGTAAGTAATTGTATTATGCTTAAATTACCATATGCTATTGCAAAGTGGTAACATGTATTACCCTGTTTATCTTGAATATTAATATCCGAGTCATATATACATGACAGTAAGTATACCATTCTTGTATTTCCACTTATAACAGAACCCATTATTCCTGTCTGAAGGAATGATTCATGCTTTATATCATTTTCTATTAGTAATTCATTATCTATTTGAACATTATATGAATGCAATCCATTATTATCATTCTCAGATATATAATGACAACCTATATAAATTGATGTAACTAGTTTAACACTTTTACTTTCTTTTATCTCACATATTTTATTATTATTTGAATTATTTAAATTCTCTAAATTTGCACCAGTATTATTTATATCTAAATATTTGAGCAAACACCTTACAATATCTTCACAACCTATCCAACACGCAAGCCAAAATGGTGTTTCATGTTTAACTATTCTTACTGATCTTTTCTCACAAAATATTTTTACTGAATTTTGTATTTTATCAATTTCGTCTTTTATGTTTATTGTAAATATTTTATCCAATAAATCCCAATTTAAATTGAATTCTTCATATATTTCTACCAAGGACTCTTCATTCTCATTAATAATATTACAAATGTTATTGGTACAATTATTATTGTTATGATTACTATTATACATTGTTTGTCTATTAAATAAACAATAATCTCTTGTATTTGGAAATTTGACGTAATCATATATATTATTTAATAATGACCTTAGTGATGATTTTGTATTTAACACTGATTTTGGAATGCAATTAAGTATATTATTATATAAATCATCACTTATTAACACTTTAAACAAAAATTCTCCTTTTTTTGAATCAATTAAATATTTTTTATACTTCATGATTAACTTATCTAATATATATGAATCGTTTTCTAGTATTGCCATTACAACTAACGTTCTTAATATCCATATTTGTTTTTCTGTTAAACTGTAATTATCATACTCTAAATCGCTATTTAACATTATTGTATTGTGGTTATGATAATCGTTATTAAATTCACAATTCTCATCAAATAGTTTTGTTATATCATTTATATAGTAATTGCCAATATTCTTATAAAATTCAGTAAAATTAAACGAGAAACAATAATCACCGTTTTTAAAAAATAATATAGCTGGAATATTTGGTTGAAATTCAAGTGTAATTTCATCATTTACTGTGTATTTTTCTATTTTTACGTAGTCTTCATTGTTTGAACAAAAATCATCATTATATATTATTATTTCTTTATTTATAGGTATTTTATATTCCTTATTCAATTTACTTATCTCATAAGGTAATGGTGGAATAAGTGAAACTAATAATCTTCCATCAGATAACCAAATATATCTAAATAATCCATCTAACCAATCTATCCCAACACCATATCCTATTGAATTACTCTCATTATTATTATTCAAGTTATTAGATTCCGTAATATTAAATGTAACACTGAACGATTTTCCAGGAGTTAGATTCTTAAATAATCTAGTTCTGGGTGGTGATTCAGTCACATCAGATTCATCTAAGTAGTAATTCTCATCTTCGAAATCGTTTGCTATTTCACCACTCTTGTTATTTTTTTTGGTTTTACTACTATTCAAATCAATATCATTTTCAAATGAAGTCAATATTTTTCTCTTAAATTTACCATTCCCATATGAGTATATTTGTTCTATTTTTCCACTTTCTCTCTTATTTATAATAAACCAACTAGAATTGTTTGGAAGAATACAATTGCTCCAATTATTAAACAATGCATTACTATATAATTCTTTTCTAGTATTATTACTGCTGCACAAACTTATACCACTAGGTATACATGGATATAAATAACCTAAAACAGATACTACACTTTTGTTTTGATCATTATTGCTATGTTTATAATTATTTGTGTCGTTGTTATCATCAATATTGTCTTCATTTTTAATATTATTACAACTTCTTTCAAATTTTTCAATTATTCTTGTATGATTTCCAGCAAGTGAACATACTAACTCATTTCTTTCTTTTACTTTGATTAACAAAGAATCACTGCTTGAATTACTATTATCATCATAATAGTTAAAATTGTGTTTAAGTTCGTTTGGTATCCATTTTACATATTCGTAATTTTTATTTTTTAATTTATTAATATTATCTATGCTATTTTGAATAATTGGCAAATAGTCTACTTTTGATACTATTTGATTGTATGGAATAAAAACATTGTTCAGACTATTTCTTACTATGATATTACACTCTAATGTTGAATTATCTTGAACTGCTTCATTGCTCACATTTATGCAAATAATTGGTAACATAAATTTCGAATTTGGTGTCAATCCTGTAATTGAAAAAGGAGTATTATCTATTTCAAATGTTAACAATCTATTTTGAAAAATAATATTCATATCAATTTTAGAACTCTTAAATCTCTCTTTGATTATAGTTTCCTTGGTTGCTCTTATTCTTGTTAAACTATTTTTAATATTTTCATTCCCAAATGTTAAACAACGATCATCGTAAAATGAGTATATAACGGTACCTAAATAACCATAATCAGCATATATTTTTTTCCTGGTATTTTCGTTACAACAATTTGTAATATTCTCAGTATTCTTTTTTAATTTTATTTTATGAATTAATTCATTTTTAATCCAATAATTATAAAATTCAGATATTTGATCTCCATCTAGTACTTCATTAAATACAATCCCACCTATGAACATATGTTTAATAGGATTTCTGCTAAATGAATTTAAATGCTTACTAAAATTAATTTTGATATTTACGTTGCTTGTATGCAAACCATTAACGTAAAGTAATTTATCCAATCTAATGTTATATATATTATAATCATAAATGTCATAACTTATATTTTTATGTTTTTTACTGTTAAAATCATTTAAATGATTCTCCATAACATTTAACTTAAAATTATCATTGTTTACTATTATCTTATCTGAGTTATTTAATGTAGATTTAATTATTTCTCCAATTTTATATGATACAAGTCCAAATTCATAACCACCAAATTCACTTATTGCTCCGCTTAATTCACTAACACTATAAATAATTCTTGGGAGTTTATTTATAGCTGAACCTTTGGATTTGTCATTCAAACAATATTCAAGTTTTACTGGTTCTATTTTAAAACCTATAAAACCCGAATTTTTCATAATGGATTTATTTAATTGATTGTGATAAATATTATTATTATTATTGTTAATATTGTTTCGCTTGTACCTATCTAAAATATCACTTTCAATATTATTACCATAGTTAATTCTTAATAGTGAATAATATTCTTTAGTAAAAACATCATTTTCCTGTTTAATTAATACATTCCTTGTATTTATATAATTTAGTGTATTTTGAATATATTTCCAGGGAAATAATGTATTTGGTCTAATATTGTTTTCCGTATTATTACCTATATCATTTAAAATATTATGTTCATCATTTGAATGTATTATTGTATCACTTGTGCTTAACATTAAGTGATTTGAAATAGAAATAAAACTCAGGTATTTATTAAAGAATGATAAAATATGTGGTAATGGTAATATTGTGTATTCATCTGATGAATCTAGAATACATCTTGCTGAGCAGGCCATAAAATGACAAACTAAAGTTGTGTTTATTTTTTGTCTATTGATTGGTTTATAGTCTTCTGCTGATGTAAAGTGGTCCCAGCCTAATTGAGTAATTGGTACTTTACCCAATATTAATTCCCTAAAAACAGGTAAATTATTTATGTTAACTAATGAGTTGTCGTTTTCAAAGGATACTTTTGATTCATATAATGAAAGTATACATGACACACAATAACATATTGAATCTAATATTCCTTGTATTTGATCTGGTTTATTGCAATTATTATTGATAGATAAAGTAGTTATCCAGTATGTCATTCTGCAAGAATCTATTGCTAATTTAGTAGGTATGTGCACACCATTAGTAATAAGTGAAAATAATGAATTCCATGTTAAATTATTTATTATTGATTTTCTAATTAAACTTGGACACAATGGATGTCTTATAAATTGATCCATTAACCAATGAGCAACATAAACTGAGGGTGATAATGATGAATACTTTAATTGTTTAGATGAATTGTTATTTTTAAAACTTTCTATTTTTCTAATAGAATATATTTGTATTATTGAACCAACAAGGTGAAATATTATTTCTGTTTTTAAGTGATTCACTATTATTGATCTTAAATTTTTATTTAAATTGTTGTCACTTTCCTCGTAAAGCAATTTTGATATACATATATAAATAATTCTTTGCCATGAATATAATTTATCTATAAGTACGCTTTCATAATCTATTTTATTCAGTATATATTCAGTTGATTTTTTGATAACAATATCTGAATGAGCGTTTATATCGTTACATAATGATCTTCTATACATTAACCAATAATCTGGAGATGGGGATAAATGATTATTATCTTCAATTATTTGATGAGCAGCAGGAAATACAAAATCTTCTCTTCCTCTTATTATAAAATATGTACAAATTCTCATTATTCTCAATAATTGAAAGAATTTATTTGAAAACAATTTTATATCACTTTTATTCAAAAACAAATTGTTTATTATTCTGTCTGGTATTATACCACATATATTGCAAATAATGTCTATTGCTGATATTTTAATTGACCATATTGCTGTTGTACCGTTCGATTTAAGTACTAATGTTTTAGCAGTAACAGGATTAGAGCCTTCTAAATTAAATATTCTTTGATTCATACTTAATTTTCCATATATTGAATTGTCTAAATGTTTAATTGATCCTAAACAATGATCTGTATCCGTATTCAATATAAAATCTTGTTCAGATAACCATTTCCATAGTGTATTACAATCTTCAGGCAGCAATATTGTTTTTAATTCTATTAGTGGTATATCAAAATCATTTGCTTCTTCAGAATTACTATCAATATCAATACTATTATTACTATTATATTCGGTGTTTTTACTTATATTCTTTTTTTTGCATTCGACACCTATACTTGAAATTATATTAATTAAACTTTTTCTATCTTCTTCTTCCATACTATCTTCAACATTTTCATCTTTAAAATCACAATACTGGGAATATATATCGAAAATTTGATTATTTATATTACCACTACTATCTTCACATGAATATAATGAAAAATTACTCATTAAGCAAAATAAGTCATATAGTGTATCATTTAATTCACTATTAAATAAACATTTGCTATTGTAATTAGGATAAAACTCTAAAATTACTCTTGTCACCAAGGATATTACCAAAGATGATCTTGAAATTAATACAGATATAGATTCCAATAATTGTCTTTGATATTTAACAATGTGATTGTCATCTTGTCCATAATTTATTTTTATATTCTCAATTCCTAGTAAGAAATAAAGTTTATTTATAAATTCTACTTTGAATAATTTTAAATAACCTCTCAATAATAACTCCAATTGATTAATGTTTAGACCATATAAACAAGTATAACATAATACACCACTATCTACACTACTGCTTAGCCATGGTAAATCTCCATGTACTATATTCGAACACCTCCTTCTCAGAAGTAATTCTCTATCATTTTTTGTTCTTGTTGCTCTGCCACCATTTGAGTTATCATAATTTAATATATTATTAGAAACATTCTTATTAATATTTAACACTTCATTTGTATCTTCTTCTAATGGATTTATATCTATACCGAATATAGTACATATTGAACATAATAATAATGTTTTTTCTAATAGTGAATCAATAACATCAATTCCAATATCAATTACACTATTATTACGTATTATATCTATTGATTTCTCATTTATTTTATAGTAATTATAAAGATATTTTGAATATTCATTACTAATACCACTGAAACAATTATATATTGATTCTATTATAGTATCTTTAATATCATTAACAATGTTATGATTTGAAATAAGAATTTCTTGGAATAATTTAATATTTTGTATGTATTCTATGTAGTCTGTATTGTATTTATGTTTTAAATTTATTTTCTCCAATTCTTTATCTATATCAACATTGTTATTCGAAGATGAGTTATGAGTTTGAATTCCTAAGTTATTTTCTGTTATTACACCTTGGATTGTTTCAAACCATGTACTGCTTCTTCTGCGATATCTTGTTGAAAAAGGAAGACCCTCGTATAAGATTGTTAATGGATCCAGAACAACAAATATAACTGCTAACCTTGTTTCTTCAGATATCTGTGCTAATTCATTAAACTGTACCTCTAGTACACTTCCTATACTTTCCCCACCAATAAATATTTCAGATCTTAATATTGAACCTGTTGAATTTGTAGTTACTCCATACCTTATATCTATTACTGTTCCTTCAATATATGAAATTTCTAGAGCAAACATATTTTCTGGAAGTTGATAAATATCGTTATTTAAATTCCTATTGTCTATTCCCAATTGAACTTGCGGCTTCAAACCAACTACATCATTCCTCTGAAATACCTCTTCTAGTGGCATCGTTAACACGTTTGAGGGTGCCACTGTTATTCCAAATCTTGCCAATCCTAGTACTCTGAATGAAAGTATATTTGGTGGTATTGATAAGCCTGTTGATTGTAAACCTCTAAACGTCAATGGAGCTCTACAAACTACTATACCTCCACCTAATGTTGCTAAATCGCAATGCACCACTCTCTCGTCTATATTAACATTAAAGTTATCAGTCTGTAATGCTCCGATAAATATTGATGAATGGGGATGATTTCTAAATGCTGGTGAAATGTCGCCATTAATGTTATTGTTCACGTTTTGATGTTCAGATCTTAATCTCGTATTGTTGTCGTTAATAATATTGTTTTGAACTTCTGATTTGCTATTTTTATCTTCAATTTGATCGGAATTAGGCAGTGAATCTTTGTTTATTTCTTGAGTGAAATATATTAATTCAGATGATATCATTTTTAAAAATTTATTCGGAAAAATATGTAAATCAGGCAAAGATATTGACAATGTATTGATGTTTGCTTTTTTGTTATTTTCATTTCGTGAAAAATCATTTAATTGTGTATTAAATAATTCGTTTGAGCTTTTTTCTTCAAAATTTACATTTTCGTGATTATTACCACAATAATTTAATATTATTAATTCAGTTAACGTGCATTGTCTTATGCATTCAGTGAGTAATAAAGATAATTTTGTTTCTATCGAAGAATTTTTAGTCCATAAATCTTTTAACAAGTGTTTCTCACCGTCATGGAATTTTAAAAATTTGGCCAATATTAAATATGAAATTTCTTTTGTTGCTTTATTTAAAATATCATCATCACTTTTAGTATTGTTATCATTTCTATTAACTTTAACCAATAGAGAATTATTCATTACTTTTTCATTTATATTCTTTAATTTAGTTGAGTAACATGTAAGTTGTACAGCATATACTAAAATATTAATTGTATCCTCGACGCAAAACATCAATTCATCTATATTGCTTTCAATGCCAATACTATTACTTTTATCATTCAATGTCATAATTCTCTTAGATATTAAAGAAAGTAAATTAAATACATAATTTATTGTTATTTCTTTAATGTCAAGATCATTATTTGTTGACACTAAAATTGATATCATATATGACTTAAACATTATCCATCCCCTTTTCCTTAGTCTAATTATATAACTATTATTTATTACTTCAGGATTCATTTTTTTCAATACAATTGATGATGAGGATGATAATGAAGATGAAATTGACGATTTATTTGAATGTAAAATAAATGGTAATTTTGTTTTTCTGATATGTTTTTGTATATAGTCTGCCTTTTTTTTAATACAACGATCTAATACATTTTTCTTACTATTTAGTTCGATTTTAGTATCATTATTCATTTTACTCAATATGGTTTTTGTGTATGTATTCTTGACATTTATTTTTTTACTATACAAGCAAACAAAATTGAATTGATCAATCTCATCATATATATTTGTTTTTAAGTTAATCGCACCTAAATCATCAAAATCTAGCACTTCCATTAAAGCATTTTCCATTTCTTCTATCATTACCTCAGAATTCAATGAACCTTTTCTTGGATTTAAAGGTATAATACATTCTAAACTATACATTTCATTTTCACCCTCAATTAAAAGTTGTCTTGTTATTTCTGATTTTTTCTTATATAATTTAGTATAAACATTACTATATATAAACGAATTATCATCACCGTATTTTAATAGACTATCACTACTGCATTCTGAATATGAAATACTTTCAGATGAAAAACATTTACTATCTATATTCTCACAATTATTTGGATTTAATATAAATGCATTATCCAACTTATTTAATTTTATATTATAATATGTCTTAAAAATTTTAGAACAAGATAACACAGGTATCGAATATAGTGGTAAATTACTCAGTCTTTGAACAAATAAATATATCTTGTAATCGTCTATATTTTGAACTGCTGATTTATTTCCAATAATTTGCTCCAAATAATATCCTTGCTCTTTTAAATAATTAACAATATTTATTTCATTTTCCGTTACTATATCTACTATTATAATTCCAGTGATGGAATCCTTAATATTAAATTTATTTTCATGCTGTAAATAATAATTCTCACTACTAACATTTTCTTCATCTTTATTCGCAAATGGGAATATATATTTCGAAAGTTGTTCTAAAATAAAAGTTTCCTTTTTATCTTTAAATATTGAATACAAAAGTAACGTCCTTAGAGAAGAATCAAACCAAAACTCATCATTATCGTCAATATTTTTATGATCTATGCTAACTAACCACTTTCTGAGATTAGTTATTATACCACTTAAATTTTTAATATTTAAGTTAAAATGTGGTTTTATTTTAATTTCTGAATAACCCTTACCATTTGTAGTTTTACTTAACAAGTTATTAGTACCATAATCTTTTTTTTTTAAACTGTTTATTATACTTTCTGTTTCTGTTAATTGTTTAATATTAAACTCATTTATTATAAATAAATGTAACATTCTAATATATATCCAACCTTCATATCTTAAATAAGATTGTAATGATATTTTATAGTCTGTATTGAAGTTAGTTATGATTCGAACGGATTCTACAGTCATTATTCTCAATAAAATCGTAAATAATTCTGATTTTATTAATTTATTGTAATCATTTATATTTTGTGGACCATTTAATATAAAATTAATGTACACATTTAATGCGTCGTTTAAATCGATTGGCCTTTTCTCTATACTGTTACCGATCACTTTCTCATTCTTCAATATATTCGGAGGCAATGTCGTTAGCAGTGATGGATCTGAATAGTTTCTATTTTCAGCTGGATTTGACGATGATGAAGATACTGAATTAATTGAAATGCTTGAATTATCAATATTGTTATATTGGGACGATTTTCTTCTTATATTCAAAAGTTGTTTTATCATATTAATATGGTTACTACTTCTCAACTTATTATTAAATGTAATGTTTGTATCAGTAGCCCTTCTATTTTTCTTATTTTCATCAATTAGTTGATTCAAATTACCACCTTTATTTATATTATGATTATCATCAATATTATTACTACCAAAATTAATGCAATTATTATAAAAATCATTAAATAAATTAAAAGGTATGTTATCAATTATCCATCTACATCTTTTTATTGTTGAATCGATGAACAATTCTTTATTCTTAATTTGTTCCTGAAGATCTATTTCATCATTAATTGTGTTGCTTATTTGTGTCTGTATATTCGAAAGTATTTGCGAACAAGATCTAATGGATATGTCTAAAGAAAGATCAAGGACATATTTCTTTTTATCATCGATATCATTTAAATTTTTAATCCCAAACAAATGAAGAACAACCGAGTATATTGCTAATTGTACATTTTTGTATTTTGGATGAAAATTTCTCCAGTATTTTCCTAGGCTATTTATTGTATCTAAATCTGAATTTATTATTTTTTCAATAAATTCAATATTACTATTGCTACTATTATTTGTTTCATAAAAAAGTGATTCATCATTAACCATTGATATTAAAGTATCTATCCAATCTTCATCACCATTTTTTAAATTATCATGAATAATTTTATAATTATTTATATTTTCATATTTAAGTTTGTTTTCTATTATGTCTGTATATATTATTGGATGAATATCATTTAATACGATTAAACCATTTTCACCTACTGAAAATAACAAATATTCTTTGAATATTTTTGAAATATCAACATATGACCACATAAGTAATTGAGATTTTAACCAATTAAATAATATATGCGTTTCTATTATAGGATGTAAATTATCATTAAATATTTTGTAATTTAAAATATCACAATCCATTATCTCTCTTGAAAAACATGAAAATTTTTTGTTAAATACCATTATATCCTTCATTATTTTAATATTTAAACTTATCACTATTTTTTGTAGTAGAAATTTCGTCATTTTTTCAATTCTTATCAACTTTTGTTTACATATATCAATATTATAATTAAACTTTATCTCTTTCTTAAAAAACTCCAGTGAACTCATTGTAAATGATACAAAATTACCTAGAGACTCTGTAACTCCATATTTCAAAAAATAACCAAACCATATTATATTCGATTTGGTGTATATACCTGATGTAACTTTATATATTTTATCAGTTATAGTTTTAATTTTGTTGTAACCTTGTTCATCATTGGTTTTTGATATTTTGTATGAACTTTCATTTTCATATAAAAAATTGTTACTTTCAAACCAATTTTCTGAATATATAATTAATATTCTAAATATTTCATACATAGCATCTCTCCAAAATATTATATTTTTATTTAATTCCAAATGATCTTCGACTTTACCATCTAAATTATCTTTTACAACATTATTATCACTGTCGTAATTGTTTATATTATTATTATCATTATAATTATTGCCAGTTTCATTATATTCATCCATTTGTTTTTTCTTAACTTTACCTGATTCAACTATATACATTGAACTGCTGTGTCTTCTCATTCTTCCAAAATTATTTAATTTACCTGAAAAATTGCTACTGTTTGAAGAATCTAATTCAACATATTTATTCTCAAATCTTCTTTTATATTGATATTTATTAATTTCATTAAATACTCGCCTGTCAAAATTATCCAGTAAATAAAATAATACATTATGCTGAGAAATAGTCATACCATTTATAACAAAAATATTTAAAAGAATATTTAGGATTATTCTTTTATTAAAATTAAAATAATATAATGGAAAACCATCACATATTTTATGATACGAACTATCTAAACTGTTTTTTTGTTTAAATATATCATATTCCTTATATATCCAAAAAGGATAATAATACTTTTTTTTCTCTGACTTAATTTGTTTCATTAAATTTTCCGTTAAATAATTGAATATTTCAACACTATTCAAACGTTTATCATCTTTAAAGTCTAAGTCTGTCGTTTTACCAATATTCCGCTCCGTATTATCAATATCAGGTTCGTTATTCCCATTTATATTTATAGTTAACATATCTGATAGCAAAATGAAATAATATGAGTTAATTTTATACTCTGCAATGCTTTCGTTATTCATATTAAAATCTCTGTTCTTAAGTAATCTTGTTACTATTAAATTAAATATATTGTTAGTTATAAAATGCTTGAATAATTCTACAATTTCATTCGTTACATTGCTGTCAACGTTTATTATTATTTTAATAAATTCAACTATATTATCTATTTTCGTAGTGTAAAAAATGTATGTCAGCAATAATGAATTCATTTGGGAGAGTATATTTATCCCTGTTGTTTTAACTAACCACTCGTAACTTGTGTAACCATTTCTAAATTTTATATTCATTAATTTTAGTATTAGTTGAAAACAATCGTCTATTGTAATTAATATATTATTATTATTATTACCACTATTATTTGATAGTAGTTCTGTAACTAGATTATTGTTATCTGAAAATATATACTTAAATAT
Source organism: Cryptosporidium bovis (assembly GCF_009768925.1). Taxonomy (NCBI): domain Eukaryota; phylum Apicomplexa; class Conoidasida; order Eucoccidiorida; family Cryptosporidiidae; genus Cryptosporidium; species Cryptosporidium bovis. Next base: position 362,829 of record NW_027125029.1, read on the forward strand.
TAATGCCAAGTTAATTAACAAAGTGACATCATTTATTCCAATTAAGTCATTTGTATTTTTGCTTATGAGATTTGATAATATTTTATGAATCAAACATAAAATATTCATATTATTTGTCTCATTTGTACTTGAGTGATTATTTATTTTTACCAACGTATTGCAACATTTTTTTACAATTACTCTTCTCCATATACCCGATAGAAATAATAACAATTCATCTACACTTACTCTAACATTATATTTTGAACTATCATAATTAATATCTATACTATCATTTTGTCCATAATTCTTTATTGAATCAATATTGTCAATAATATCATTTTTTACAAGTGTATCTTTAATTAAATTATTGGAATAGTTACATTCATCATTAACTTCTAAATGAACACCATCAGTCATAGTTATTTGAAAATTAACTGATGATTTTTGGTATAATGTTAACATATCGTATAATTCCTTATTAAAATAATATTTATATACGAATTCGCCATTAATGTATATGGATAAACATGTTTTATATGCTTTACATTCAACAATTTCCGTATAACAAACAAACTCCACAATATAATCACCAGAATAATAATTTTCTAGAACTTTTTTTACACTAAGCTCTTTTTTGCTGGTTTTTCTGTGACAAAAATTAGGATTTATGTATATGTATATGACATTATCAAGAAGTTCTAGTGTAAATATTGAATATGGTATTTTAAAATTTGAACCACCTTTTTTTCTAGTATCAAATTTTGAAATACTTTTACTATTAATCTGGATATTCTCACTTAAAGCATCATCGTTATTTGTCAGCAATACCTCAATTCTAGTTCTTACATTATCTTCCTGTATCACATTATTGAATATTCTTGAATCTGAAACTAGACTAAATTGTATTATACTACAACCATATATTGGTATACCACCAATATATACATATTTAAATAATGGTACATTATAAATTTCATAGTTCGAATTTTTAAATGACAGGCTTATATCGCTATTCTTGTTTGAACAATAATCCTCATCTTGGTTCTTATCATCAATATTATCTACCTTTTCTTGTAACGTATATAAATAGCAATCAGACTTTAAACCCAATAGTTGCATTTTATTCCATATATAACCATTTATTTTAATTGTAGTATCTTTGTCAATATATTCTTTTAACTGAACTAATTCATGTATTAAAAACAATAATAACGATATATCACGTGTTTTTATTAACGTTCTTAGTGACAGCTCAATAATCAGATTCCCTTGTTCTGTGTTAAAACAATCCTTAGACAAATATTTGACCATGCTTCTATATTTATATTCGAATAAATCGTAGTTTCCTTTCAATGTTTTAAAAACGTCATCTCTTGAATCTATATAATTCACAATAAATTCCATCAATATTTTTAACTCATAATTGTTATCATTTGTTGTGAGTATTTCATTTTTTAATTCAAATAAGTTATTGTTTTGACTTTTTTGATCGTAAAATAATTTTGTAACATTGTTGTTAAACAAAGAATAGCTTGTCTTAATTAAATTACCTCTAGAAATAATTTTAATTTCTTCTATTGAATCCGTCAGATTATTTAATGTTTGATTTATTATTGATTCTCTTAATCTGAGTAAAATAAATGGAAAATTAATTATTTTTGAATCTAATATTTTGTTCTTTGAAGAAATATTACTAAAACCATTAATAAAGTAATCATCCCCTTCAAAATTAGCAGAGCCTTGTGATAATATTTCACTTATTCTTCTCACATTAATTAATTCATCAATATTCTTGGCATTACTTAGTTTTAAATATTGATTCATTTGATCTGATAGCACTTTTATTATATTATCTTCTGATCCTACCATTTTTTTAAAATATTCAAATAAACTTTCACGTAATAATTCACTGCTATAATACTCATTATTATCCAATGGATCCATTTTAAGTAATTTATTAATATTTACAATGTTTGATGTGTTATTAACATATTCGCTATGATCTAAAACTCTCTCCCTTTTTATGGAGCAATTTATTAGTATACTTACAAAATTTTTTTTTACCTCTATATCATCTAGTTTAATAATTTGTTCTACGCTATTTAATATATAATTTTCTGACATTCTTAGTGGGGAAACACCCAATTCACCAAGCTCCGATAATATCTTTATCGGATAGTAGTACCTATTTAGCACCATTTGTTTGGTTTTAATTCTTTCATTTTCATTAGTGTACGAATTAAATATAATATCGACATTCTGATTTTTATTCATTTTCTTTTTTTTTTGTTTTTAGTTTATTTAATTTTGATATATGTCTAATAGTTAATTATAAGTTTCTTTTAATATTTGATTCAGGATATTAACTTGATATTATTCTTAATATTAATGAAGTGTCTTTTTGTCTACTTTAAACCTAAATGCTTATAATTCATACAAATTGTATTCGAATTTTAAATAGTTATAGAAAAAAAATCATTAAGTTAAATCTGAACAATTACTTTGAAAGTAATCGAATAAAATAAAACTGATAATGACAATAGATCTAATTAGTGGGAAAAAATCTGTCTTAAATGATAAATGAAAATGTTTACTAATTTGTGTTTTCTCTGTGTATAATTTTAAGGAACAACTTCTATGTACTTTATTTCTTATTAATTTGATATTTACCCACTTTTGTTGTTAGCATTTAATAACAATTTTTTGTTTAAAATAATAAGTAACTAAGTAGAAAAGAAAAAAAAGATTATAACTTATTAATACAACCCCTCAATCTATTAATAATAAATAATATATTTAAAGAGAAAAGAAAAATGCATGTAAAATAACCCGCCTATATTTGTTCACTAAAGTAGTAGAGGTAGATGCATTTTAAGATAAAAATAAGCTCTATATAACTTTGGAATAATTAGCGATCATTAGTTATTAGTAATAAGGAATAGTTAAGTGCCTTGAAATTCAAGTATAATATTATTCATTTGAAGTTTATTAAAAAAAAATGAAGGATATAAATCTAATAAACCTTGTTTCAATATGATATTAATTGGTTCATGGAAATGAGATGTTATTGCGTTTGTGTGAAAACAAAGAAAAATTAAAGGAATGATCTTTCTCTTTTTTTTTGCTAGAAAAAATTAAGAAAAAAAAAGTTGCAAATAACTAATTAAAATTATTTAAAAAAAACTCAAGTTCACATATGTTTCTTGAATTTAAATATATGGTTTTGTGTTAAAATATTTAGTAATTAATGTGTATATAACTAGTGATTGTAATACTTCTAATTAATAATAATACATAATTTATTGAGGGAATAACAAAGGTTCTACCCGGTGGCGGTATGTTTACCTTAAAAAGCCTAACACCATAAAAACTTTAATATTATGTCTATCTGTCTAATAAATATTATACTAAATTAGCGAAAAGTAAAAGAAAGGAAAAGAAAAATTGTATATATATTTAATAAATTATATAGTTTTTTTAAATATATATTAATTTGAACGAAAGGAGGAATTTAAGGGTGTAATTTAATATATTTGTTGACTAGAAGAAAAAACATATAGGTATATTTAACTGGATATTCCTATATTTGGCTTATATTTTTTCTTTAATTAAATTACCCGTAATAAAGTTCTTTTTTATTTAAAACAACTTAAACAGTAATACGAATATATATGTATATATATTTAGATATTAATTCAATCACAATTAATTCTAAATAAAAGATCATTATATACGAATCACATACATTTTTTCTCTTTTTTTCAAATTATTATTTGTTGCGATAAATTTTAATAAAAGATAAATTAAGATCTATTTTAATTGTATTTTACATTTATTTAAGATAATAAACTAAGTTGTATTTAAATTATCTATTAAAAAATGAAGTCAGAACAGAATTGTGGTACCATCTACAAGGTGGCAGGCCCATTGGTTGTGGCAGAGAATATGAGTGGTACGAAAATGTATGAACTTGTCAGAGTGGGTTTCCAAAAATTAGTTGGTGAAATTATCAGATTAGAAGGTGATACAGCATCTATCCAAGTATATGAAGATACCTTCGGTTTAACAGTAGGTGACCCAGTAATTAAAACTGGCCATCCACTATCTGTAGAATTAGGACCAGGTATACTGGATAATATTTTTGATGGTATTCAAAGGCCACTAAGGTTTATATCTGAGTCAACTAAAGATATGTTTATTCCAAGGGGTGTTGATGTAACTTCATTGGATCATAATAAATTATGGGAATTTACACCAAATGCGAACTTAAGAGTAGGAGATATAGTTACAGGTGGTGACGTGTTTGGTACTGTTTATGAAAATTCGTTATTTAAAACACATAGTATCATGTTACCTCCAAATGTACAAGGAAGAGTAGTCAGATTACCTATTCAGGGTAGTTACACAATTGACGATAATCTTATTGATATTGAATATGATGGCGTTGTTAAAAGTTATCCTATGTATCATAGTTGGCCAGTAAGAGTACCAAGGCCATGCCTTGAAAAATTACAAGGTCATACACCATTGTTAACTGGTCAAAGAGTATTAGATGCTCTCTTCCCATCTGTCCAAGGAGGTACATGTGCAATTCCTGGAGCTTTTGGTTGTGGTAAAACATGTATTTCACAGGCTCTCAGTAAATATAGCAACTCTGACGTAATTATTTATATTGGTTGTGGTGAAAGGGGTAACGAAATGGCTGAAGTACTTACAGAGTTTCCTGAGCTTTTCACCATTGTCGATGGAAAAAAAGAATCTATTATGCAGAGAACATGTCTTGTTGCAAATACATCCAATATGCCTGTGGCTGCCAGAGAAGCTTCCATTTATACCGGCATTACATTGTCAGAGTATTTCCGTGATATGGGCTGTAACGTATCTATGATGGCTGACTCTACATCTCGTTGGGCAGAAGCATTAAGAGAAATATCTGGTAGGCTTGCAGAAATGCCCGCTGATTCCGGTTATCCTGCATATTTAGGAGCTAGACTTGCATCTTTCTATGAGAGATCCGGTAGAGTTAAATGTCTTGGTTCCCCTGATAGGGAAGGCACTATTACAATTGTCGGTGCCGTTTCTCCACCAGGTGGTGATTTCTCGGATCCTGTTACTACTGCTACTATCGGTATAGTGCAGGTATTTTGGGGATTGGATAAGAAATTGGCACAAAGAAAGCATTTCCCATCGGTTAATTGGAATACGTCATTTAGTAAATATTCAAGAGTATTAGAACCCTACTTCGACTCAGTTGATCCTGAATTCAATAATTTAAGACAGAAAATGGCAGAAATATTACAAAAAGAAAATGAATTAGCTGATATTCTCCAACTTGTAGGTAAAGATTCACTTTCTGAAGATCAGAAAATTGTATTGGAGGTCGCTAAAATTATTAGAGAGGACTTTTTACAGCAAAATGCCTTTTCTGATTATGATTTTACATGTCCATTACAGAAAACTCTTGGTATGATGAAAACTATTGGAAATTTATACGACCTTTCTCTTAAAGCCATCAAAGACTCTTCCCAATTGCAACAAAAAATTGGCTGGTCGACTATTTACAATTCAATGAGAGCTACAATTAATAAGGTTACATCAATGAAATTCCTTGATCCGAGACTTCCAGAACAAGAAATAAAGAGCTACTTCGCTCAGTTAAATGAAGAAATAGTATTTCAATTTAGATCAATTTCTGATAAGTAAAGTTAATATTAATTATTAAATATAAAAAAATTGCATATTTCTGTCTCACTTGTATCCACTTCATTCATACGAGCTTACTATAGAAGTAAATCAATAATAATCGCATTCCAAAAGAAATAAACTGATAATGTAGTTGTTATTTGAAATAACATTTAAATACCTTTCCCTGCTGCAGATGATACTCAAAGAAGAATTTTATCTAATAGATACTAGAAAAAAACTACATAATTAGATTAAACGTAAATAAATAATATTAATTCTTAACAAATATCAATATTTTTAGTCAAGATATCATTTTTTCTCTGATGTTTTTTTTTCTTAGGCAAAACAATGAATAAGTGAATAAAATATTGAGTGTAATTTGTAGAATTGTATTTAAAAGATAGCATAGGAGTTAATTTTTTTAATACTTGGACTGACTTAATTTGTATATAGTTGTAACTGAAAAGCAGGAAATAAGTGTAAAATTCACTAATTTAAATATAAAATCATTTTTTGTACTTTCAATCATGTGTATGTATGCAATTTGTTTCTTCTTTCTTCGTGACTTGTATGATATAATATTCTTTGAGAAGGTATTCTAGTTCCTTCAAGTGTAAAAAATTTATACATATAGCTTATATTAAATTATTTAAGTGAAATAAAACATTTACATCGAGTATAGTGTTAAAATTATTAACAAATGATGTATTTACTCCATTTCCTTTCATCTAAAATTTCCACTAATCTCGTCCAATTACAATCGACTTATTTTATTTAAGTTGTAATTATCATTTCAGTTAATCAATTAAACAAAAATTATGAAAAAAAGAAAGTAAACTAATATTTCATTATTGTTTTTTACCTAAATTAAATTTAATTCTAAAAGAATACTAATTATCATTATAGTCTCTATTTGAGTTTTGACCTCCACCTCTGGAAGATTTTCTATTCTTTCTATTTTTATGTTTATTATAGTTGGTGTTAGTATTGTTATTATTGATACAATCATCTTTAATATTAGAGTTGCCACCACGTCTTCTAGAGTGATGGTTATTGTGTTTCTGACTATGATTACCTCCTCCATGTTTAATATTACTGCTTACTTGCTCATCGTTATTTTTATTATGCCTATTTGATGAAGGGGATGGAGATGGAGATGGTGATAATGACGGAGAATGATAATTTGATCTCGATGACATTTCTTCGTTATTAAATTCTAATTCATGTTCAGCAAATAATTCACATTTATTTTCTGTGTCGCTTAGATTACTTTCAAAGACTTTCTTCTGTTCTTCGTTTTCATGAACAATATTAGAAAGATCATTAATATTGTTTGAGTTATCATTTCCGGTTCCTTCTTCAAATTTAAACTCATTATAATATTTATCCACATTATCATTAATTTTGAATTCACCTTCACAATTCCAAATAACATTTTTTATATAATTTGGACCTTTTTCTTTAAAGTCCTCAAGTAAATCAGAATTGATTGCTTTATTTAGTTTATCCCACGAGTGAACTGTGTTGTTTTTATATTCATTGGAATAAATAACATCTTCTAAACTTACAGCTTCATCAAAGTATGGAAACAATTCCTTATTCTCCGTAGGTGTTGCTAGTATTTCACTATTTTTTCCCTCATTTAACTCTCTCCACTTTTCAACAACCAAATTAATATTAGAAGGTGAATAACACCTTGCAAATAAAGCAGCATATGGAATCATTTCTGAATTAATGAGATCATTTATACAAGAATCTTTGTCATTCAAAATATGGTGACAAATCAATGCAGTATTCCATTGTTTCTTGTAGACAGCAATATTAGCTATATACCTAAGCCCATCTAAATCACCAATACTTGAATATATAAGTAGTAATGAATCTAAATCATGTACTTGTTTGTAACATGAAATTGCTAATGAAAAAATACCCTTCTCTAATGCAATATCACCTAATACTTTCCATCTTTTTCTATTTACTGGTGATATATCATCAAAATATGAATCATCTATTTCATCACCACCATTTGTACTAACGCTACTAGTAGTACTTAGATTATCACCAGAATAAGATTGTTCTCTGTCTTTCCTATATATTTCATGTAATATAGATACACATAACTCGAATTTACCCAAATCTATTGCAAGATCAAATTTTTGGTCTAAGTCATCTGTTATAGTCAAAGCTTTTTCCTTATAACCCTGTATTTCTAAAAATTTAGCTATTTTTGTATGTAAATTTGCAGGTATTCTATTCCAATATACATTCTCAGCTGTTTCGAAATCTTTTCTTACAATACAAGATTGATATTCTATATAATTTATATTCAAATAATAGCTTATGCAATTAAACTCACGATTCATCAATACTATTCTTTGTATTTCTTTAATGTATCCAAGTATGTAGTACACAGATTTTTCAGGTAGATAAGCTATTGAATCTATAAAACCATTCATCCATATTTGCAATCTGAGTTGGGAAGTCACATAAATAAAACAATTGGATATCCATATACCACTTTCTACCTTATCATTTATTTCTGACACAAATTCAAATGCCATTTCAATACCTTCATTTAAATTTGTCGAATTTACTGAATTTAAATGGTTATCTACTTCATCCTTATTGTATTTAAGAATATAAAATATGTCTGAGCAAGATAGGCATATGTAATTACCCTGTTCATCCCAATATACATTACATAATGATGAAGAAACATCTATTCTACGAATAAGTTTGCAATCTAACCAATCATAAAAACAAATAAACTCATTTGATTTTACTCCTAATAATTGTCCACCAAATATTTCATCTACAAAAAAACTGGGAAAGAATGAACAAGATTCTTTAAAATTATGGTAAACAACTATTCGTCCACCACATTCTCTTGTTGAAAAAAATTGACCGTCAATAGACCATACCATTTCTACTGCCTTACCAAAACACTTACTCCTTAATGTTTGTGTTGTATACACCACAAATTCACCATCACCACAAACCGATATAAATCTCCCATTGGGATGAAATCTTATATCTTGGGGATATATTTCACTGCACCCTATCTCCTTGAATGGCAATACTATTCTTTCACCATCCTCATATTCAAATTCCCACTCATTTGTATTATTTGGTGATAGTGAACATTGAGAATTTTTATATAATGCCCTTAAATTAGCTTGATATATTTCTGTACCTTTTGCTATTATTATTTTTCCACTATTCAATGTAGATAGCGGTTGTTCTGAACCTAATTTAAGTACAACAGTTCCTTCATCATAACCTATTCCTAATATATTATATTCATTTACTGCTAAACACCAACTTCTATCTAACATGTAATTTAATGTGCACTCTAATCTATATGTTGTCGAATGCCATATTTTAATAGTACCATCCTCACTACAAGAAAGTATTAGTGGGAGCTGTGAATGATACAGTATCGATCTAACTGCCTTTGTGTGACCTGACAATACTTGTATACATTGTTTTGTTTGATAGTCCCAAACTCTAACTGTTTTATCGTCACTTCCTGTAGCTATATATGGTTTCTCTGCAGAAGGTGAATATGCCAGGCAATTTATTCCACCATCATGACCTGATAGTGTATAATTTGGTGTATTAACAGTTGAATTTGTAATTGAACAAATATTTGATGGTATTCCCCATATTCTTATTGTTCTATCTAATGATACAGAAGCAAAAACATAGTTATCCTTTGGATTCCATTGTATCATCATTACATAATGCGAACTCCCTTGATATGTTTGTGCTTTTATCCAATCTCTCTCCCAATCCCATATTTTTATTGTCATATCGTCCGAACACGTTAATAATAATGGTAATTTACTGTGAACAATCATATGCCTTATAAAATCATTGTGGGCCTCAAAGCTTGTTACTTTCTTCATAGTATTATAACTATATACTCTAACTTGTAAGTCATCACCACATGTTATTATCCATTGTTTTCTGCATACAAAAACCGCACATCTTATTGGATATTCTGAAACTTCTAATGACTTCACTAAACTTTGTGTCTCATAATCATAAACAGTTATCGTACCACTATACAAACCAGACAATATCCAAGGTTCCGTAGAATGAAAATCAATACTTTTAACCCTTTCACTTGAGGTTTGAAGCTTTTTCTTTATATCTAATCTCAATGGCATTATTTGTGCCTATATAATATTAAAACTTATTTGATATAACAATATTAATTTATACCTTTAATACTCTATATTTAATTAATATGAATAATATTGTTATTTAAATATATTATTTGTATAAATCAATAATATCTACAACTTATATTAGTCAAGTTCGTACACCACTAACAACTACTTTGTCAACTGTATATTCATTACTGATGGAAACCACTTATTGTTCAATGAATATATATATTCCTAGTATATATCACACTTATTAAATGTATTAAAATGTGTATATTTTTACTATTTTTTTATTTTACACCACGTTATTTTATAATTCCTCATTTTAATCTTGTTTATACTTTAATGCCACTTTAGTGGGGTACAGAAACTATTAACCGCCTGAAATGTTGGCGCTCTTGTGGTATACTAAAATCTTAATACAATAAAAATGTACTACTTATGTTGACTAGTCTTTAATTCGTTAATAACAACTACTTGTTTTATTTATTAGGTTATTTTTTCTATTAAGAGTTGTTTTTAAATTAAACGTTATTCATAACTAGATATGGTTTTACTTTAATTATTTGTGTAATATTGTGTAACATCCCAATTAGCAGTTACCAATCACCGATAACATTAGAATATTTAATATTCTTAATACACACTTTTTATTTTTTTTAATTTATAAATAATTAATATATAAGCTTCGTTTTGCACTACTTCGCTCTTAAAACATTTATTTTTTTTAATGAAATAATTATTAATTTAATATGGACTTACATCGTTATTAATGTAATCTAAACTAAATATAATCACTTTTAATAGCTTTGACTATATATGTTTCGGTATTTTTTTTCTTAACAATAGTGATACTAGACAAACAAAATTATGGTATGAGAATTAATAATAAATATCGTGTATATATAACAAACTTGCATTTTAACAATAACTTTTGATTATATTTTATTAACAAAATCTATAAATTTAGTTTGCTTTATTTCTAGTCATAAAATACAAATGCGCCACAATATTGCCGCTAAAAAGTGTATATTTATATTTTACTAGGGAATAATTTAAACCCCTCTAATTTATTTTAGAGGGGAAAAATAAACCATTAGAGGGATTTAAAATTTTAATTAAAAAAATTACAATTCAAGGATAACAAAACTAAGTCCAAGAAGAAATAAAAAATACACCGTTTAAAAAAAAACAATTGAAGCGCAAATATAATATATATTAATAAAAAAATATATCTTGTATATTGAATGATAAATTAAAACAAATAATTCTCTTAAATTTTATTGATCCTCAGACTTTTTTTTCTGTTTTAAATTCCTATTAAAGTATATTGTTAATTGGAGATATATATATTTGTATCATTGTTAATAATATAATAGTTTGTGATATCAACATTGGTAATATCGAGAGTAAAATTGAACGATATATCAATAATACAATACTTGAATACTAACTAAACGTTAATCATATATGTAATTTAGATGTTTATTAATATTAATTGTTAGTACATTTATGGTAATATAATTCCGGATTTGTAATATTAATTTGGGATAATGTGTTGCTGAAGTTTAAAACTCCCTCTTTTTGTTTTCAAATAGAAAATATTTATAAAATTATCATTTCAGATTTATATATAAAGAACAAGTAGTAAATTATATTAAACATGTTGAACAACAATACTGTGCCGAAAGATAAATTTGTAAAAATTAGAGTTAAGAAACTGAATGGCGAAGTATTTGAAATACCTGAATTGTTAAATGTAAATGATACGACGGTATTGGAACTTAAAGAGATAATAAGTTCTATTTGTGAAATACCTTCAAATGAATTTAGATTAGTTTGGAAGAACAAGGTTCTCTCAAATAACGAGTCTTTAATAGACAATTACGGGTTAGATAATGAATCGACACTCATATTGGCTCATTCACCTCAAAATAGAAGCTGTATATCAGATAACAATACAGGTATGGAAAGGGTAAATAATTCTTCAAATTTAGATTTAAATATGCCTAGTTATTCAGGCGATGATTTTCTTTCTTCAGCACTGTCTTCTCCATTCTTTCAGAATATATTTAATGATCCAGAAATATTTAAGGTTATGTTAGATTCTAATCCCCAGATAAAAAGTTTGAGAGAACAAAATCCTGAACTTAATCATATCTTTAATGATCCACAATTCCTTCAAATGTCGCTTGATGCTCTTAAAAATCCAGAATTGATGAAGGAAATGATGAGAAATTCAGATAGAGCAATGAGTAATATTGAAAGTATTCCCGGTGGATTTAGTGCACTAAAGAGAATGTATCACACTGTTCAAGAGCCAATGTGGGATGCTGCTCTCTACAATCAAAACAATAATGTCAGCGATTCTAATAGCAATAATTATATAATAGATAAAACATCTGGACCTAATTCTGAAGCCCTTCCTAATCCATGGGCTAGCAATTCGTCAAGTTCATCATCAAGCTCTTCGCCTTTAAACTTATTTAATTTTGGACTTGGTAATGAATTTAGTGACTTATTAAATTTCGGCAGGACTGAAAATTCTGAAATACATAATATAAGAAGTTTGCCTGGACTTGGAAATAGTGGATTTTTAAATAATAGATCTTCTGTTTCAAATATGAACTCTAATCACACAAACAACAATATCAATGATATTAACAGTAGAAATAACAGTGGTAATGCACAAAGTAACAATTTAACTTCCAGAACATCTAACAACGATAATATTTTAAATTTATTTGGAGACATAAATTTAGGCAATATATATAATGATATGAGAAATTCAAATAACTCACAACTTAATAATTTAACAAATTTTATGGATTTTAATTACTACAATAGTAATAGTGCAATGAAAGCTGTTATTGATGCCATGAGAAATATTAATATAAATGATTCATCAAATAACAACGTTAATGCTAATTTTAATGCTATTAGTAATACGAACAATGAGGCAATCCAATATCCTGGTATAAATAGTACATTCGATACATTGTTTAACTTATTTAATCAAAACACTTCTAGTTTGTATCCACTAAATCAGGAATTGTCATCTAATGCGAATAAAAATCAAGTTGATAATAATAACAAGAATAATGTCAGTATCAATGTAAACAATAACGACGATAAGACGAAGTTTAACAATGATATAAATATCAAGAGCAATAATACACACAATGATAATAGCAATAATAATAATGATAATAATAATAATAATAGTAATGATAATAATAATAATAATAATAATAATAATAATAATAGTAATAATGGTAATAATAATAATAATAATAATAATATTAGTAATAGTGCAAAAAAGGAAGATTATAACTATCAACTTGAAGTTCTTTCAAATATGGGCTTTACAGATACCGAGGCATGCATAAGAGCACTATCTGAGTCAGATGGAAGTATTAACAGGGCCATTGATAGGCTTTTAAACCCTAAATGAAATTTTAATATAAACTTGATAATTCAATCATTGCCACAGTATTTCCTTGTTTTAAATGTAATTTCTTTTCTTTTATCAAAAAAAAAAAAAGAAAACTGTCGTTTTCACTCATTTTTTTTTTAATTTCAAATATTTTCCATTTTAGCGTGTGGGGTTTTTAATATATCTATTTTACCGCTGAGTTATAATTTTTAGGTGAAAGCTTATTTTTGGATGTTTATGGACTTCGCAAAATGATCTTAATTTAGGCCGTCAAATTAAGTTAAAGTTAAAGAGTAGTTTACTTCTGTAATGTAACTTCTACGTTAGAGGCTTTGAGTATTATTATTATTATTATTGCTGTCACCATTGTTGTATAATTTGTTCTCTATAGATTTGTAGAAAAAAAATCTTAAACAGGTAATATTACAAATAGTATCTTATACATAGATGAATGCTAATCAAAAAGAGTCATTTTGTATCGATGCAGTTAGATATAATATTGAAATATATTTTGATCAACCATATTATTACAGCTCAGAAAAAGTTAGATGTTATATAAAAATGAATTATCAGAAAAATTTGTCAGAAAAAACAAGTAACAATAGTAATAATAAGGATGATGAATTAGAGAATGAGGAGCTGTTGGATTATGTTATAATACAGCTTTATGGTTTTGCAACATATTCAAATGATTTATTAGATATTTTAAATTCAAACCCTGCTCCAATAAATCAGTTATTTTCTAATATAATTAACTTTAGAAATAAAAGTAATAGAGCAATTAACGGTAAAAACAAAACTATATTTACAAGTAATCCATACATACTTGCAAGTGACATTAAACTAGTTGGTTCAGAGGGAAATATAGGTACATTTACGTACACGTGTCACTTACCACCGTTTATTCCTCCAACATATAATGGGAGATATATATCATTCAATTATATCACATTGATAACAATTGGTATCAATAATATTAAATTCAATAATACAAACATCAACGAGCAAAGTGGCAATGATATAAAAACAAATTTAAACTTGCCAATTATTCAAAAAAAAGTAAAATTCGATATTAAATGTTTAGGACCACACCCTAATTCATTAAAAATTCAGTTAAATCAATTCCAATGTAAAAATCAACATTATTTTCCAATGACTGCCATGGATAAAAATTATATTGATAACTATGATAATAACAATACAATAGAAAAGATACCTTCTTTAACAGAAACTAATATTACGAATTCAGGTTCAAATAACTATTTTAATATTGAATTGTTTAATTCAAATAGCAATAATCAGGTTCTTGAAAATATTTTAAATATTTATAATAGGAAATTTCACTATTTAAATAAAATAATGAGTCAAAGTGAATCATATATTTATAAATTAAGATTCTTTGAGTCAAGTAATGGAATTAATATTTATAATTATTTAAACAATCATCCAAAATCTTCTCTAGAACTATTATGGGAAAATGAGACGTCAATTATAAATTATCCGAGAAAATTACTTCAGAATACTGACAAGAATAAAAGAAATAACACCGAAAATTTAACAATTAATTACAAAAACAAGCTTGTACTTAATTGTAACATAAAAAATTTGAATAATTGGACCGAAAAATCACCAATAATTGTTCACTTTGATTTTTCTAATTGTATTTGGAAAACTCAGGAAATACAAGTTATTATAAATAGAATCGAAAATATTGAGAGCAGTTCGGACAATCAAAATAATATTAGAACAACTGCAGTCTATGAATACAAAAGGTGTAATATTTGGGACTTGGAATTTACACATCAAATTCAACCTATATTCTCAAATACTATTCAGTCAATTAATACGAATTCTATATCAATATATTATCAACTCTGCATTTACTTTTTTATATTCGATTTTGAGAAGAAGCGTAAAAAAATAAATTACTTAAATGTCAATAGATTTCCAAATATAATCAAACTCTCATGGAAATCTAGTAAATTAGATGTCTTACCTAAATATGATCAAATTGACTACAAATATTCAGAACTACTTGATTCACAAAACTCTATAAAATCAATTAATTTCAATCAAATAGCTTCAATACTACCAAATAATTTCATATATGACTCAAAATATATTATGTTCTAAACTATAATAAATTTAATTATTCTCACTTCCAATATTTATTCTCGCACTAAAAATCATGTTACTTGCGGTCAAAAACTAGCTATTTTTTTTTTCGTCAATAAAACAGATTTAAATATATATGTTGCTATTTCTGTTAAGTATTCTCTCCTAATTGAAACTATAATTTATATTAATTATATATTTACATAATAAAACTAAATAAACATGAATGTTTGGTCTCTAGCGAGATTTCCATCTGTAAATGGATGTAATGTTAGCTCTGGGTTAAATAATATTGGTTATTTTGCATATAGCATTAACTTAAAGATTACTATTATCGATTTAAATTCAATGATAGATGGTAACAACGGTAACCCACTTCTTCGATCAAATACATTTAATAGAATGGTAATTGATTTACAGGGGATGGATACATTTATTAGATTTTGGAATGATTATAAACCAAAAAAAACATATAATAATCTAACTAAGATAGATGTTTATGAAAAAATAAATATTAAGCCATTATTTGTAGATGAGATTATTTGGGGTCCATTTATATATTTTAGATGGTCTGTATTACATACATCATTAAATAATGGATTAATTAATATTTGGCTAATTCCAATTGTAGATTCATTCTCTCTTTCATCTTATTCCCCAAATCCTTCTTTTGATTTACTTGACTTACTTTATAAAGAAATAAATAGTAACAATATTGTTGAATTTGATTTAACTGAGATGAAAAAACTCGATAAAACAATAACAGATTCTTTTTATTTTGATTTATTTTTAAATACAGAAAATCCCAAAATTCAATCATGCTCATTTTCTACTCAAAAAGTGTGTTTGTATTTAAACGAAAAATATTCATATTATATTGCATGTTTTTGGAACAATTTTATTGTTATTTATCACTTTACAATATACAATTACAAAGAAAATATAAGTAATTGTCTATTAAAGAAAATGACTAATTTAAAAGATGAAAAACTATTAGATAAATTTCCTTACATTCCATATTTTGAATGCAAACCTATATTTATCACAAAACTTCCGCAATTAAGTAATAGCGAAATAATTACATGTTGTTTTATAACAGATACCTGGGAGTCGCATATTTATAATTCATGTTTTGAAATTTTTATAGGTACTTCGATTGGAAGAATATTATTAATTCAATTCAATTACAATGAAAGTGAAATATTAAATTGTATTAAGTTTATGGAATTAAAAAGAATAATTCCTGCAATACCAATTTCATCATTAAACTGTTGTTTGGTCAATAATAAAAAAAATAATACTAATAAGTACATTTGGTCCGCTTCATATAGTGCAAATATTATTTTTGGAACAATACAAATAGATGAAAATTTTATCAATATTGATATGGTTTCCTCTAATGACTTATTAAAACACAAATTACCTATTAAAACTGTTAAAACTATGAATGACGCGTTAGTTGATGGTAAATTATATAATGTTACATTTTTTTCTATAGATCAAAATGGGTTTGGTATTTTACATTGTTTTAATTTAGATAATAATACATTTATTTCAGTTCAAACATTGTCCATGAATAAATTGAGCAATTCTCAAACAATATTTCCCAATTTTGAACAAATTGTTACTGGTTTTAATAATGAACAGTTAAATAATCCAAGTAACTCGCAAACAAATAAACTTTCATTTGAAAGCCTACAAAATGTTCCACTAAGTATACAAAATTATAAAAATAACATCGAAGATTACACTTTAGTTTCTTTTGTTAATTCGACTATTCCCAGCCAATTTAATTATACTATAAATGATATACAGGCTTATTCAGTTGCATTATTATACTCAATTAAATTAAATACCATTAGAATTGTACTAGTCTTTAACCCATTTTCAGTTGTAGATCATATAACAAAAAGGATAAGCATTCATTTCTCAAATGTTAGCAAGTTAATAAATGGTACTATTGATGTTGAATATTACAACTATGACTCATTTTTAGGTCGTTTATCGGAAATAACTTCAAGTTTGTTTATTTTGAATGATATTAGGCTTTTGCTTTGTGGTCCACTTTCAATGCATAAAATACCAACTATAGATGATTCCAATGAAGAAAGTAATATTGAAATTAATGAAAAAAAGGATTCATATAATAGTAATAACAATAACAATAATAATAATAATAATAATAATAATAATAATAATAATAATATTCCATATTATTCATTTTTAAATTTCGATTTTGGTAAAATATTAAAACTTAAAATAGATAATGATGATAGCAAATATAAAGACAATAATAATAATATTGATAATGATTTAATGTCCTACTTCACTTATTTATTCTATAAGGATATACCAAGTGGAATAATAATTAATGCAATGTCATACTTAAATATTAATGACGAGTTTCAGGAAGATCTTTACAATTATATAAACAATTCTAAATACATATTTTCAAATCTATTGTTACTATTTATTTGCTACATTGTTGAATTAGAACCATTTATACCAAAATATATGGAATACATTATTGACATGAAAGAAAATTATATTGAATCAACAATTACAACACTTATTGAATTTTTTGACTCATCCATAAGTTTAATTTCTGGTATATGTAACTCTAATATTAATGAAAATAGACAAAAAATATTTATATTTCAATATAAGTTTATTTACTTGATCAGAATGATTAATTCAATAAGATGTTTAATTGTATTTTTATATTCACGTTCCAACGATCAAATTAATAACTTAATAGTAATTAGAGAGGAAAAATTATCTGCTTATCTTAAAAAATTGCAGTATTACATACATTTTCAGATACATACATTGTATGAAAATGATTATACGGTTGATAAACATGATAACAAATATTATATTTGGAATTGCATTAATAATAACATACCAATTCAAATTAATAAGCTTAATTATTTATATTTAAAGGAAATTAAAGAAACCAAATGTAATTTATTTTCGGATGATAACTACAATTCATTTATCTGCTCCCATAATTCAAGTAATAAACTAAATGAAAAAACCGAAACAGACAACGATGATTGTATATATTCACTACCTATATGTCCAATCACATTTCAACCTATTACTATTTCTTCAGGATTCAAGCATTTATCATGTAGTTCATGTGGGAAGATTACATTTGTTCATAAAAATTTAATTAATAATGACACTGTCAATATTGATTGTGTAACTCAATCATATAATTTATCCGAGAAATATATGTTGAAAAATGCATATATCTCTTGTCAAATATGTCTAAATTTAGTTGATTTTTTAGAAATATAAATTGTAGCATGATTAATTTTTTCATGTTTGTTTCTATGTATTATTTACTCATGCACCTGCATGCATGCAAATATTAAACAATACATGTGGTTACGCCGGTACAAATTTTTTTTAATTGTTGAAATAATTAATGAATTTATTATTTTAGAAAATATAATATTGAATGAATTAAGTCAAAATTATGAGAATAAAAAACGTTAAATAGTGGGATAAGGGGTAAGAAAGTCAAATAATAATTCATAAAGTAGGAAAAAAATTAATTTTTTTAATCAAAATTAATGGTGATGATAAATATCTTCTTATTAAACAAGTAAAATAATTAAAATTAAATATATAACTATTTGGTATAGTAATAGGTGAAATAGGTAAATAGAAACTGTAATTGGTTTAATGAAATTAACAATACCTTTTCTACCACGAAACTCATCCTTTGATTTTATAAAAAATAACTATAGAATAATAGAGTATGTTGGTAAGGGTCAGTTTGGTAGCACATATAAGGTTGAAAATATTATTGATAATGAAATATGGCTAGCAAAATGTATTGATCTTTCTCAGATGGATGATGATGATAAAAAGAGAAGCTTACAAGAGGCGGAAATAATGAAAAACATAAGCAATCCGTATGTTATAAAGTGCCATGAGTCTTTTATCTATGATGATATTTATCTTGTAATAGTGATGGAATATTGTAATAATGGTGACATTGGAAAAGTGATTGAATCGTGTATACATAAGAATGAATATTTATCAGAAGAAATTATATTAAAATGGTCTTCACAATTGGCTGCAGGAATATATTATTTACATAGTGAATGCAAAATAATACATAGAGATATTAAGCCATCAAATATATTCATAAGAGATAATGGGGATATAGTAATTGGTGACCTTGGAATAAGCAGAATAATGCAAAGTATGTCAATGTCATTTACACTAACATCAATAGGAACACCACAGTACATGTCACCAGAAATGTGTGAAAACAAACCATATACATATAAAAGTGATATATGGTCATTTGGATGTGTATTATACGAATTAATTACGCTTAAACCACCTTTTTCAGGTAACTCTTTACTTTCACTTGCATGGAATATATCATTTCAAGAGATTGAGCCATTACCTGACTGTTTTTCCAAAGAATTATTTGCATTAATTAAACAATTATTATCGAGGAATCCAACAATAAGACCTAACCCTGATCAGATATTAGATAATTTAATTTTTAGTAAATACAAAAAATCATTATTATATATACCATTAAAAGAAAAAAATGGCAAAGGAGAAACAAATTTCACCAATAAAAAGTATGCTAGTACTGAAAATGATAATGATATAAATAATATTGTCAATCATAACCAAAATAAAATTAATTATAATAACAATAATTACAATAATTTTGATTTTCAAATGGTGAATAAGGCATTTAAAGAGTTAGAAAAATACGACTCCGATGAAAATATGGAAAATAATTATCATGTACACAATAACAAAAAAATAAATAGCCGTTTTATGATGAGAGAAATAAAGAATATTAAGAGTGTAAAAAAAAAATTGAATGATTCAAAAAGTCAAAAAATGAAAACTTTTCCATTTTTTATATTTTCTAATATTTTAATAAAAACAAACAGTATATTTGATGGTATATATTTCGACAACGATGAATATTTGGAAACAATATCCGAGTTTTATTATCAATATTTTAGTATTTTAGTTGGAAGGATCAAGTATCATTTGTTTAATTATATTGAAAAGTCAAAAATAATATCAAAAAAGGAGAGAATATATGAATTATTCATTAAAAATTTAAAATGTTGTTATGGAATAGATATAAAAAGAGAACAAGTTACAATTGAATGGTTTTCAAAATTTGTCCAAGAGTTAAATATTGGCATTTCTGAAGCAGAACAATATTTTTTTTTAAAATACATTGAATATATTATTCATTCAAAAGTAACTAAGAATAAGAATATTAGTGGAATAAATAATATTGTTGATAACAGAATAAAATATAAAAACACTTTTGATAATTTGCGTAATATTGAATATATAAAAGCATTTAAAAATAATAAAGAAAATGTGAATACACAAATTTTCAAATCTGAAATTAATAATTATGAATCAATTGATTTATTAAATGAAATTGAATCACCAAAAATATGTGATTTCATTGACAAGATGTTCATTTGGAACAAAATTCAAATAAATAACAAAAATGAGAATATAACTATAAATAAAAATGTAATATCCTCTCCAGTAATATTAAAAGTGGCTGATGAAGGTTCTAACTCAAGAATATATAATAAACGATACTTAAATTTACTTATTATTGATTGGATGCGTCTTATTTTAAAACCAATAACTTTATTAAACAATTTAAATAATTCAAAATATAATAGAGAAGAAACTAAAAATATTACATTAATACAGGGATTCCAGTTATTTGATCAAAAAAATAATGGTTCACTCTCAAAACAACATTTTAAAACTGTTTTATATTTATTATTTCCAAAAATAACATCTATTCAATCATATTGGTTATTTGCATTAGCACCAAAAGATTATTATGGAAATGTGAAATATTATGAATTTTTAGATTTTATTGATAATATACATAATGATGAGAACAATAATAAAAGAATATTGGTTGATAATGACTATAATACATGTATTAAAGATGGATTTCAAAAAAATAGAACAATTACTGCAGGAAAGTTTGTCAATGAATATAATTTTATCAGTAATAATATAGTAACTGATGAAGAGGTAAATAATCACGATGAAATTATTCCTGGCATACTAAATTTATATTATGAAATATTTAATGATATTTTTATCAATTATGATATTCCTTTAACAAGAATTAAAGAGAAAATCAATTTAGTCTACTGTCAAAATATATTAGCTAATGATTATTTTGAATATAACAATGAAGATATATTCTTGAATTCAATTCAAGATATATCATTGTTACAAAATAAACATAAATACAATTTAAAAACACCTCAATCGACACAATTATTAACAAAAATAAAAAATAACTCATTAATTGATAATTCATCAAATTATAAGATTGATATTGAGTTAGCAGATTCTAAATTTAAAAAAATATTAGAATCAAATAAAAATAATGAGACAAGAATGAATAATAACTTTAAATTATTAATAAATGAGAATTATGATTCAGACATTAATTCAGTAAAAATGTATTTTTCAAGTTTAAAAATCGAAAATATAACAGAATTTGAATTTGATTCAAAATATGAAATGAAAAATTGTAAGCCAGAAACAATTATATCAGAAAAATACTGTGAATTAATACTAACAATTATTAATTATTTAGAAAAACTAATTCAATCTATACAAATTGAAAGATTGTATACATGCTGGTCAACAGCAATTACATCAAAAAGTAATACTTTATTTGATAAAGTATTCAAGTTAAAAGAAACCAGGAACGAATCAAGTGATATACTAATTAAATTGATATTTTTACTGGGTCTATTTGAAAAAGAAAATAAAAATAATCAAGGATTAAAATGTTATTCTGATAAAATATATGAACTTAAAAATATACTAATTACATTGGAAAATGATTTATCACTACAAAGAGATGCCATAGATTGTATGCTGAAAATAGTAGATAAAATTGAGCCAATGATAAGTATCAATTATAATAATGAAAATGCGATTAATGTACTTAATAATAAAATGTATGCAAATAATCCAAACGTAACAACAAACAATTACAAGAATATTTTTAGACAAATTATTAAAAATAAAACAGAATTTGCATCAAATAAAAAGTACGTATTTAAATATGATAACTTGGAAAAAGATAAAGAGTTTTGCGAGGTTGACACGACAAGTTTTATAAAAACAGATAATAGAAACGAAGAAATTAATTTTGTCTCAAATACTGATGATTTCGATTGGATCGGGAAATTTTTAGCGTCATTTGAATTCTTTAGTGAAATAATAATATATCTAATTCAATGCTCAATAAATATTATATCTGTATTAAATAAAAAAAAAGGAAAAAAAATAACACTATGTTCAAGTTATCTAATTGAAAATTATAGAGAATGGTCTTACTTAAAGGAACATGTATCAAGAGAATGCGCATTCGTAGCATCTATGAAAGTAAATAAAGATTTAAACGAAGACTTAGAAACAATAAGAGTATTTTTGGAACTTTTAGGTGCAAGAAGACATCAAGTTACTGTAACATTTCAAAAACAAAATAAAATAGAAAGAAAACTTTTTAGAGAACTATTTATACTAGAGGAATTACTTTGGAACAGTCAGAAACAAATATTTTTAAGTAAAGATAAAATGACTGATAACCGTAAATTTAACACCGAAAATTGGTTATTTATTGGTGAGAAGACATGTATTGCATTGCACAATACATGTATTAAACTAATTAATGAAATATTAACATTAAATAAGTAATAGCAAAAGGCTTATTTTTATTAAAATGTGGCGCCTTTATGGTACAAATGAGACGGGATCACCGTATTACCAATAATAAATTAAATATTAAAGTTAATATTAACTATTTATTTATAAAGTAGCAATTATATATATATATATATATATATATAGCTTTTCTTTTTATCATATTTACCGCATTAATTAAAGACTTGTAAATAAGGTGTAAAGACTGAAATTAGGGGATCGGTTTTTTTTGCAGTTTGGACTAAAATTAAATTAACTAATATTTTATTTAAAATATCCAGGAAGGAAAGTAACGACCATTCACTTTAAGAATGTCAGCAGCAGTAATGAAGCAATCAGACAAACAGTTTGGCCAATTTGGTACAGAACAACAAGTACAATTACACAAAATTAGAATTACATTGTCAAGCAAGAATTTGAAGTCAATAGAACGTGTATGTACTGATTTAATTCAGAGTGCAAAACAAAAGGACTTAAAGGTTAAGGGTCCAGTTAGAATGCCAGTTAAGACATTAAGAATAACTACAAGAAAATCACCTTGTGGCGAAGGTTCAAAGACCTGGGACAGATATGAATTGCGAATTTACAAGAGAGTAATTGATTTATACTCTTCTAGTGATGTTGTAAGACAAATTACATCTATTAATATCGATCCAGGTGTAGAGGTAGAGGTTACAATATCTGATTTATAGATGAATTAACTTCATAATGAAAAGGACAATAAAATTTTAAATACTAGTTATTTGAATGAATTTGTATAATATTTTGTTATTTAAGGATAAATCTAATAATGTTATTTTTATCAACTCTTTTTATAGTTTTATTCTTTTCCTATTTTAGTGACAAAATAGAGAAATAAGAGTTAAAACGTGGGTGTTACTTTAGGTAATTCTTAGGATGTTCTTATTTTTGTCCGAATGGACAGTGAAAAACTAAGGTATTCGCTTATAATAGATTAGGCAGTACTTATCTTTTAGACAATGTAATTATTATTTTCTCATATATTTACTCATTTATTCAATGAAATGTATTTTTTTTTCATGTGAATTATGAGTTTTTAGGTAAAAGATTTTGGAGGGAAATTTGATGTTTAAAGAAAAATATGAATAGGTAAGCATTGTAATAGTGAGACTAGTTTATGAAATAAAGAAAAAATTGCATATAAAACACAAATATGGACAATATAAATCCAACGGTGTATTTTAAACCAGCGGATAAATATGATTTTACTAATATTACAGCCAAATATTTATTTTCTGATGAATATCTAGTAAATAGAAGTGACGGGATTATAACTCAATCTGTATGTTTATTTTTAATCACTTTTGTTCTAATAATTACTCACTAATTTTTTTATAGGAAATATACGATGCAGTAAAAGATATAATGGATCCAGAGTATCCTTTAACTCTAGAACAATTAGATGTTGTTTCATATGATAACATAATAATAGATAATAATAATAAAATAGTGTTTTTATTGTTTAAACCGACAGTTACCAATTGCTCTCAAGCCAGTTTAATAGGTCTTTCAATATTTTTTAAATTATATTCAATATTTGGAAATACTGTTAAAATTATAATAAAAGTAGTTAAGGGCACTCACGAGCTAGAGGATGCAATAAATAAACAACTTAAAGACAAAGAAAGAGTTTTTGCAGCTCTCGAAAATCCACAAATATTTAAGACTATAACTAAAGGACTTTGCAATTCATATGTTTGGGATGACGAATCTTTGTTATATTAAAAAAAGGAGTAAAATAATAAATATTTAGACTTTGAATATAAAAATAGATATATCACTATATTTATTGTTATTAAAATCATAATTTAGATTAATTTACATGGTTTAAATGTTGTATTATGACTAACCATTCAGTTAGATGAATTTATTTTCATCAAAATAAGTTGATATATATTACATTTTATATTTCTCTGTGAAATAGAAATAAATTATTTTTAAACCGTTTTCATTTTTGTGTTGTTCATATTCTGGTATTTTTTATTTAGTGAAAATCTTAGTAATACAAAGAACAAAATAATGTTAGGAGTGAATATATAAGCGAACTGGAATATATCTAAAGAATGCCAATAACATAATATTATTGAAAATGATATTACTAATGAAACAAATGTCAGTAAATTCATTACTGAAAAATTGAACTTAAATTTATCACTCTTTATTATTTTGTTCCATGTTTTGAATAACAGGAAAGTAAAGAATAAAATGATAATTGAAAATAAATATGGAAATAATGGGCCAGGAAGTTTTCTTGGTTCTTTGAATTTATATATTATTTCCTCCTTGGGATAATACTTGGCCATATTTGGATGTATCTTAAAGGGGCACAATTTATCAAAAATAGCACTCTCATTCTTATAAATTATTATATTGGTATTAAATTCATATAAGTTATCTTCATTTTCACGAGAAATGCTGTTTAGTAAAAATCTGATAGAAAACTCACTAGATGAACATATAAATTTATCTTTAGTTAAATCAATGAAAAATTTAAATGAATTTTTGTCAATGATTGCTGCTATTAAATTAATGGATCTTGTACCAATAGTATCTAATGGTTTTAGAGCTTTTACTTCTAAAAAACCAGCATAGTTAAATATTGAATAGTAATCAAAATATTTAATGTTAGTATCCAAAACAATCACCATTTTAAACATTTGGATATTATTATTGTATTCAAGCAATAAACCATTGTTATTTTTATCTTTTACTTGAATTCCTTTACCTAAATATATTTTTTTATTTGTTAATAGTAACTTTTTGTTAGATTGAATATTATTATTTACATTTAATATGGGTATTACTGTTTCCTTAGAAATTATTGATTTCCCTAACACTTTTATTTTAAATAAGTTTTTATTAAGATCATTAATAATTTTATTTGTTATCTCTTGATTATTTTCTTTATTTTTCAATATTAATTCATATTCACATGTTTTTGGAATATTATTAATAGTAACATAACTAGAATAACTATTATCTTTGACTGATAATTCAAGTTCATTTATTATTTTACCATTTGCATCACAA
This sequence comes from Cryptosporidium bovis, assembly GCF_009768925.1. Classification (NCBI taxonomy): domain Eukaryota; phylum Apicomplexa; class Conoidasida; order Eucoccidiorida; family Cryptosporidiidae; genus Cryptosporidium; species Cryptosporidium bovis. The sequence goes on from NW_027125029.1 coordinate 389,037, forward strand.
AATGTAAATGAACATATTTTACTGTCTTCGTTTGAAATAAATCCTTGAATTATATGTAATCCTGATTCTGTTAACAATTTTCTCGTTATAATATATTCATTTAAAATACTAATGTTTCTTATATCTTTAATGTTAGCTTTTGAAAGACTAAGAACCATTTGATGAATACTAATAGGAACATCTGCAAAATTAGTAGGGCGTTTCAAATAAAAATATGCTCTTGTTATTAATGAAAAATATAAAACATATGATTCTAAAGACAATATGTTATTTACTTCAAATTTGTTCTCCCACTCTAATATTGAAGTTAACAATTTAATGTGACCTGTATTTTTATTGCCAATTTTATATAATTGAGATATTGTTCCAAATAAATATGATATATCATCATAATCAATTAAAATATTTTTTGATTTTTTAATCTTACTTATTTCATCATTTATAAGTTCATTAGTATCATCTATTATATCGTCTTTTCCTAACACGCTAGCAATATCTGATGGTAAATTCGTTAATATTGTACTTATGTAATATAAATCCCTCATTGTTGGTCTATTTGACTTCATGAAATGTTGTTTTAACATTTCTGCAGATACAATTGAATTTTTAACATCACACTCAATTAAAGTTGACCCATATATTGAACAACTTAATTCACTTAATGGTGTGTCTACCTTTTGTATTTTGAATTTAAATGTGTTACAAAGAAAATTACTGTCATTCTTAAGTATTTGATTTATTGATAACAATCTAAACAACAATGAATCACATGATCCAACATTTTCAAGAACATTTAATCTCACATCATGGATTGTTGATAACAGTTGTGGTTTAACTAATGGTGTCATAAGGTAAATGAATATTACAAATGATTTTATGGAAAATTTCATGATCACGATTTATTTATAATATTTATACCAAGAAAAAATTATCAAACAAGAAAGTTGTCTAGTTACAATTCCATGAACAACTTAATCTTATTGTTAAGAATAGTGAGCAACTATACACTTATATTAATAATTGCTTCAATTACTACCTAATATTAATTAAAAATTATCACATTCAGTAAAAAGACTTAAAGTTATACTTTTAGCGCCTCTATTGTTTTGTTGCAGTTTAATTAAAGACTATTAATCAACAAAATACAAGAGAACAAAATTACACACTAATAGAATAAAATGACATAGACCATATGGACTATTTATGTAAGAGATAAATTGTTTCTCTACCTCTAATGTATTTATTCTGATAGTTTTTTTAATTTAATTATTTTAAGACTTTAGGTGCAAGCTTAAAATTTATACAATATTTGGTACCCTCGAGCGCCAAAACAATCTAAATATATATATATATATGAAGTGAATATTAGCTAAAAAAACTTTAATGGAATGAGGGAATAAAGAGGATGATTAATACAACAACATATTTTTCGGATCAATTTACATCTTGACCATGCATCTTTTGACTCTGAAAATCTGTTTAAATTATATAAAGCAACTCCCTTTGTTGCATAAAGATTAGATATATCAACATTATTTATGTTATTGTTTGAAACAAATATTTGTGAATTAATCATAAATGAAACATATCTATCCACATTATTCCATTCCCCCAGAATGATACTCCAAAACGCAATTAACTTATAACATCTGTAGAATAAATAATTCATAGGATGAGGCTTTACAGTAATATTTGGATCGTCATTATTAAAATATTTGTCTACAATATTAATCAGTAATTCTACAGCTGACGAAAGATCACACATTTCATTGTTCAATCTCTCAGCCTCAGAAATAGCATTATTAAATTCGTTGATTACTTTTGTAGTTTCTGATCCAAAAAATGTTTCCTTGCAGTTCTCACATTCATATGTATTAGTTAATTGGAATATAAGATATTCACTATCATCAACAATTGATGATAAGCTGGTCGATTTGTATAACTCATTTATTGATTTTGAAAAAAGTAATGTATTATCCATATTTAAATTACTATCAGTGTTTTCAAGTAGGCTTAAACTATTATCGAAGCATTTTGAGCATAAAAAACCTTCAATATACTTATCTTTGCTAAGGTTAAATTCAACAGAACACCTATTACATTGACAAAAAAAATATTTTGTCTGAGATAAATGTTTAATTCTATTTCTTCTTGAATCATACATTTCAATATAACTTATGCATATTTCCTCATTTTTTTTAATCTTTTTATTTGCTATTAAATCAATATATAAGCTGTTAAAATTATTATTATTATTATTATCATTATTACTATTATTATTATCATCCAAACTGTTATTAACACCAATAAAACCACAATTTGGATCGCAACTGTGATTAAATAAACTTGAAAAAGAAAATAATCCCCAGCCTGTAATGTTTGGACTAAGTAGTGAAAATGTAAGTTCTAAAGAATTATTTGGAATGAAATTTAATTTTGGATTGTATAAACAACCATCATTGTGACCTTTATTATTTAATAACGAGAATATGGGTATACCAAAACTGTTACTGTCAATAATACACATTATTCTGAGTAAAAGATTGTCATTCAATTTATTATTTAGATTATTATTTTTTATTTTTTCACTTATTACTGGAATATTAATTAGACTATTAGATAACCTTCTATATACTTCTAGAGTGTCTTCGGGAAATTTAGACATGTTATCCTCTAGTATAGATATTTGGTTATAATTTGGAATTAGACAATTATTTTCCGAATTTGCTTTATAACGTGAATTTGACGTTAATTCGATTATACTTTTAATTAAAAATCTTAGTAGCAACAGTGTTCTATCATATGTTACTCCAACTTCTATTGCTATTTCATCAATGATATTCAAACTCAATATACTGCACTCAATTTCATGGATTAATCTTGATTCCTCGAGACAATTTTTTGAACAATATTTCACCTTACCACATTCCTTGCATTCTATGAAATTAATTTTTTCACTAAAATAACGAAAACAAAAATTGCACATCAAATTACTATATTCTTTAAGTAGTATATAACAATATGGAATTTCCCTAATTATCAATTCACCTTGTTCTATGTCCTCTTTTGCAATTATGCATCTTCCTTTTGTTTTATCATCAACTATTTTAAGCTTTTCCGGAAGATCCCACATATTTAAGTTAAGTTATCATTTATTTTTTTATATGTTTTACAATTAGCCAAAATAAATAAGATATGAGTAAATAATGCAGCTCATAGATGTGATTTTAATGTATAATTTCAGGAAAAAGAAACTATTGTGACAAGGGCAGTAAACAGTCTTAAATAAGGCCAATATCTGTAAAGTTTAATGCAAAATACACTGTTTGTTTTACACTCAATTCCCAATATATCACTATTCAATTTTTTTTTTATAATTGCAAATATGTATACCTATTTTGACATTTAGATAAATAATTTAAGGCGGGAGGCCATTTACATATTTGATAAGAGAAATAACTAGGCAATAGTTGTAAAGCGATAAAAACAAAGACTATAAATTATTACATGTAAGTAAAATATAACTTATTGTGGAAGAAAACATTAGAATGGCAAAAATTGATTAAAAATAGAAAATGAACAAAATCACAAAATCTTAATTAAACTTATTTAAACTATTAATTAACTTATAATTCATCGTGTTTGAGAGAGTTTTCAACTAAATCAATTTGTTCTTGAGTTGGAGGTTCGTCAGCAAATTGTTCAAATTCAGGAAATATGGTTACAACCAAATCATTGTAGTTTTCTGGATCATTAAAAGATAAATTTTCAATATCAATAGATGTCGAATTAGTAATATACTGTTTAATATTAATGTAACTGATTTCATCAGCATTAAACTTGGCCGGATTACTATTATGTTTACTAAAAAATAGTAAAGAAGGTATTGAATTTGAATAATATTCATCCTTAGGTAGATCATTTTCACTTATATCTATAATGCCAAATTTTATTTTTGAATCACCTTGTATAGTTAATGCATCATTTAATTTTTTTAATATTTCTTCAGTATCATTACACGGTTGGCAAAAAGGAGTGGTTAATAATATAATCCAATCATTGTTCTTATCATCAAGCACAATACTGTTAAAGTTGACTCCTACAATCTTTGTAAATTTATCATTCTCATTATACAATGGAATTGGCTCAGACCTTAACTTAGGCTCGATTTTACCCGAATCAACATCTTGGATAAATTTTTTAATGGTTGAATATTCGATAGGTGTATTAGGTGGTAAAATATATGGCCTTGTCTTAGCTACTGCAATTGTAGGCAGCATTTCAGGTTCAACGAGTAAAACAGTACTTAAATGTGTAGAATGTTCTGAAGTATCTAGCCAAACAACTCTATAATTACTAGAAAACTCTTGTGATATTTTCGTTAATATTGAAACGTATGGTTTTATACTTTGATTTCCCTTTCCATTTTCCATAGGAACTAACAACCATATTAAATCAAAGTCAATATCTGAGTATTTAACAAAGTTTTTGCTAGATATTTCACCAAATAAAGGTACGTGATTATTTTTTATAAATTCAAATACATCACCTTTGTTTTTCAATGACTTGTTGAATATAATTCCATTATCTTCATATCTTCTTAAGCACAATAACCAACTATTATTATTATTACTATTGCCATTATTACTTTCCAAAATTGAATCAGTGTCTGAATTATCATTATAAATATCAATAAGATTACTCGCAGTTAAGTTTGGAATTAATTTTGAAGAAATAAAGTAGAATTTACCAGATACTCTATTAAAATCGGCTATCTCATAAAATACATTGTATTCCGAACTATTCTTAGCACCATATAAAAAATAAATCACGTCGTCATCTTCTAACAATCTGATTATATTGGTTCTTGTAATATCTAACTTACTTTCAATCATTTTAATTGGATATGATATTTGTTCCTTCGTCCAATCTAATATTTCCACATCTGCTCTACCACCATAATATTCTTCTGGTACTTTTTTCCTGAAAAATTTCAATGTTGGAAAATCATTTATTTGGTACTCTTCTAACAACTTTAAATTTCTTTCACCATTGATCTTTCCTAGACTTACATTTATATTCTTAAATTCTAAATATAGTTTATCTAGCTTTTCTATTACATTTGCACAGGCAGTACAATCTTCTGAGTAAAATAAGACGAGACAATGATCGTTTTTCCCTATAAAATCTGGGAAACTATTTTTATCCAATTCAATAACTTCACAGTTTAATGCCACACATGTCGTAAACAGTATTAATAAGACATTGAGAAATCTCATTTTTTTCAAGATAATTTTAAATGTCAAGCTCTTTTTCGCCAACCTGTAAATACAATAGCCTCTTTATTCTATAAATGATTTGTCCTTGATTATTAAATGTAAAAAAAAAAAAATCTGATTAATTTATTTGATAGTTTTAACAAATAAACTTCACTAATTCATTAATATAACAACGCCATCCTATTTCCACATTATTTCTTATCTCACATAACTCTATCCGCCTCAAACCATATTTATTTTAATTACAACTAAATATATTCAAAGCAAATAACTATACTAATATACAAACTGCAAAAATAAAAATAGTGGAAATTTTGCCGCTGGGACGAGACAGGTTACTACAATTTACATGCATGATACGAAATGATAAGACAGTAAAAAGAAAAAAAATTGAGCGAAATTAGAGTAGTCTGAATTGAGTTCGTTAAAAAACAAAGTTTCAACGTCTCGAGAATTGGACTTAATTAGACGTAATCTTCTCAATTGAAAAGATATACCCCACTTGCCAGTCAACCCATTTCAAGCCAACTATTAGATAACAAATAGTCAGCGTTTTTTCTGTTAGGAGACTACAGCCATTTCGGCCATTAACCACTAAGTAAATACAATTTCTAATAAAATTGTATCAAGGCATCTCAGACCTTCCCATCCGTATCTATCATAAAAGAAATAAAATATATTCCTCTTTCTTGTATGCGGAGAATCTCGAGCTTAATTTCGCCCAATTTGCACATATCTATAATTAATGAATCGAATATATAACTTTATATTGCTTGTTACTCCATGATATGAAGTGAATAATAGCTTTATAACTAAATATTTAAAAATTAACGGAAAACAGACAATATTAATAACAGTGTTCAAACCTTTTCATCTACAATCAAAAGTTAATTACTATTGTTTTAATTACATATATACCTGGGTTTGTATAGTTGTCTTTTTATAATGGTGAATAAAATCCCCACATAAATACCTAAAAAAATACCAAATTGATACTGCCAATTCACATTTACATAATTGCATTTAAACAGTTTGGTACTTATTATCCGAGTGTAAACAATTATTTATTGTATATTATAATAAAAAATTGTATGTCGAACCCTGTGATTGACATAACCTCTACTTATTTAATCATCATAGATGAAGAGGCATGACACCCGAGATTCATTTATTATTCGATGAAGATTGATCCAATATTTCATTCAAAAAGTCAATTATTGGTCTTCGGTATCATCGTATAGACATTAGTAAATGTTTATGTTAATATTAAAAAAAAGTGTCCAAGTAAAATCATTCAAATATTTTCATAATAAAATCGTAAATAAACAACTTATCAGTAATTTAAATTATTTAACAAAATACTTCGAAATATATTATTCCATTTATAGACCATTTAAAGAACTGTAATAAAACCATGAATATATATACGTCAAATACAATTAATAATTAAATTAACTCATTATTTCTTGTTTGTTCGTCAAACATTCTTGACACAAATTTACCATTGTAGATTATATATAAAGATGCAGAATAAGTCAGAAAATTCAGACATAGTATTATCCACATTATGATTTCGGTGGATTGACAGATATTTCATAAGTTAACAAATTAATCATCATCCTTTAATTCTGCATACCTATTATTATTTAGGTTAGATTTTAAATATAATAGGCAATTATTAACATTAAATTATCACTTTTTTTAATTAGTGTCTTAAAAATACGATCTACTTGAAATAATGCTCAGGTGCCATTTATTTACTTGTATCATTAACAAACAAATAAACGACACTAACTCTTTCTACATAAACAAATGATTCGGTGGAAGGAGAAGAGAGTTGATAGTCTTCATTGCAGTATTCCATTCAGAATATTGATATAATAAAAGTTAACACATTCACTTATATGTCCAAATAAATTGTAATATAAAATTTGAATTTACTAGACCATAATGATGAGTTTTAAGAAAATATATCATCTAATAGTATTTTTGTCAAGAATTCGCATTAAATATATACATTTGTGTCGTTCACCATCGAATATCACACTATACAAGCCCAACTGTATATTTAAAGCAGGAAAAAAACTTACCTAAATCAAGCAATAATCCATTTAAATATAATACATTAGGGATTTATATTTGAACGAAAAAAAATAAGACATTAATTTATCTCACTTATTATTGTTGACGAAAAATATGTCCCTCAGAGTTAAAAAGCTCGTTGTTTTATAGTTATTCATCAAATAAAAATCAGTTCGAATCGATATAACACTATCATCATTGGGAATAGAATCCATTACTCTATACTTATTGAAAATATCAATATATATTTATTAATATTCAATAGACGTCATTTACAGTCCAATTAAATTTGAAATCCTTAATATTATACTATAATATGTTCCAGGAAAAAAGAACTAATTGTCTTGACTAGCCATTATATGCATTATACATAAAGTAAGGAGACGTTAATTGTTGTTATTTTACTTAATTTAATTTATCATCATTGGAATCGTATGATACTTATGTTTTATGACTATTTGCCTTAACATATATCCAATTTATTATTAACTATTTTCTGTTTCCTTTCACAAATAACACTACTTAAAACGTTATATATATTTATTTTAGTTATTGTATCTGACCTTATCTTTTTATTATCTATAGCGCCTATTATCTTGTCTCGTGGCGGTAAAGCTTCATATTTATTAATGGCAAAAAAAAAATGGACACTAAGTGAGAAAAAAATTTGTAATTGTTATTTAATGTACTGTAAATTTAATAATGAATATATTAACAATTATTCACTAATTTATTGAACAACCTTTCAAAGTGTACAAAACAGCATATACTATTATTGCACGACATATTTTCATTGTTATTGTTTGCACCAAATTCAATTCCACAACTAGTTCCGCAATCAGTTATTTTTTCTAGCAAGAAATTTTCATTCACACATGAACTATTAATATTGTTTGTATTGTTAGAATTGCAAGTATTTATCATTTGGTTTTTAATTCCATCTATATACCTATCAACAGTAGCTTTTATGCTGTTTAATGTCGTATTTTCGAACTGATATCTAATTAAATATGGCAATTCGGATATATTCTCTAGCTCACATTCTATGTCCATTTGCGACTGATTTTCATTTAGTGATAATATCCTTACAAGTAATTTCAAATTAATCTCCTTCTCAAATATATCAAAATTAACGTTAATTAATAGATGTATATATGATAGATCCAATGGATACAATAACTGATGTTTCTCCTTAAATGATATCCAAATATCCACTAAACCTGTTTTAATTTTTTTTTTATATTGAATATCCCTATTTGACCCACTTTTAAGAATAAATGAACGAATATCTTTATTATTATATATATCCAAATCGTTGTCTTCACTATTGTTGTTCCATTCGCTAATAACCAAATTAAATGTTTCCTGAGGATCTAATATGTATTTTCCATAAAATAAATCTGATGTGATTATTTCAGCAAGCTTGATATTCGAAATTGAAACGATACAACATGGATATTGATTAGAGTATGGAGATATCTCATTTATTGATTGAGTAGCAATGTCCAAGTTAGATATTGGTATTTTGGCATTTGTTATTTTAAATTCATTGTTTTCATTATTATTTAATATTGAATGATTGTTTTCACTATTTGTACTTTTATTTTCATGTTTAATATTATTCTCATGTATTTTTAACATTTTATTTACACATTCAATGTTATCACCTATTATATAATTTATACCTGATTTTGTTTTTATATTTAAATTGTCATTTTCAATTAATTTCATATCTAGTATATGATTAAATGGCAATATAACCCACTCACCCCTAGATATAATTCTATCATTCATATTCTCATCATTTACCGTTGTCTTAGCAAAAGCAGTTGCTGCTATTGGAGCTATAATGCATTGTATGTTTAAATTATTTCTATTTATTAAATGAAACACTGCCAATTCATTTTCCATTAACATTATATCACATAAATAATTACCAAAGCCAAATCCTGGTATTTTTAAGTTACACCTATAACAACCATTTAGTTCATATATTTGATTAAAAATTGAATCATTTTCTAAACATTTATTCTCTTTATCTACCCACACTATTGCACTTTTGCATTCTTCTTTAATTAGATCATCTACTTTTGAATCATCGTTAATTTCTCCTTTTATTAGTTTATATGTTAACTTTTCAAACCAATTCATTTTATTTAACTTTAATGTTCTATTAGGTTAATAAACACAAATTATTTTTTAGCTTTTTGAAATTATTTTAACTATTTTTTACATGCATTTTTACTTCTTGAAATTAATCATGTATTTTACTAATGCCGGTATAATCAAATAAAAATAGGCTTTCGGGCATTTTTTTTATTAATCAGAATGGTATTGGGGTGGGGAGGGGAGACCAAAATAAGAGGGTAAAGAATGAAGGATATATGAAAAAGAAAAGGGGAAAAAAGTGCAAGGAAAAATAAACAAATTAATTTTAATAAATAAAATATTTAATTTAGTTTTCAAGTGGAAAAAACTTAATAGATACGGCACAAAGTTATAATCAATCAAAATATTTTGTTGGTATTAATATAACTCGCATTTGTTATTATTTATTCAAGTCTGACTATTTTTTACCTTAAAATCATTGAAAAGAAATAAATCAATAACTAAACATCGAGTTTTCTTCTATTTTATTCTATTTAAATGAAAAAAAAGTTAGAAATGAGATTATAATGTCATAATATAACTATTATATACATTAGGCTTTAAGTTTATATAAATATAAAATACATTTATAGTTATTATTAAGTTTGGATTTGTTTAATGGTTAATAATAATAATAATAATAATATATATCAATATGATTTCTCTTCAAAACTATTTAATAAGCACTCTTATTTAGATGTATTGGTAAATATATTAAATTACTTAGCAAATAAATATGTATCTATATTTTTAAATCCACTCTTTGTAATAATTACATTGATTATTATTTTAATTGTCATTTTAGATTTAATAAATTGCTACAAAAAGAATAAGTTTTCTAAAAATAAAGTGGTAAATAGCGATTTAAATAAAATTTGTTATAAATACAATTGTGGTCTAGATACAATACCTATTGATTCAAAAACAAATATGTCATTTGGTTGTTGTTGGAGATATGACTCTAAAAAAAGAATTCACGGGAGAATATTTATAAGTGACAAAAACATTATTTTCTATTCACCAATATCAATATTATTTGAGAAAAAGGAATTACTATCTAAATATTCTGTTTTTCCAGGTATAAAAATTTCGGACACGACATTAATTACAATGGAATACACAAAAATATCAAGAATGGTTCGTCGAGGAGGAAGCAAAGTACTAAGAGGTAGTGTAACCATTGAATTAAATACAAACACAGACGATAACACTCGTCTCGAAATAATGTTTTGCCATTTTCTTCATACTAAATACGTTTATGATCTTTTGTCAAGACTTTGTACATTGTGTTGTAGTAGAATATATGATACAATACAGGGTGATAACAAATTAAATGATGACTTAAGCAATATTGTTAAGAGTGAGAAATCGTTTGATAATATTAGTAATATTGATAAAAATATAAATAATAATAGCGAGGTTATCATTCCGAATGATATTATTTGTTTCCCATTATATGACTTACAAGGTAAAGACACAATTAATAATTATGAAATTGAGAATTCGAATATACTAGAATTATTAAATAAAAAATCAAGCCAAGAGTTTGAGGAATATATAAATGAATATGATTTTAATCCAATACCAACTTCTTCACTTCAAAATGTATTTCCATGTATAATTATGCCAATTGATATTAAAAAGGTATTTACTATTCTTTCCGATGAAAGTGGAGATAGTAAAAAAAATGTTTATCTTCGATTTCTAGAATTATCAGGTGCTTCCAATGTTGAAATTGAATATAAACCTTCAAAATACAATTTTATGAAACATATTGTTTATACATATGAAAAATCTCTTACTATTGGTGGCATTGGCTTGAGTTGGTTGTCTTCAAAAAGTTCAATTAGTTTTAAATGCAAAGAAGACCTCAAATTGTATTACTTGGGTGATGATCTTGGAATATTATTATGTATAGATGTTAATTCTACAGGAATTCCTGAGAATGATGCCTTTACCGTAAATATAAGACATCGTTTTACTCCATTCAAGACATTAAATAATTGTTTTTGTGGAGTTAATAATAATTTTGATAATGATAATAATAACAATAATAGTTATTTCAATGATAATAGCGACAAGAATGACAAATCACAATTAAAAAAATGTTACTGCGCCTCCAAAAAGTATGTCCAATTAGATGTTGAATGTGAAGTTAATTTTCTGAGATTTTCATTATTTAAAATACCGGTCATTCAAAATACAATTGATCAAACAAAGAAGAATTTGGATTTTTTAAGATCATCGTGGAAAATGCACTTCTAAACAATTTACAATTATTTTATTTATAACAAATATGTTTTTAGTATTTTTTTCTATTTTTCATTATTTACAATCATTTTTATTTCACTTTAATGTTGAAACTTCATCAAAAATTCAATTGTATCTTTCTTTAATTATTGTTTATTAGTGTAATCTATTTATTGCGTTTTTATTCTTAGTCTTCACTTGCTATCATTTTTTTTAACAATTGCTTCAGATTCAGTTTACTTGATTTTGAGTTATTTTCATATTTGTTCTTCTCTAATTCTTTTTTTTCTTTCAATTTTTCTATGTTATTACACATTAACTTTCTTCCTTTTTCTAACTCATTTTTCATATTTAATATACTTATATAGTTGCACTTATTGTTTATATTATCGGATTCATTTACATTTGTTGTTCCCTTTAATTTTTTTGTTTCTTTAATTATTTCAATATATAATTCGTCCAAATATTGTATATATTTATCATTTAAATTTTTATATTCATTTTCAATATTTATTCTATTTTTTTCAATTTTCACATTTAATTCACGCCTTCTTTCTTTAAATTTATTTAATTTATCATTCCACATATTTTCTATATGTTTTTTAATTTTGGTAAAGTAATTCTCAACTTCTTTGTTACATCTGTTCAGTAATTTTTTGTTTAATTCATCAAACCTATTAATCATATTGTCTAGATCCTTTTTTTCTTCCAACTTAATACTTGATATTTTTAATTCACTTGGCAGCATTTCTGTCACTCCTTTCTCAGACTCTAATTTTGTTATTGAACTATAATTCGTCAATGTTATACTGTCATCGAATTGATCTGGTGAATAAAGTATTGTATTATTGTCATCTAGACTTATTTTCTCTACCGAATTTAATGAATATTTATTTTCATAGGCAATTTCTACATCGGTCATATCTTTTTCTGTATAATCAGATATACGATAATCGCAAATATCCAAAGATTCTAAATCACTAGATTCATTTATAATTCTGCTATTTATTTCTTCGTTTACAGTCTGATTTCCATTCTCTGTTCCATCTGGTATTTCTATGTTATCATTGTTATTTTCATGTACCCTCATTGTTTTTTCGTCAATTTTTGGTATTGATTTCTTTTTTTTCTTATATTTTTTTTTAATCTGTACTACTTCTGGTGTCATTAACTTGTGATTGCTTCCCTTTGTGTGGTCAAATTTACCATTAATTTCATCATGCCACTTATTAAACAATTTTTCTGACCTCGTATCCAATGAATATTTAAGTTTCTTACTTTCCAAATCATTTAAACGTTTACATTCTTCCAATATTGGATAATTATTATCTGTAACAGCTATCTCCTTCGGAACAATTGTTTCCGCTTGTATTTTTTCAACATTTCTATTCAATAAACTATCATCTCCTTTTTCATTATTTACTCTTGTTGGACATGTAGTCTGATTTAATGTATTTACTGTTGTTATTTCTTTATTTGAATTACTTCCATCATCATACTTAATCTCGTCATTACCTATTTTTGACTCTAAGACTCCATTGGTTACATTATTTCTGAATTTTGGTGGCGTTATTATATCAATACTTTCTTCTCTATAATCTTCTATTTCTTTGTTCTTTTTCCTTTTTAACATTGTTTTTTTTATATTGCTTACATTTTTATCTTTAATAATAGTGTTATCATTATTATTAATGTTACAAATATTTAATTTTTCAACTTCTATATCGTTATGCTCATTAGGTTTTTTTTTTTTTAACATTTCATTATCCTCATCGTTTTTCTTTTGTATTCTTCCCCTTTTTAAACAAGACACTCTTGTATTTGATTTATTTAAACTAGGAATTTCCATTGTTTTTACAAATGCGTTATCATTTGATTCTACAAATTCTTTACATGTTTTAGTTTTAAACTTGTTCTCTTTTTTCTCTGTAATAAAATTTAATTTAGACTCCTCGCTTTTTAATTCCCTTTCATTATCGATTTCTTCGTCTATTTTCATCATTTCACTCATTTTTTCACTGTTACCTTCTGTGTTATCATTTTTAGCTTTTTTAATTGTTTGTATTTCAGTATTTTTTTGCTTTTTTTTGCTTTTAATACCTTTTTCAATGTTCTTTTTTTTCGTCTTATTTGATTTATTACTAACAATTTTACCTTCTAAATTATTGTTTATTTTGTTCTTATTCAAGTCGTTATTATTTTTATTATCACTTTTTTTATTAGTAGCCTTACTATTTTTCTTGTCCTCTAAATCACAAGTTTTATCAGTTACATCACCTAATGTATCAATTTTAATTTCTTTGTTAGTGTCGCTTAATATCTTTCCCTTTCTTTCTCTATTCACATAATTTGTTGTTTTCACTGATTTTAAATTGTCCTCTTTTCTATTAATATTTTTTAATCTATTATCATTATTATTGCTATTATCATTTACATTAATATTCTTGTCAATAGTCTTTTTTGGTGATTCACCTGAATTTATTTCACTTTTATTTTCTAACTCACCATTTTTATTTACATAGCCAATACTTGTATTATTTATTTTATTCTCTGAATTATTTATCTCCTCCATTTCCTGTGTTAATTTTTTTTGTTCATTTAACAAGCCTATTATAATAATATCTGCTTTATTTTTTTGATTTTTTTGTTTGATTTTCTTGTTTTTCTTATCTTTTCTATCATCATTTTTTGACAATGGTAAATCTACATTATAGTTTTCATTTTTATTGATTTCTCTGTTATTCTTCAATTTAATTTCATCTTTTCTACACTCTTTAGATGTTACAAAACTAACTCTTCTAACTTTATCTTCTTGAAATATCTCTGGGGTTTTATCATTAGCAAAATAATCTTTGTTTTCATCTCTAAAATTTTTTGTAGTTGCTATTGACATCTTTATATTTTCAAAATTTATCATGCTTGGTTCAACACTTTCTATAATATTAAATTGTTCATTAATCAGATTAGACTGACTTATTAAAATTGCTCTTGAGTCTGCAATAGATACTTTCCTAGATGGTGTTTCGTTTTCTCTCATTCCGTATATTTTTTCAATTTTGCTTGCTCTGAACAATCCCATTATATGATTGGCTTGTTCCTCATCTATATAAAAACTGATTTTTAATATTTCATTTTTCTTATCTTTTTCTACATTTTCAATATTTGATGCGAATAAACCCGTCCAACTTTGCTTAATTTCAAGTAATTCATTCAATACTATATTAATACTTAGTTCGCTTTCTATTTCATTATATAATACAGATTTAATTGTCCAATATGGTATTTCAGCTGATGATAAGTGTGGTTTTAATTCTTTTTCAGTGTTATTGCTATTATCAACGATATTTGTGTCAGTAATTGTAGCATTCCTTAATTTAACATAGTCATCTTCGTCTATATCTGAATGAAATGTTATACTAAAAGCACATATATCTATATCTGTCGTTAATTTTATATTTAATATACTCATATTCATTTTAATTCCAGACAAAGACCATATATTCATTCCATTTCCATTACATGTTTTATTCCACGGTGTAAGTAGCCCTCTAAATGAATAATCAAAATTTTCACCATTAATATACCTAAGTTGTATTAATCCTTCTGGCCATGATGATCTAAATGAATTTATAAAGTCAATATATTCTTCATCTACTGGTTTTCTTTGCACTCCTCCAAATTCTATTTTTTTTAATATACGCCATACTAACTCTCCTAATATTAGTTGCAATTCAAAATCCGGACAATATAGGAATCTATTTATACAATCTACCAGTTTATTTGAATCGAATTTAACATTCTTTTTTTGAATACTATTAATTTGTTGTATCATTGTATATGTTTCAGCTGCATATCTACTAGATAAAATGTAACTGTGACCTATAAATAAGTACTCAAGCACACCATTACAGTTCGACCTCTTAGGCTCTATTATTGTAAATAAATCAAATAAACTAAAAATGTATTTTTCAAGCATCATATCATCTTTCATAAATATTGGAACATGTTGATTCAAGTAGTTCTTACCTGCCTCATTAAAGCTTAGTTTATTATTCAATAAATAATATTCATCTACCCATGACATGAAAAAACCTGTTATATTTCTTAACATTGTAGCAAATTCTAATTCTACAATCTGGTTTTTTTTTGATAATGACACCATTTTGTAATATACATTAAGTAAAATTTTAACATTTTTTTCTTCTATTTCGTTATATTTTAAATTATTATTCTGTATTAATGTCCATACGAACCTCAAACAACTATTACAACACGACCAATTATTATCGATAAAAGACTGATTTAATGCTTCAAATATTTTATTTATTAAACTTTTGTTTATTTTAGTTGAAT
The DNA here is from genome assembly GCF_009768925.1 of Cryptosporidium bovis. Classification (NCBI taxonomy): domain Eukaryota; phylum Apicomplexa; class Conoidasida; order Eucoccidiorida; family Cryptosporidiidae; genus Cryptosporidium; species Cryptosporidium bovis. Next base: position 405,149 of record NW_027125029.1, read on the forward strand.
TGTTGCTACCATTTTCTAATATATTTGATATTACATCCTCAATTAATATACATAAACCTCCACTATGCTTTACCCTTTCCAACTTTTCCTCAAGTTCTACTTGCCAAACCATTGATAATTAATCACATATATACATGTATATATATATATATTTTTTTAATTTTGCCAAATATTGTTTCAATTTAAATTTAAATTCAATATTACTTCATTACTAATAGTTTAAAAAAACTATATAAGGTTAAAAAAAGAAAGTAATAATCGTAGTAATAAATAAAATGACCAGTTTATATACATGCATGCATACATGATTACTTATGTCATACCGGGGTATCCACATGTAAATTATCAAAAAATAATAATAATTAATAGAAATATATTTATGTATATAAAAAAATATTGAATTAAAGAAAACTCTTACTACTTGCTTTATTCTTTATATTTTTACTTATAAAGTCAAAATTAATACATAAATTGTGACAACATATATATATATATATATATATATATATATATAGAAATTAAGAAACATATTAGATATTCACTTTAAATGACATTTCATATTTATTAATTTCATAATTTATTTCCTATAATAATCGATAAAATTTATTATCCACTTTAGTTTTTAGATTTTTTTTAATCTAATTGAAAAAGAAAAGAATAACTCAGTTTTATTATATTTTTTATCTAATGTTAATTTTATATTGAAGTAACATTTTACTGAATTTATAATGTTTTTTCTTTTCCTTCACCTAATATTTTTCCTTTTTATTTGACATATGTAATGCTGCATATCCCGTGGGTGGTGCTTCTTCAATAGTAATCATTAAGTGTTCGGCGTCAGATTCTGGTGAGAAAAATAATTAAAGATGTTATTCAGTGTTTTTTAGTTGATAATAATAAATTCACTACTTACCTTGAATAGCAAGTTTTTCAGCATCCGTTAAGGCGGACCCACCAGAAATGTCTAAACTTGAAGAACCTATGATTAAATTGGTTTATTTTATGACTTTAAAGTTAATATTAAATAAAGTTACTTACCTTCAACTTCAGCAGGAATTTCGATGGTATCTTCCTCACTTTCAACATTAATTTTGGGTGTCATTGCATTTTGGGCAGCAAGTGCTTGCTTTTGTATAATTTGAGATATAGGTTTCCCATTTATTGCGAGAAATGGTTTACCTAGAGTACTATCCTTAATAACAATATCTATTCCACTTGGCTTTAGTAATCCAACATTACTACCGGCAAGTATATTTTGTTCTTTTGAAATTTCAGGTAGTTTACCTGTTTTAATGCCAGTTTTTTCACAAAAAACAAGCTCACTAATAGCATTCATCCATATATTTCTCATGTTTCTGTTTTTTGTGCATATATTATGTCCAATACCTGTGTTACTCCTAATACCAAAACATATATCTGATAAACTTTCTAGTGGAAGCTCAATAGATGAGGGTGACAAATTTACTATAGGTAGCTTTCCTCTATACAATTGGAACTGACCATTATGAATTATTCCAGAGACTCTTTCCAATGAATCTGGATCACCAGGGATAAGTTGTCTATCTAAAAGTCCTTTTAAACCTTCACCGCAATCTCCTTTTTCATTTTCAGACACGTTTAAAAATGAACTTCTTATTGTTCCTACGAGTGATTGTATTTCGTTTCTAGTATAGCCTTTGTCGTACATTTGATTTAAAACGGACTCTGTAAGACCAAGATATGTTTTTGCACATTTCACAATGCTTATTGATGCAATGAATAAAACAGTAATTGTAATTCTTGTCATTTTGTTGAAAAGCTGTAAATCAAAATTGTGTGTTTATATATTATTTTATAAATACTAATTATTAGTACTTTAATTCGTTAAGAATTTTAATAAAATTCGATTTCTACAATCGCACTTGTGTTTGACTCTAAAATAAATATACTTACTTTATAAACATAAATATGTAAATATTTATTTTATATATTTGTACTATGTTTACAAGGTAAATATATAAAATATACAATTGTATATATTTAATATATTTATACCTATCTATTTATATATCTATATATTTATCTATATATATATATATATATATATATATATACATATATATGCATATATATGTATATATTATACATATACTTGTGTATTTATATTTGCTTGCTCATTGATTTAATAGCACTTAATTTGTTCTATACCGGTAACTTTGCAAACAATGTGGAAGTATGCATGTATGCATGCATGTATTTAAGAATTGAACATATAATTTAACACAGAATAAATTTGACTCAAATCCGAGAATAGATAATAAATATTACATGAAACAATTATTTTATCACTTATTTAGAAATGATTAAAAAATAATTCATTCTCTAATTAAAGTAGAACATATAAAGTATAATATTTAAAAGTTTAAGTAGGAAGGAAAAAAATAAAGTTGGGAATAAAATAAACAATAGTTAAAATAGCACAAAATATAAATTGGTTAATATTAAATGAAATAATGATAAAAACTTAGCATAGATGTGTTTAAATAACCAGGAAAATGAATAAACCATTTGTAAACTTATTTATTACAATATTATTTATATGTGAATTTATAGAGATTAAAATAGGTATCGTTACATCACAAACAGTAACAAACGCTAGTATAGTAAATTCAAGATCAGTGTGTAAAGAACCAGATTTTTATGATTCTGAGACAGATACATGTTTATCGAAAGTAAATGCGATAAGTAGTACATGTCCAAAGAATTGCCAAAAATTTGGCCACTTGTGTAGGTGTATAGATGAAATATCAATGCAATCAATATGCCCTAGTGACTACTATCTTTCAGATAATAGTAAAAAGTGTATTAAGGAAGAAAAAGTAGCACCTTCAATTGAATGTGGCAGAGGTTTAAAATGGTCAGAAAATAAGAATATATGTGTAGGAGTAAAACTGTCAACACCAGAATCGAGATGCAGTAAAGAGAATTCAATATTAATAAATGGAGTATGTTTAACATACAATAAGAAAAAAATACAAGATATCTGTGATGAAGGATATATAAAAAAAGAGAAGTTAGAACATAGTGCAAATAATAACATAAAATTGACTACAAGGGGAGTTAAATCTGGTTTTCAAAATAGTAACAGTGAAGAATCAAAATTATCAGGTATAAATAACAATGTCAATGGAAAAACAACTTATTGTATAAAGGAAGTTAAATCACAGTATAACTTAGAATGTTCAAATGGGTTTATAATGGATAAAGAAAGTTCAACATGCATTGCGCAGATATTTAGTGATCCAGAGCCAATGTGTTTAAATGGATTTGAGTTTGATACAAAATCAGAGACATGCGTAAATAAAACTGAGGGTGAGCCTGTAAAAAGGGTTTGTCCAAAGGATTATATTCTAGAAGGCTTTCAATGCGTTCAATCTTCATTCTCAAATCCAGAACCGAGATGTAGGGATGGATTTATATTTAGTGTTGAAGAAGGAACTTGTATAAAAATACTGAGAGAACCTCCATCATATAGGTGTCCATCAGATTCATATATATTCGATGGAAAACAATGTGAGTTAATCAAGGTAGAGAAGTCAAGTATGTATTGTGGTAATGATACAATCTTAGATGAGAAAACACAAAAATGTTATAGAAACAATATATTACCGGCTAAAATGGCATGCCCAATAGGAAAACAATATGATGAGATTAAAAAAAAATGTTATGAAATACAAATTAGAGAATCAACAAAAGTATGTTCGTCCGGCGAGATTTATATTAAAGAAAAAGATGTATGTGTAAAATATGAGGAAAAAAAGGCTGAGAGAGGTTGTCCATATGGCTTTAACTTAAATGAAGCAGAACAAATGTGCATACAAGAAAATTTTGAGGAACCTAAGTTGTATTGTAAAGAACCATATTCATTAATTGGTGGAGATTGTATGTATAGTGCAGAATTAAAACCAGAATATGTCTGTCCTGATAATTTCGAATATAATGAAAAAAAAATGGAATGCATTTTGCAGAGTATAACACTACCTGAATATGGCTGTCCAGAGGAATATAATGAATACATAGATAAGTGTATCAAACAAGTAGAAAAAAATCCCATAAGTGTTTGCCCGGTGAATTCCAAATTAAACTCTGATTCAAATGAATGCTTCACAATGAAAAAACCGTATAAAGAGTGCCCAAATGGATATAGACCAACAGATGAATCAATTACAAAATGTATACAGGTCATAAATACCAGTAATATACAAAGACAAGTTAACGGAATCACAAATAATAATCAAATTAGTTCGCATTTAGGATATAATAATAAATATAATTTAGAGGGTGCCAATCAAAGAAAAAATAATAATAATAACAGAAGTAACAGTAACTTAAATAATAACAATGTAAATTTAAATCAATTTAGTGTTGTTGGTGGAAATAGAAAGCCACATAATATCAAGACTGCACCCAGACCAAGAAATAATATGAATAATTAACATTTTTACAATAAAAATATATTAAATAAGTTAAACATGGTAAACAATCAGTATTATTGGAAGATATGTAGAAATAATGTTGATATTACTACATTTTTGAATGCAAGAAACCAATGAATAATCGACATTTTCACAACCGCTTAAATTCAAATTAATTAAAAAAGTCGTTGACTTGTAAAATTAAAATATATATACTATAGTTAAAAATACAAAATAAACTGATAATAATTGATGCAATAACTGACATTTGTCTTTCAAGTAATATATTTAAAGAGATATTTATAAATATATATCTTCTTAAGTGTTATTTTTTATACTTCCATTATTAATGCTTAATAAATTAGTTTCTGGAAACAACGATAGCCCTGCAAATAACACACTATATTGTAAGAATCTGAATGATAGAATTAAAAAAAAAGACCTTAAATTGCTTCTTTTTGAATTATTTATACAATATGGTATTATAGAGAAGATAACAATAAAGGGTGGAAACAAATTTAGAGGTCAAGCCTTTATATTGTTTCAAGATATAAATAGTGCAATAAATGCAAAAAATAGTATTGATGGAAGGAATATTCTCGGTAAACCTATAAACATAGAGTTCGCTAGAACCGAATCAATCATTAATCCTAAAATAAGTAACTCAAATACAAACTATAGCATCAATTCCATTCAAGGACCTAAATTACCTCAAAATAAAGACGATATCTAGTTATGAAAAGACTCTAAATTTTAGTATTATTAATTGAAATATTTGAAAGAGAAAATAGTGTACTTCATATGTCTAAAGTTACAAAGAGTGATCATAATATTTAATTCATTCCTATTGCCGAAGAAAGAAATATGAGTTTTATTCTATAATTTCGGCATCTTGCATGAGGGACTTGGATCATCATTTGAGTTATTTGTCGACCCAAATCCAGATTCACCTCTAGATGTTTTTTCATCAAGTTCTTCTACAACATTTAAAGTTATTTTCTCACCATTAAAAGCGACTAGCTGGAAATATCTTTCTCCTTTCTTTACTTCGAAATCAAAATTCTTAATATTATCAACTGGAGCCATTATTTCACCTCTATATCCAGCATCAATAAGACCTACTGAATTACTAAGTCTAAGGGGTGATTTACAAATAGATGATCTCGGAATCAACAGATAACTTAATGGTTTGTCACCGTCTATTGAATAGGCAGCTGCTTTAAAACCCAGTTTAATAAATACAGTCTCACCTGCCTTTATCATCTGATCTTCAATTATAAATAAATCAAGACCAGAGTCTCCATCATGGAATGTTTTATGATTTCTGTAAAGTTCTTCTGATATGGGATTTAATGGAAGTAATGATAATCTCATTTAGACTGAAAATTATACCAGACTCTTTTAAACAGTGCCTAAAAAATGTCTTTTGTTTTATTATATTTAATTTTATTGTTTGTATTATCTATATTCAACAAAAATAATTGTTAATTTACTTGACTTACACTATTAAATTTAACCTTTTTACACATAAATTACACATTTATGGGTAATTATTTATAATCAGGGTACCCACTATATAATTTTGCCCCCTCTCCCGCATATAAGAAACATGAACTTGTAATACAAAAAAAAGAAATAAATAAAAAACAAAACCCTAGATATATAAGTCAGTAGCCATATGTATTTAATTAATAATACTAAAATATGTATGGGGTGAGGGGGGAGGATAGGAAGGGTTACAAAACAAGATATTGGAAAAAAAGTTAATAGTTAAAATTATCATTGTCACTTTTAAGTCTAGTTTTCTCTATTTATATTTCTAATAAGAACCTTACATAGGCCATCTTTTGAACTATTATTTATTTCTGTGCATTGCAATTCAACATATTTTGACACCAACATGAATGGTAAAAAGTTCGGAGGATCCACTTTTTTAATTGAATCAATATCAACTGGCAATGGATTTTCTCCCTTAAGTTTTCTTTGTTCATTCTCAACTCTTCTTCTTTCCACCATTTGTTTAATTAAATATTGTTGTTTGTTATAATCCCTGTGACTCTTAAACAATCTTTCTTGTTCAACCGACAAAGCATCTATGGATTCTGCAAGGTTTAATAGTGACTTGTCACATATGTCTAATGAATTTTTAGAATTAAGTGTTAATTCAGAATAATCTACTGTTGATTGTAATACGTCAGATGAAATCCAGTCTAGGAGAAAGGCTTCAGATAAAACGGGATATTTAATGTGAATAGGTAACTCTGTCAATATTTCATCTAGACTTGTAGGTTTTAAGACATGAATATTGTTTTGTTCCTCCTTAAGTTTGTTTGTTGATTCAGAATTCAATATATATGCTTTAAAAGCATTATTTTTACCTTGATATAATAAATCTGGATCTATGCTTAATAAAACAGCATTTTTTGTTTCAGAATTGTGATACGATAGAATATTTGAAATTATTCCAACATCTTGAAAGTCATCTAAACGTACTACTTGATACCATCCCAATACAAAGCAGTCTGATCTAATTTCATGCATTACATCTAACATAGAAATCTGATACTTTTCAATTTCATCCATTATCCTCTCTTCTAGATCTAATTTTTCTGCTTTATCTAACTTTGTACTGTTATAATTACTCATTAATGAAGGTAATAAATCCTCTCTAGTCGGAAGTTGGAAACAAGTAGTTATTTCCAATTTACTTCCATATTCCATGCCCAATAACTGACCTGAAGCATTCATATGAGGATAATTTTCAAAGCAGTGTTTAACTATTCTTAGCATAACCGATATATCTATTTCAACTGATATTATTGTTGTTTTACCTGTTGAATGCTTATAATAACTAACTCCAGACGTCGAACTGGAATTAGAACTAAAATTATTCTGATTTTGTGTCATATTGTTGGACATGTTGGTTGTTGCTCCAGATGCAGTCTGATTTACACCTGCTTGTTGTTGCTGTAAACCTGATTGAGAGGTCTTTAAATATGATTGGCCACTCTTTACAAAGCTGTTATTCACAAAAGTAGTTCCCGATTGTACTACTTCTTCTTTATGTTCCTTATCCTCAACCTGACGGTTTATTCCCCAACCTACATGAGGTTTACTTACTTGAGATGTATTATCCAATGTATTGGAATTTAAACCTAAAAACCCATCTTTGCTATTCATCATTAATACCTTTTTCTATCAACCAAATATCTAGAATTTTCTCAGAACAATCTACTTAAATGATATTTTTTTACAGAACAAACAGATTCATTACCTGAACCTTTATTTAAACATAAACATTTTCAACACATAAATAAAGACTTTGGCGCCTTGGCGTCACTTTTAGAGACGTGCTATTCATTATTATACCGGTATCAAATAACAATGAAAAAAAAATTTTTTAGATCTAAGATGAATTAGTATATATTTTGTCTATAATCAAATAAAAATAAAACATACAATTTGATTGTACACAACTTTAGTATTTAGTATCATTTTTTTATGTTAAAGTAATCTGATTTTAAATATTATCAACTTATTATCTTCCATGTTCATTAATAAAACCAAATAGTGAATCAGGAAGATCCAACTTAATATTTGCGTAAAGATTATCATTACAAAAATATCCGGTTGGTGATGAATTATTATAAGAAACACTTTTGATTAGATGGCTTTTAGTCGACGTTCTTCTTAGATTTAAATGAGAAGAATCTAATTTGTAGAATAAAAATTTTGATAATCGATAAATGTTTGAATTATTTATGCTTTTATTCGTCGTTTTATTAAACTTTATTAAGTTAAAAAGTTCAGGTTTAATTGACCACCAGCTTTTAAACCCATTGTCATTAGTTGAATTGATTTGAATATTATAACAACTCGGATGATACTGAGAAATTATTTGAATAGAGATTGAAAAGCAAAGTGAAATATTATCTACTAAATTTATCGTGATAATATTACCATCATCTGAATTTTCTATTATTTTGAATACCTCGATTAGTTTCGTCAATATTGAACTTAAAACAACACTCTTAATTTGACAACTATTACAACTTTGTTTTCTTTTAGATATTGAAACTTCATTTTTATCGATTAATTCTTGCCCATTGTCATTGTTTGTAAGAGTAATCAAAATTTCTGATAGTGCTGGACGAGAGAACCAAGATAGTAAATTATAATCATTCCAATTACATCCTATTAGTGTTTCTACAACATGATTGCATATTTGAAATAAAACATAACGGGAATTTACACTATTTTCAGATTTTATTATTGTAGAAAATATAAGCCTTATGGAATATGGAAAAATACTGTTCTTCTTGTAAATTATATTATCAAAGTTTTCATTATCATCTGACACATTGTTAGTTGCTGATTCTAATTGATTATTTCTCTTATTATCTGAATTATCAAATAACATCATAGTAATGTTCTCAGGTTTACACAATTCAATTATAGACTTGAAAAAAATAACTATTATTTCGAAATCCTCCTGATCTAAACATCCAGAAGATATTGCCTCCCTAACTTCGTGAATGTCGGGAATTTTTTCAAGTATTTCCAAATACCTCTGTTCAGCATTAATCCCATCAAAAAAGTCACTATTGCCACATTTATTATCGTAAGTAATATTAAATACATCATTCAAAGAACATTTTAATCTAATTTCACTTATTACTTTTTCTAATTTATTGAATTTTTCTTTTTTTAATGAAATATTTTCATGCTCATCCTTTTGACTATCTTCAAATTTATCAATATTTGGATTGACAAATTCATTTGAATTAGGAATAATAGTACTTAAGAGTGAAAAAAAATCTATTATTGAATCCTCATTTTCTTCCATTTTTAAATTAAAATTTAATTTATAATCATCAAAGTATTTTATTTTAAATATTTATTTTAACAAAAAGTCATAAGGGCGCTGATCATTCAATTATTAGATTATCCATTTTCCAGTATAATAAAGTACTCTAAGAGTCTCTAAAATATAAGTATGTATCATCTTTGAACTTTTTTGAGGATTTTTTGGATCATGATTTATTATTTTGATTGGCCATCTAAACTCGTTATTTATTGTTTTATTAAATATATATTTTTGCTCATTAAAAAACATGTCATTATAATCATTTCCATGGAAATTTTCTACATTTAATATGATAGGAAAGAATAATCCGCTTGTCTTATACTTATTTTTATTACAAAGATAGTATAAATAATTAATCATAGTTGAGTTATTATTTGTTTCACCTAAATATTCTGGCTTTGGAAAAATATCGTAATGTATCATATCAAATATGTATGGAATAAAAAGATTAAAACCACAAAATATCTTTGATTTTCCTTGTTTTAAAGATTTTTCAATCTCAAATTGCACACTTTTTGAGATAATTTTACACTTGTTCATGTAACTGTCTATATATGTGTTAAAATTTGTTTTATCGTTATCATTTGAAATATTAAGTGATAAATTATCAATAGCATTACCTAAAACAAGAGTTTCACTAATTGTCTTTGTTTGAATTATATTTGGAATGTCCAGATAATAAGATAGATCAACAGATGTTGATGATTTATTTGTACTGTACATTCCAAAAATAATTGGAATTAAAGTTAATTTTGAAGTGAATATTTGTTTCATTATGCGAATATCCCTTGAAATATCTTCGTTTATATATAAATTCACTGAATTAATTAACTTTTCTATTGTAATCTCATCAACATAATCATATGTATTCGAATTTTCAAGTGACGAGTTTATTATCTTATTAATAATATCATTATTATAAATTTTACACATAATAAGCAGTTTTTTTACATTAAATGTTGAACTAAAGTAATTATCCTTCACTTCCAACATTACAATAACAATTATTTATTCGCTTTTCTGTTTTTTTTGTTTCTTAAATTAATGTCAAAACAATATTATATAAATAAAATTATTACAAACATTTAATTCAGTATTAAAACAAAATAGTAGATTAACATAATGTCGTAGAAAAAAAGTTCTGGTTAATCCATACTCTTTTTTTAATTTAATAATATATCGTATAACAATGGTTTATGTATGTTCCAGTATCTATATACTGTTTTATTTAAAAATAATTAGTCGGATAAATTGAACTCAAAATATAATAAAATTAAAAGGGTTGTTGCTATACTTCCAACATAACAATAATCCACCACTCAAATAATGATTTATACAAACATTTATTATTCCTAATTAAAAAAATAATAAAATAGTTTCGATTCTTATCTAAAAAAATTAAAGGTTTTGTATAAAAAATGTTGCGGTGTTGTTTGGCGCCATGTAACGATATAGATTCTCTGGGTATATGACAAAAACAAGGAAATCAGTTTTAAAGTACTTTTTCCTTAGAAAACAATAAAATAGATATATATATATATATATCTAAGAATTGCATTTATTAGGTTGTTCATTTATGAATGCAGTTGAAGAAAAAAAATATTTGAGGAGTGAGATAAATGGTTTAGGTTTGAATAGGGGAGAGTTATACTTAACATTAGATGAGTTACGATGGATACAATTAGAGATAAGTTCAGAATATGGATTTGTCATTTCACCAGCAAGTTTTAAATCTCAGAAGAACAAGAAAAGTAGAGGTAAGAGTGGTAATGAGTCTGAAATAAAAGGTTCAAATGAATCAACTACACAATACTCGAATAAAAAACAGAGAACAAATTCTGGTTCTGCAAAACTACAAGGATCTAGTTTAAGCAACGACAATTGCGAAGAAAGATCAGTTTTCTCTCACCTTGGAGGAAGCGATACACATTATGAAGGTAAACTAACTCGTCAAAGTTTAAACATGAGAAATAATAATAATAATGATTTAGTAGAAAATAAGGTAACAGAATCAACAAATAAAAAAATAAGTAATATAGACTTAAGCAATCTAAAATTAATAGATTTTAAGCATTATTCATTAAATTTATTAGATAAATTAAGTAAAAACACGAATGCGAGATGGTTTTTGCAACCTGTTGATCCTGAATTAGATGGTGTTCCAGACTATTTTTCAATAATAGAAAATCCGATGGATTTTCAAACAATCAGAGAAAAATTAGTGCAAAATATGTATAAGAATCCATTTAAATGGCAATTAGACATGAGACTTGTATTTTATAATGCACTAAAATATCACAAGGAGAAGAATACTGTTAGACAAGATGCTTTATCACTAGCCATAGAATTTGAGAATAAATGCAGGGACATCAAGGAGGTGAATCCATATTATTATAGCTTACATATGGAAAATGAAGTTGATCTGCTATCTGATGATGGCTTTACCAATGAATTAAAGAATAAACTTTCATTGTTTAATGAAGATATATTAATTAAAATATATAGAATACTTATAAATAATTATGATAAAAAATGTGCTGTTAACAATAAAATTGATATTGACATTGAGGTATCTCCTGAATTAATAATTGAAAGCTTGAAGGATAAATCAGATATTTTTCAAGAACAGATAATACTGCTTATAGATATGATCATTAATTTAATTAAAAAGAATGAATTAATTAATAACGGTAATCATGGTAACGAAATAAATGACCTAGTTAAAACTGACGAAGTAACTTCAAATAGTAACTACAATATTGATGAAAATCATATTAACATTACCTTAACAATTAAAGAAAATAAACTTAAATGTCAGGATATTATTCAAGATGATGAAAATATAGCAATGACTCCAAGTAGTGATGAATGCAGTGACTTAGAAGAAAATAGTATTAAAGTAAATACCTCAAAGAAGAATGATAATTATTATAAAAACGAAAGTAATTATTCAATTAATGAAAAGGATGAAAGTAGCAGAGAAGGAAATATAAATAATTCTGATTTTAATAGTAGTGAGGATCAAGATGGATTATATTCACATGGAAGTAGTAAGGAAATACTAAATTCGTCATTTTCTAATAACTCGTTTTCCATTCCTCCACAGGAATCAGCATGGGGTGAATGGAAAGCCAAAGTCATTCAGGATAGCACAGTTGCTCAAAGGGAGAATGCTCCAAAGAAATCTAAAAGGGAAAGAGAAGCAGAACAGGCAGATGCAGAAATTTAGCCTAAAAATAAATGCTACTGAGTGTATGTTGCTATCATATTCCTTGACACCTAGAAATTTATGTTTATCCATTTCAAATATTATATACCATTCTAACAGGAAAAAAAAGTCGTTTTTAAACACTCACTTTTTTTGATATATTTCTTTTCCATTATATATTATCGAGGTAAATTTGAGTAATCTGCTGTTTCTTTACCAAAAAATGTATTTAACGATATTTGTCAATCTAACAATGGAAATTCATTGTCGTTTATGTATCTAACTGTAATTTGTCTTCCACCGAAATATCTTCCGTCAAATATTTTCTTAACGTTTTCAGATTCTGAGGTGTTTTCATACTGTATCCAGACATTTCCATCTATTTCGTTCAAATCTTTCTTCATAAAACAACGTATTATTTTACCAAATTTTGAGCATTCCTCCTCAACATCTTTCAAAATTTCTTCTAATATTTGTTCCTCCGTGAACTTCTCCCCATATTCGGCCTCATTTTCTGAAATTGATTCTTTTAGTGTTTCTCTAGTAAATAAGTTACTCATTAAAAGATATCTGGTTGGTTTGTTATCGTTACCAGTGTTATATTTATTTTCTTGTATATTTTCATTTATTTCAGGTTCAAATGATGAATCTAATCTAAAAGATTCACTAGAATTATTGCTATTATTATCATTTTTGTTATTCACTGAAGTTAAATCTCTAACTCCAGACTCGATATTTTTCGTCTCATACTCCTTCTTCATTAAACCTTTGCTTTCAATAGTACTATTATTATTTGAGTCATGAATTTTTACTATATCCTTGGTCTTTTTTACACCAACCAAGTTGCTGTAATCGATGTGATTTTTAATTGTATTCTTTGATAATTTAATATCGCAATTTTCACTTGAAATTTCAACTGATATTTTCTTTCCAGCAATTTCAAAATTATCAAGGGCTTTAATAGCATCATGTCCTTCGATTGCCTTCTCAAATTCTACAAAAGCATACCCAAGATGTTCATCAGAATCCAAGTCTTTTCTTATCTCAACTTTAGCAACTTTCCCAAATGTCGAAAATAAACTTTTTAGCTCATCTTCATTTATTCTACTCAATACATCAACAAGACCGTCAACTTTGAGGATAAGTGGTGTAGTTTCAGCTTTAATTTCCTCAATTTTTGCCAATTTTGCAGCCCTATTTTTTTCAGCTTGTGAAGCTTGAATAGTAATAGGACTATTCATTATTTTTTGACCACTTAATTTTAATGCTTTTAATACTGATTCAATATTATAAAATTCAACATAACAAACACCCTTGGATCTTCCTGATCTATTATCTCTTATTATTCTTATATCTCTTACACTTCCTGCATATGAAGTAAAAAAATCATACACATCATACTCGCGTGCATTCAAGTGCAAATTTAATACCAGCACTGTTAAATCGTCTCTATTTGAATATTCTAAATCTTTTCTAACCTTATCTATAATATTATTGTTTTTTTCTATATTGAATGAGTTATTACACTCTATTAATTTTCTTTTGTAATAATAGTTGTGCCTTTCTGATGATTTAGTTAATGATCCTGATCTTGACCTGGTTCTAGACCTTGATCTAGAACTAGATCTTCTCTTAAAATAGTTATTTCTATCTTCTCTATTTGCTCTATATTTATCATTGTTGATATTGAAGTGCATTATATTATATCCATTCATTCTATTCCCATTATATCTACTTCCATAATGGCATTCACTTGTGCTACTAATGTCATTTTTTTCATTATGATATAAATTTACTCTATTCTCATGAGTTTTTCCATTTCTGGAATAATTTCTATATTTATGATTATTTTCATCTGAATACTTATTTTTATTCATTATAAAAAAATAAATAAAATAGATAATAAAAATAGTAATAGATCAACTCAATGTTTAAATGTCCATATAATTCTTTTGTAAATGTCAATTTTACCTACCTCATTATTCTTGTTCTCAATTTAATATTTATTTTCCAACTTAATTATAAGTCAAACAATAAAAAAAATATAACAAACGAACAATAATAATAAGATTATATGACCAACTTAAAATAGCTTAAATATAAATCTTAAATGAGCTTGATTGTAGTATTTTCAATAGTATACCTTGCAATTAAATGTTATTATTTGTCGCAAAAAACGAATATTAAAGTCTACCAAATATACCCGAAAATAAATATATATTCTTATAGGTCAAAATATTATTCGGTTTAAATTTTAAAAAAGTAATTAAGTACATATATTTTAACAGTTGGCTTATACCAAATTAGATGTTATTAATATGAATTCACTCTTATCACACAAAATATCGGAATGTTATTAATACAGATATGTAAAGATTATATTGTCAATTTGTTAATTTATTTCTATAGTATGTTGTTTACAAGAGCTTAGCTATTTTTCCTTTTGCAAGAATCCAGTTTGAATTGATTTCATATAAATTGATTAAATGCAAACTTAACCGCCTAAACAAATTAGTAACTACCACCGGTATAGATCACAAATCTAAAATTAATAAGGAAATTACAAAAAAAAGAAAAACATGGAAAACATGGAATGCAAATAAAATCTATGAAGATTTGGTTTCATTTTCAATGATAAGAGTAACAGGGCCGTCGTTAATTAGATTAACTTCCATTTGCTCTCCAAAAAAACCAGTTTTAATTTTTTCTGGATTGTACGATGTTTTAAATTTATCAACAATACTATTAAAAATAACCGAAGCGTCTTTTCCATTCATTGCATAATGAAAGTCAGGTTTTGAACCATTTTTGACTGTACCATACAAAGTAAATTGTGATACAATAAGAATTTCATAATTTTTATCCTTTACATTTAGTTTCCATGGAAGATTGTTTTCTGTCTCATCTGACCAAAGTCTTAGCGATAAACACTTTCTAACGAGGTAATCTGCATTTCCAATAATATCGTCGTTCCTTATTCCAATTAAAAGTAGTAATCCAGGCCCTATTTCAGAAAATTTATCATTTACCCTTACAGAGGCGCTTTTTACCTTCTGTAGAACTAACTTCATTTTTGATTAACAATTACAATAATATGTTGATATCAATGATACCATTGAGTCATAAAAAGTTTATTGTAGTTAATACAATGTTTTCTTTCTTTAACCTATTTTTTATTTACTTTTTACTCTACGTTGGTTATTTAAGAAATACATTAAAATGTCTCATTTAAAATTCACAAAAAAAATGCCGGTATAAATATTTGATTTCCCATCAATAATATTTTAAATTTTATTTAAATGTAGATCTCGATAATTTATTAAAAGAAAAATAGAATAATTACTTACT